>NC_137810.1:71286088-71288006 GCF_963921795.1 Nannobrachium achirus | reverse complement strand
AGGGAAACTTGATTTTGGGTTTGTAGACCGTGACGTTGTTTATCTTGCTCGCCGTTTCGTAAACGAGGTAACCGGGAGAATTGCCCGCCGGAGTGAAGTCCATCCAGTACGGAAGGTGATATTGGGTCACTTTGCTCAAAGAGGTGGTTTTCGGGTTGCTTAGCGTCGGCATAGTCGGCAGAACAGCGATCGAATCTCTCTGGGGCGCGATTGAATTCGTTTGTCTGCGCTGGCGGTACATGTTTCGCGCATGCTCGTCGCGTGTCCCCGTTTGGTGCAACTTCTCTTCCATGTTGTAATTGTTGTTTGTCGGTAAGAACTTGCTGAGCTCCGTTAGGTCTTCTACGAAGACGGACATGGCGGGGGCTTCATTGTGGTACTTAACGTCGGCCAGACTTTGCGTTGCCTGGGGGTTGTACACTTTGGTGTGTCGGGCATATTTTGCGGAGATGTTGTTGTGAGACAATGGTTTCTTAGACACGGTCTTTCTTTGAAATCGGTCCGGCACTTCGGGTATTGGGAATATAAATTCGTCGATAGGGCGTTCGGTGGTTGCAAATTTCTGCTTGGGCTTCTTAACCCTGATCCCGGGACTTATTGAGGGCGACCGCGCTCTAGACGGCCCAGCACGAACGTCGTTGCGGTCCACCTCAACGTCTTGCGGTCGCGACAAAGCTATCTGGGCGGTTAAGGCGTCTTTGTGGTAAAAATTTATATTTGCGAACGAGTCCGGCAAGTCCTGCGAGTCTGGCAACTGTCCGACGGCGTCGCACAAAACCGTGGCCAGATCTTTCACGTCTCCCAAAATGTGAACTTCTTCGGAGGATGTCGAGGGCTGGGGCACGAGGCACGCGGTTAGCGGGTGCTTTCCCACTTGGCCAATGAGGATGTTTTCGTTGGGACGCGCGTCGTCATGCGGCTTTTTCGGAAACTCGCGCCCGAGCCACGTCTTGGGATACCGAGACCATATCATATTGTAGTCCCAGCACGCGCCGACCGTGTAACGCCACATCGCGTTGTTCGTGTGCACGTTGCTGGGTTTTTTGTCGTCCAGGGGGATGGCACTCTCGACGATTTTGCGATCGACCATGGGACCCAAAACAAACCTGGCGATTGCGCTCAAACCTTGGGTCGGTTTTGTCAACTGATCCCAGTTAACGCACGTGAAAAACATCATGTTTGTGCAGTGCAGCAAGACGGGGTCTACGTAGACCGAGTGTCTGTTTAAGCAAACGGGCCGTTTTTTACTCAGCGCGACCGTTTCGACGCACTGCATGACGCCACTCCACAACCGCTGTTTTTGTTTTGGGTTTAACCTGCTTGTGTCCATTTCGTCGAAAGGAACCAGGTTAGGCTGCATCATGACCGAGACCATGGCGACGAAGGACACGTCGGTTTGGGAGAACGAGATGCCCACTATGGTCGGTTGGCTCGGCTCGCACTGGTTGAAATTATGTGTTTTCATGGCGAGGATCCCGTCTACAAAGTTTAACAAGTGTTTGGCTTTGTTGGCATCGGGAAAGGCGATAAAAAACACGCGAACGCCCGGGTTTTTGCGCGACTTGACCACTTCCACGGTCATTTCGTCGAATTCCAGATACACATCAAACTCTTCCGTAGTCACGCTCGTGTTGTTTATCAGGTATTTCATGTCCAATTTTTCGAGGATCGGTAACAATCTTGGTTCGTCCAACCAGACGTGAGTGGGTTTCGTTGAGCTAGGGCTCAGCGTTTGTTGCTGAGGCTGGAGCTCTACCTGGGGCCGGGCTTGGATCATGTTTACTAATACCGAGACAGCTAGCCTTTCCGGCGTTGGCCGTTCTGTTAATAATACCGAGACAGCTAGCCTTTCCGGCGTTGGCCGTTCACCGTAGTCAGTAATAGCGGCATTTTTCTCTGTTAGTATTTGTTTTTTGGT
>NC_137810.1:71276088-71283588 GCF_963921795.1 Nannobrachium achirus | reverse complement strand
CCGGGAGAGAAGAGCTGGACAAAAGAGCACAACGCAAAAAGACGGGATCACAAAAACAGGATTCAAGGTATCAAACATATCATTTTCCGAATGTCTGTCTGTCTGAGTGTCTGAGTGAGTGTCTGTCTGTCACAGCGTTTCTCCTCAGTGGCTGGAGCAATTGATCTGAAATCGCATCACCATCAGCATATGACCACACCTGACATAACTGTGAAGCCCGTTTGTCACTTTCACAAATAATATGCCTTTTTATGGTGTATCTATATCCATTCTACATCTAGCTTGAGGCAAAACTATTCTGCATCTAGCATGAGGCAACAATTTTTGCCAAAATCATCTCTTCTGATTCTGGGGGTCCCCGAGATGTCACTTTCACAAATCATATGCTGTATATTAGCATTTTTATGGTGTATCTATATCTATTCTGCATCTAGCTTGAGGCATAGCAACGGAACGGGTATTTCTTACATTGATGCTCCTACATATTATCATGCAAGCAGTTAAAGTTACTTTCCATCCCTCATATACTGTGTGCACAGTGCACACCCCATAACCCACACACTGCACATCATTTCAGAGCTCATATCTTTGAACGGGTAAGGGTTAGTTTTCAAAAATTGTTTTTAGCGGTCACACTTTTGAATCTTTTTTTACTCTAAACTACTACCGACACCGTCACTTGTTTAAGTTCCAAAACATCGGGAACGTCTCTTGTCCGGATCAGTTTTCGTTGTTTGCGACAATAACGCTATACTTAAATAACAAGTAACAGTAAAATAAGTGTAACAGTAAAATAAGTGTTTTGTGGGACTCGCGTCGATCCTGTCAAACTGCTTCTTTTTTTCTTGAGATGCCTAACAAACTTGTTCTCCGAACGTAACATGGTTTTAATCTTTTCGCACGATTCCTCTGTTTTCAAAGGTATTCCGGTTGCTGGAGCGTTCGAAACAAGGGTCTCGAAGAGGCAGCGGTTCATCCACCCGATCTGACAAAACCGTCTGGTGAACCGCCTGTTTGTCATGGCCGACAACTCCGTGGTTTTTCCCATCGCCATCAACGTCGGCAAGGAAAAAAAAACGGCGGAGGAGGGCGGCACCGACTCGAACAACGGCGGCGACGAAGATGTGTCCGACGATCTTCTGGACATTTGGGATATATCGACTTACTGGAAGGATGAGATCGACGCAATGACGGACCCACCCATCGGATGGCCCCTAGAATCCTACACCAGACAGGAGGAAAACGAGTTCATCACGACCGCGCTGGAAAACGCGGCCGAGCGCATGGATATGGACAGGGTCTTAGCCCCTAACCAGTATCCTTACGATATGATGTATTGTTTGTTCGTCGTGAGGCCCAACGACACACTAAAGACATGTCAAGAAAACATGAAGGGGACTTATAAAGAAACCATAGCTTACTTGTTTTTTGAGCTGGGGTTGCGCAGAGACTTTTCGTGCGTCGAGTTCACGCTCGCGAAAAACACTGTGTCGCAGCGCATCTCCAGCGACATGGGCCACGACCGTTACAAGTTTGTGATCTATCAGACGAACAGCGAAGACGACATATTTCACGTCGAGCTGTGGCGGTCGCGGACGAACGTGCACGAGGGCCGCCGTTCAGAGAAGTCCCTGTATATGCGCTGGTACGCAGCCATGGACAACAGAACAAAAGCCCTCGCGTTGTTCAAACTGGACACGGAAGGGACAGAGATCAAAGTGATCGCAGAAGAGGATAACTGCACGGGCACGCGGAAGCAGTGCGTGTCCAAGAAGAAGCTCGACGAGGACACGGAAGTCAAGGTCACCGTGGTATCTGGGACTCAAGTGTCCCTCGGGCCGCACGTGACGATAAGATGCATCCAGCCACCGGCCCGGCCCGATGTAAAGTGGGCCGTGCGGGTGCTCAAGACAGACTCAGCTAGCAACCGTGTGAGGCAGCTGTACACGCACGTGTTGGGCAGGGGGACCTTCGGCGTTGTATACGGCGTGACCGACAACGTCGTGTGCAAGATGGTTCACAACCTGTACGAGGGGGAAAACGTCCAGCTGAAGGTCATGGACTCCTTCGAAGAGGCCGCAATCACGATGGCACTGTCCAAATGCGATCACATCGCTAGGCTGTACTACGCCACCCTGGGCGTAAACACCGTGAACCATCGCTACGCGTGTTACATGTTCATGGAACGCGCGACGTTGCCGCTGGACGTCGTGTTCGTCCCTCAAGACTCGAGCCGGCACAACTGGCTCAAGCCCATAGTCGAACACGACACGTTACAAGCGCTCGAGTACATGCACAAGTACGGCTTCGTGCACAGAGATCTCAAGTTTAACAACATGCTATTGTTCATACAGGGAGGCCACGTCGTGATCAAACTCTGCGATCTGGGCTGTTCTCAGCTGGGCTATTCCGCCACCTCTCGCAGCGGAGACATGTACCGGGCGCCTCCCGAAGTGCTGATCTACCCGCTATACTCGCCGGCGAGCGACATGTTCTCTTGGGCCGTGGTGATGTGGACCATGTACACTGGCTCCATTCCCTTTTACCAAAAAAAGTATTCGATCTACAGCGTCACGCGGACACTTTTCGAGATCGTGGGCTGTTACCGAAACATGGCCAAGTACGACAAAGCCGACGCGCATCTCAAAGGCGTGGAGCACCTGTGTGGGCACAAAGTTTGCACGCTTGATTCCCACCAAGAATTCGCTGTGATCCGCAACACACTTTACAATCGTTACACCGGGCACAGCGTGCCCATAAATCTAGCTCCCCTCCTGGTGACCAATATGTCCATTTTTCCCCAGAGGAGATACACAGCAAAGGCTCTCTTATCCGGCGCGCGGTACACCGACATAAACAAGACTCTGGATCGTTGCATGGTCGTGTTACGCAGGGACCATTTAGACGGTCTCAACCCGATGCCCGGGCTGTTGTTTGACAGAGAAAGCGAGTTCATGGAAGCCGCGCTGGTGGAGCGCGGCTCCGTCGCCAGCAAAAATAGAACGCGCTGGTCCTACAAGCACAAAACGTACTACGGACACGAACACTTTGACATAACCGCCAAGGTCCCCAAGACAAACAAATTAGTGATCAGGAACAAGGGCCAAGCTCCCAAAATAACGTACTTGACAGCGCCCGCGAATGAGAGGTACTCAAAGTTGGGTTCGTTGCTGGCGGACAACTCGAACGACGCCATCTCGGTCGACGCAGACTCGGGCGCCGCCGACGACCGGCCGTTGGACGCGGCGGACACACGGTCGGTCGTCGGCGATTCGGGCCAGGCGGGCCCCAGCAACGCGAGAGGGCTAAAAAGACAAAAAACCTCAAGTTCGAACTCATCACTCGGGTCCGTGCTCCACAATATCAAAATGCACAAGCCTGGGAACCCAGCACACGCGCGGTTCAACAACACCGACGAAACGATGGTTGACTTTGCCGCACAAGCAACTTATGTGGAAAGTGCCCTGCCGGTCAGCCCTCATTTCGGCGCCCACGGACACGACACGGGCAGTGCTGAACATTCCGGGTCGTTTTTAGCTCACGGCACAATGGTGCAGGCACAATCATTTTATTTGGAAAGTGCCATGCCGTTCAGCCCTCCTTTCGGCCGTGGACGCGACACGGGCAGGGCTGAACGCTCCGAGTCGCTTTTAACTCAAGACACAATGGTGCAGGCACAAGCCGAGAAAATAGATTCGGACCTGACCAAAATGTTGCCACCCACAATAGAGCTCAAGGAACGCGGCAATCAACCCGCTCCCGAGCTCGTCTCTGTCACCGCGCTAGACCTCGGCAATGTTGGTGCCCAGGCTCCCGGTCTCGTTGCCGCTCCCGCTGCAGACACTAACCTTCTAGGCCACAGCGTTGATCAGCCAGTGCTCGCAGACGCGGGCGTCGCACAGCTTCCGTCGACGTCGACAGAAAAACCTAAAAAAAAGAACGAGAAAGACAAAAAGGAAAAGAAAAAAAGAGCGAAAAAGAAAGAGCACGAAACCGACAACCCCGCACGGTCGAGATCGGCGCGGACGCGCGAGTCCGAAACCGAAGACGACGGACCCGTTCGTAGCCTCGCGACACAAGTCGGCGTCCTGACTGGACCGAAATACTTCCTCAGGGCAGGGTACCCAGATGACCCCAACATGAGAGACGTGATATACAAAACCGACATAGTCATAGGCCAGCCCATCTTGCCCTGGTACAAACACTACATGTACGTGCTCGCGCTGTCCGAGCTGACGGAACTGAGCGTGCTGCCCTTGAGAGACAGCGATGGTGCCTTTATGGTGTACCCGTTTGCACACGGGCCCACGTGCGGCGTCATGTACGTGACCGCCAACGTAGGGAACCCGCTCTACAAATACGTGTTGGAGTGTCATAACAACTCGCAAAACAAACAGACGTACGAGGCCATTTTCCCGGCTGCAGTATGTCAGCTTGCGACCATCATGTTCGAGCTGAACAGACACAAGATAGTTCCGAAAAGGCCGCTGTGTCTGGGAGACCTGTGGTGGAACAAGGTGACCAAAACGGTCAGACTGGACCTGTTCAACATCGCCATAATGAACGAGCTGGAACTCAACGCTGACAACCCGTTCAGCGTGTGGGGCAGACCTCTGCTGTGTGGTTTGGCGAGACTATGCAAAATGCAAAAACTGGTGGGCGACACCATCGAAAAAACGATCTGTACTCTGGAGAAAAACAAATACAGTCTAAGGTTGAATAAACACGTTACGTACATGCCCGCCATGCTCGCGGAATTCCGACCGCAAGACCCCATGGGCAACACACGGGTGGGATCTTGGTGTAAAAATGTGTGTTGAAAGGAAAAACCAACACTATGATGTACATAAAAATGAAGATTACTGTGGTGTTGGTGATTTGTTGTTCTATGATGTGAAAGAGACAAAATGGTAGTGATGACACTGGGTATTCACGAAACGATTGCAATAAAAAGTGGTTGTGCTTGGAGACATGTCATGTCGGTTCCACACGTTTTTATTTGATTTATCTTGCTTTATTTGATGAATAAACAAATTTACACATAAGACAACACACCATACAAACAGTGTTAATTTTGTCGACTAAGACTAAGACTAAAAGACTGAAAGACTACAAGATTTTGATATTTTGTCGATAGACTAAAACTAGACTAAAACAGTCCCAAAAGACTAAGACTAAGACTGTTATTTGTGTTATTCAAAAGACTAAGACTAAATCAAATCTAAGTCTAAGACTAATGGCTGCAAAAAATTACACTGGCATTTAACTGCAATGAAATTAAAGGCAAATCCATATTTTATGTATGCTTTATTTTGACCAAGTAACAGGCAGTAGAAGACAATGACTTGTTCATAATTATGTGGTTATATTAGGCTAAAAAACCTATCCTAAAAGACGAAGACTAAAAGTCTAAAACTAATCCCAAAAGACTAAGACTAAGACTAAAATGTTTTGATATTTAGTCGACTAAGACTAGACTAGACAAAAATTATTTCAGAAGACTAAGACAGGACTAATACTAAACGGTGTGTTATTCAAAGGACTAAGACTAAGACTAAATCTAAATTTGCTGAAAAAATTAGCAATGCATACAAACTAATAATGCTACTCATGCAATTCATGTTAACTTACTTGGGCTACTCATACTAAATGAGTTAGTTGTTTTTCCCGTCTAAGTGTCTATATTATAATGATTGGATTCAGAGCGAGGATGGCCGCCAGCTGCATCCATCGTCATACAATGAACGAAACTGCTGTGTTGTGATGCTTGTACATTGTAAATAATAAAGACCTATTTTTGATAATAATAATAATAATAATAAAACTTTATTTGTATAGCACCTTTCATGACATGAAATGCAGCTCAAAGTGCTTTACAGAGCATAAAATGAAGCACACGTGCTTAACAGAGAAAAAGTAAAATAGAAATAAAAAATACATAAAAAAGAGATAAGTAAAATGATTACAATAAAGCAAGAAAAAATAAAAGCATAGAACATTGAAGAACAATTTCAGAGCCGTGCATTACCGATGTTCATTGGTGCATGTTACTGTTCTGTGTTCATTCTAAAAGTTATGTTGTTCACCATGTATATAGCAATAGTTCATTTCACAAAAGCATTGAGGGCAGCCGGCCCGGGAGTCCAGCAAAGTGCCACTGCACGCACTCACATCCTCCTTCCTCTTCCTGTCTTCCTCTTCCTTCCTCTACCTCTGTTCCTCCGTTTTCTGCTGTGCTTCCTTGTACATCTCATTCCTTGGCGAGGAGCCTGGGGGCTCCTCACCGTGTTGTACTCGTCCTCGTCCAGCAGCCGGACGACGTCGTGGTGCATGCGGTCCTGAGCGATGTCCCTGGGCAGCAGGTCCATGTGGTCCGCGATCTCTCGGTTGGCAGAGTGGGCCAGCAGCACCTTCACAGCCTCACAGCTACCCTCGCGGGCTGCGAGGAAGAGAGGGGTCTCCTCCTTGAGGTCTTGCACATCTTCATTCGCTCCATTCTTCAACAGGGCAATGGTGGCGTCCACATTGTTGACAGCAGCTGCCCAGTGCAAGGCAGATTTTCCTAGTTCATCGACGGCATTCACGTCAGCACGGCAAGTGATGAGCTTCTCCACCATGCCCTCTACGGCCAATCGCGCGGCCAGGATGAGCGCCGTGGAGCCATCGTACATACGAGAGTCCAGATCCGTGGCCCGGGTTTGTATCAGAATCCGGAAGACTCCCCGGGCATCGGCGGCCACGGCCGCGTGTAGCGGACTGCGTCCTGTGTTGTCCTGGGCGTTGGCATCTGCCCCGGCGTCCAGCAGCCTCTTGGCGTCGTCGTCACGAGCGTATCGGGCGGCCAAGTGTAGCGCCGTCTCGCCGGTGCGGTCCGTCTGAGCGTCTATCCACTGGTCACTGTTGAGGAAGAAGCCCTCGGGGAACCACAGGGTGCTGTGCTCTCTCTTCCGGCGAGCGATCAGCATGCCGATCATCAGGATCACCAGCAGGAACAAGTTGTTCTTGGAAACAGTACAAGTTCTGACCTACAACCACAGAAGCACATAAGTCTCTAAAAAAGGGTTGTTACCGCCGACGCGCTGTCCAGCACAACATGGTGCCGGAAACACAGTGGTTGTGATAATAAGCCTGTTGGACGAGACTTGTTTCATCCCTGGGAGGAGGCTGTTCTCAGCCCGCACGCATGCCGGGGCGTCTAAAAAAACCCCCCCCTTTTGGTGCAGGCTAGCGGGCCCGGGACTCACCCACAGGGATTCCCGAGCCCGTGAGTCCCACGGTGAGGCGCCCGCGGGACTCCAGGGCCCGCAGGTTCCACAATGAGGCATCCGCAGGACTCCCAAGCCCGCAGGTCCCACGGTGACACGCCTTGACCTGTTAACCTGTTAACCTGTTGACCTGTTAACCTGTTAAGCCCTATGGCATTTTTGCGTAAAATCCGCCTAAAATGCATTCCCAATTTGGCACAGTTCTGAATACAAAACTACAATACTTATGGCTACA
>NC_137810.1:70961088-71271088 GCF_963921795.1 Nannobrachium achirus | reverse complement strand
ATCGTGAACTCGGCGTCCCCATCCGCTTTGCACCGCCGGACTCCCGGGGCCGGGAGTGCGCGCAGCGCACTGCCTATGCTGGGGCTGAGTTCACGAAAAAATCGTGAACTCGGCTCCCCATCCGCTTTGCACTGCCTGTGCACTGCCTATGCTGGGGCTGAGTTCACGAAAAAATCGTGAACTCGGCGTCCCCATCCGCTTTGCACCGCCGGACTCCCGGGGCCGCGAGTGCGTGTGCGTTGGTGTCGGCACGTGCGTGCACGCGTGTAACAATGAAAATAAAAAAACATCACAGCCACACATTAGACGACATTGGGGTTCAACTTTTTATCAACCTAGTTCACAAACGGTGGGACACCAAACGACAACGGCCGCTCACGAGGTACAGCACACGACACGCAGGGACACAGTCGGTCAGACCTCAGACCGCATCGAGGCGATCTCATTCTCGTGGACGGGAGGCCGATTCGTCGCGGTAGCACATAAGCACACAACACACACGCACGCACGCACGCACACATTCTTTTTACCCAACCACGAAAGAGAAAATAAAACAAAACGGGCGACCGGGTCGCACACTGTCTTTTCAGCGGGCGTAAAAACGGTCTCCGCGTCTGTCAGTCTTTTCTCAGGCCCGGCGGCAGAGAGGACGCACTATCGCCGCGTCCTGTGCCAGTCCGCGAAGCAGTTCCTCGTCGGCACCAGGCAGAGGGCGACGTCGCATTTCTCGCAGCAAATCGGGGTTTTCTGCCTCTTGCCGGGCTTTTCCGCGCAAAGCGCGCAGTACCCTCTGTGGGCGGTGGCGTCCTTCACGTCGCTGCCTTTCTTCTCGTGGAAGTAGAGCGGGACGCAGACGTTGGGGCGGGCGGCTCCGGGGACCGGGACGGCTGTCGCTTCTCGGCCTCTTTTGGACAGCCTGGCCATTTGTCTGATCAGGCTCTCCATGAATTGCTTGTGTGTGACGTGAGCGGTCCGTCTGCGCTCGCACAGCTCCTTGTGTAGCAACCAGCTGTTCACCGTGGCGATGTCGACGAAATGGAAAAAAAAGGTCTTGTACCATTTCATGGTCTTGTGGTGGACGCTGTAGTACTTGATGAACGCGTCGGACAGGTCCACCGCCCCCATGTGGCGGTTGTAATCGAGCACGGCGTCGGGGGCAGGGATCTTCCTGACGCTCCACTTGCCGGCCTCCCGGACGTGCCTGTCGACGCTCTGCTCGCCGTAGGCCTTGTGGAGGGACGTGCAGAGTGCCACCTGGCGCGTGTCCATCCACTTCACGAAAAGGAGACCGTCGTCCCTGATCCACCGCATGTCTCCTCTCTCCGCTTTGTTGGTCAAGTCGTTCTCCTTCGTCTTCGGGAACCCGACGCGGCCTTTCCGGATCGTCCCGCAGCACCCGATCTTGCGGCTGTCCAAGTAACGGAACAGGGCGGGACTGGTGTAAAAGCTGTCCACGTAGAGTCTGTACCCGGTGCCGAGCAGGTCGAAAGGCAGCAGGTCGATCACGGCCGAGTAACTGAGTCCCTTGCCGTGCGCCGGGGCCGTCTCCCGCTTTCCGACGTACACGAAAAAGTTCCAGGTGTAGGCGCTCAGCGAGTCGGCCAGGACGAAGAGCTTGAAGCCCCAGCGGGTCGGCTTGTCCTTCATGTACTGTTTGAAGTGGACACGCGCCTTGCTCTTCACCATCCTCTCGTCGATCGCGATGTTCTGCGACGGATGATAGTGCGACTGGCAGGCCGCGACGATGTCCGTGTACAGAGGCTTGATCTTGAACAGCCTGTCGTAGGCGTCCGTGCCCCTCTTTCTCTCGTTCTCTTCTTCCTCGTCCGGGTCGCTGAGGCGAAGGGACCACATGATCGCCTCCCACCGGTCCCTCGACATCACGTTGGCGGGGAAGCGGAATCCGTAGGGGGCATCGGTCTTCCAGAAATCGGACCTCTCGGGCACCCGGACCAGGCCCGAGAAGAGGACTATCGCCAGGAACACGAAGAACTCCTCGCGCGTGAGAGGCGTCCACTTTTTCGTGTACGCCTTGGCTTCCGTTTCCCCTCTCTTGACGGCGTTGCGGTTGGTGTTCTTTACCAGAGTGCCGACGACTCGGTCGCTGAAGAAGAGCTGGAATAATTCCAAAGGACTCCACGACACGGTCTTGTCGCACGCGGGGCCGGGCTCTCTCCTCGGCTTGAAGGGGCGAGGAGGGGTCACGGAGTGTTCGTCCTCGCTCTCCCTGTTGCGCCATCTCTCGGGTCCGGCCGCGGCGGCGGGTCCCGCCGCGGCGCCGCGTCCGCGCTTCCCCCTCGGGGCCGGCGGAACCTTTTTGAACGGGGGACCTTCGGGTTCGACGTCGGAGACGTCCTCGGGCTCTGACGACGACCACCGTCTGGGGGCGGGGCGACGCGACGACCTCCGCGCGGGTTCGCCCGCCGAGGGCGCGGCGGACGCGGCCGGTGTTGCCGGTGAACCCGCCGCGGAGGACGTGCCCGGCGGCGCGGACGGTCTGCGGCCACGCGCGCCTCTTTCCCGTGAGGCGGCGGGAGGCGTTTGGGAGGGCGGAGGATCTGTCGGCGTGGGACGGACGGACGTGACCGTTCCCCGTTCGGCCTCTTCGGTCTGCGTCTCCTCTTCGTCGGCGCTTTCGGTAAAATCCTCGTC
The DNA here is from genome assembly GCF_963921795.1 of Nannobrachium achirus. Lineage (NCBI taxonomy): Eukaryota > Metazoa > Chordata > Actinopteri > Myctophiformes > Myctophidae > Nannobrachium > Nannobrachium achirus. The sequence goes on along the minus strand of NC_137810.1, from coordinate 71,268,436 downwards.
GTCGCTGAACTCGGGGGGGTCCGATTCGCTTTCGCTGTCTTGTACGAAAACGTCCGCTCCGGGATCGTTCTTCAACAGAACGAGAACCTCGTCCACCGACGGCGTCTCCGGACCGGCCATCGTGCCGAGTCGCGAATGACCGTAACTCGTGTCGAACGGTTACACCGACTGGTGAAAAAGAAATGACGCTCGAACCCGCCGCTCTCGCGCGTCTCTTCCGGTCGGCTGTTGGAGCGCGCGTGTGCGTGTGTGTGTGTGTGTGTGTGTGTGTGTGTGTGTGTGTGTGTGTGTGTCTGTGTAAATGGAGATAAAGAGCCGCAAACTTTCTTTTTTTGCGTTTATGTTTTCGTTACGTTTGGGGGGGGGGGGGGGGGGGGGGGGGGGGGTTGCGTCGTATCGGCTCGGGGCCGGTATCGTTCGAAAGAGCGAAGTCTCCTCTTGCTGTTTGACGCCTTGTTCGTTCGTCTGGCTTACTGGAACGTGTTTCTGTGCGAGCCGGAAAGTCGGTCGTTCTCGTGTTTTCGGATTGTGCAAATTGTAGTCGTTGCTTTTGAAATGCTTATAAGGTGCGCTAGTGTGTGGATGAGGAAGACAATGCCAGCCGATTGTGTGAGCTGTAGGTCCACTGTAGCCGAATCAACATTGAAATGTATTTATTTTTGGGTCTATGTGAAATACTTGGACAACAATGCAGCCTCTGAGCCCTGGGACCCGGCGACGGCTCACATAGGGCTTAACAGGTTAATCAAGTCATATGATACCAGCCACAACTCTGTACGATAAACGGTTGATGAGTAACAGCCAAAAAAAGGAACAATGAAGTATGGACCAATCAGAAGAGGGGGCACTTCCTGTTTGGTGAAGGAAGTTTGACGCTACGCCACGGGCACGCCGTTTTACGAAAACTCACGATTCGCACAACTTTTCATCGTTAAGGTGTCTTGAGTATGCCGAGCGAACTTGAAGTTGATCCGATTAACCCCCTAGGAGGAGTTCGTTAAAGTGCGACACATGAAAACGTCCAAAAATACACCAAAACGCCACTAATTAGTCAAAATGGCTGACTTCCTGTTTGGTTTCGGACGTGGCGCCGAGAGACTTTTTTGTGAGTCCGGACACAATACAGATGTGTACCGATTTTTGTACTTGTGGGTGAAACCGTCTAGTGGGGCTGTTGCGTTGAAATTTTGTAGGGGGCGCTGTTGCGCAATTAGGCCCCGCCCACTTTTTTTTTTTTTTAAATACGTAATTTTTCGCCACTTGTGATGTGCTTGCAAAGTTGCGCAACTTTTGGAGTACGTTTTGCGCCTCAAAAACGCGATTCTTTAGGGGGAAGAATAATAATAATAATTAAAGCTGCAAGCAGCAATGGACGGGCCCTCGGAGCTCTTCCCACGTCACAAGGCCAGCAGCCAATCAGAAACCAAACAGGAAGTCAGCCATTTCGACTAATTAGTGGCGTTTTGGCGCATTTTTGGCCGCTATCACGGGTCGCACTTTAACGATAGTTTAACGTTTTTCTCAAAAAAAAATTTGAGAAAAAAAAATTTGAGAAAAAAAAATGTTGAGAAAAAAATTTTTTGAGAAAAAAATGTTTTGAGAAAAAAAATTGAGAAAAAAAAATTTGAGAAAAAAAAAATTTGAGAAAAAAAATTTGAGAAAAAAAAAATTTGAGAAAAAAAAATTGAGGAAAAAAAATTAAGAAAAAAAAAATTGAGAAAAAAAAAATTTGAGAAAAAAAAATTTGAGAAAAAAAAATTTGAGAAAAAAAAATTTGAGAAAAAAAAAATTTGAGAAAAAAAAAATGTTGAGAAAAAAAATTGAGAAAAAAAAAATGTTATGACACCAGCCGCGAGTCTGTACGACAAACGGTTCATGAGTTATAGAGGCACTTCCTGTTTGGTGAAGGGCACTTCCTGTTTGGCGGAGGAAGCGTCAATTAAGGTTAAGGACTCTTAATCAAGTCATATGATACCAGCCACAACTCTGTACGATAAACGGTTGATGAGTAACAGCCAAAAAAAGGAACAATGAAGTATGGACCAATCAGAAGAGGGGGCACTTCCTGTTTGGTGAAGGAAGTTTGACGCTACGCCACGGGCACGCCGTTTTACGAAAACTCACGATTCGCACAACTTTTCATCGTTAAGGTGTCTTGAGTATGCCGAGCGAACTTGAAGTTGATCCGATTAACCCCCTAGGAGGAGTTCGTTAAAGTGCGACACATGAAAACGTCCAAAAATACACCAAAACGCCACTAATTAGTCAAAATGGCTGACTTCCTGTTTGGTTTCGGACGTGGCGCAGAGAGACTTTTTTGTGAGTCCGGACACAATACAGATGTGTACCGATTTTTGTACTTGTGGGTGAAACCGTCTAGTGGGGCTGTTGCGTTGAAATTTTGTAGGGGGCGCTGTTGCGCAATTAGGCCCCGCCCACTTTTTTTTTTTTTTAAATACGTAATTTTTCGCCACTTGTGATGTGCTTGCAAAGTTGCGCAACTTTTGGAGTACGTTTTGCGCCTCAAAAACGCGATTCTTTAGGGGGAAGAATAATAATAATCTTTGCAATTACAATAGGGTCCTCACACTGTGTGTGCTCGGGCCCTAATAATCTTTGCAATTACAATAGGGTCCTCACACTGTGTGTGCTCGGGCCCTAATTAAAGCTGCAAGCAGCAATGGACGGGCCCTCGGAGCTCTTCCCACGTCACAAGGCCAGCAGCCAATCAGAAACCAAACAGGAAGTCAGCCATTTCGACTAATTAGTGGCGTTTTGGCGCATTTTTGGCCGCTATCACGGGTCGCACTTTAACGATAGTTTAACGTTTTTCTCAAAAAAAAAATTGAGAAAAAAAATTTGAGAAAAAAAAATGTTGAGAAAAAAAATTTTTGAGAAAAAAATGTTTTGAGAAAAAAAAATTGAGAAAAAAAAATTTGAGAAAAAAAAAATTTGAGAAAAAAAAAATTTGAGAAAAAAAAATTGAGGAAAAAAAAATTAAGCAAAAAAAATTGAGAAAAAAAAAATTTGAGAAAAAAAAATTTGAGAAAAAAAAATTTGAGAAAAAAAAAATTTGAGAAAAAAAAAATTTTGAGAAAAAAAATTGAGAAAAAAAATGTTGAGAAAAAAAAAATGTTATGACACCAGCCGCGAGTCTGTACGACAAACGGTTCATGAGTTATAGAGGCACTTCCTGTTTGGTGAAGGGCACTTCCTGTTTGGCGGAGGAAGCGTCAATTAAGGTTAAGGACTCTTAATCAAGTCATATGATACCAGCCACAACTCTGTACGATAAACGGTTGATGAGTAACAGCCAAAAAAAGGAACAATGAAGTATGGACCAATCAGAAGAGGGGGCACTTCCTGTTTGGTGAAGGAAGTTTGACGCTACGCCACGGGCACGCCGTTTTACGAAAACTCACGATTCGCACAACTTTTCATCGTTAAGGTGTCTTGAGTATGCCGAGCGAACTTGAAGTTGATCCGATTAACCCCCTAGGAGGAGTTCGTTAAAGTGCGACACATGAAAACGTCCAAAAATACACCAAAACGCCACTAATTAGTCAAAATGGCTGACTTCCTGTTTGGTTTCGGACGTGGCGCCGAGAGACTTTTTTGTGAGTCCGGACACAATACAGATGTGTACCGATTTTTGTACTTGTGGGTGAAACCGTCTAGTGGGGCTGTTGCGTTGAAATTTTGTAGGGGGCGCTGTTGCGCAATTAGGCCCCGCCCACTTTTTTTTTTTTTTAAATACGTAATTTTTCGCCACTTGTGATGTGCTTGCAAAGTTGCGCAACTTTTGGAGTACGTTTTGCGCCTCAAAAACGCGATTCTTTAGGGGGAAGAATAATAATAATTAAAGCTGCAAGCAGCAATGGACGGGCCCTCGGAGCTCTTCCCACGTCACAAGGCCAGCAGCCAATCAGAAACCAAACAGGAAGTCAGCCATTTCGACTAATTAGTGGCGTTTTGGCGCATTTTTGGCCGCTATCACGGGTCGCACTTTAACGATAGTTTAACGTTTTTCTCCAAAAAAAATTTGAGAAAAAAAGAATGAGAAAAAAAATTTGAGAAAAAAAAAATTTGAGAAAAAAAAATTTTGAGGAAAAAAAAAATTAAGAAAAAAAAAATTGAGAAAAAAAAAATTTGAGAAAAAAAAATTTGAGAAAAAAAAAATTGAGAAAAAAAAATTTGAGAAAAAAAAAATTTGAGAAAAAAAAAAATTTGAGAAAAAAAATTTGAGAAAAAAAAAATTTGAGAAAAAAATTTGAGGAAAAAAAAAATTTGAGAAAAAAAAATTTTGAGGAAAAAAAAATTAAGAAAAAAAAAATTGAGAAAAAAAAAATTTGAGAAAAAAAAATTTGAGAAAAAAAAATTTGAGAAAAAAAAAAATTGAGAAAAAAAATTGAGAAAAAAAATGTTGAGAAAAAAAAAATGTTATGACACCAGCCGCGAGTCTGTACGACAAACGGTTCATGAGTTATAGAGGCACTTCCTGTTTGGTGAAGGGCACTTCCTGTTTGGCGGAGGAAGCGTCAATTAAGGTTAAGGACTCTTAATCAAGTCATATGATACCAGCCACAACTCTGTACGATAAACGGTTGATGAGTAACAGCCAAAAAAAGGAACAATGAAGTATGGACCAATCAGAAGAGGGGGCACTTCCTGTTTGGTGAAGGAAGTTTGACGCTACGCCACGGGCACGCCGTTTTACGAAAACTCACGATTCGCACAACTTTTCATCGTTAAGGTGTCTTGAGTATGCCGAGCGAACTTGAAGTTGATCCGATTAACCCCCTAGGAGGAGTTCGTTAAAGTGCGACACATGAAAACGTCCAAAAATACACCAAAACGCCACTAATTAGTCAAAATGGCTGACTTCCTGTTTGGTTTCGGACGTGGCGCCGAGAGACTTTTTTGTGAGTCCGGACACAATACAGATGTGTACCGATTTTTGTACTTGTGGGTGAAACCGTCTAGTGGGGCTGTTGCATTGAAATTTTGTAGGGGGCGCTGTTGCGCAATTAGGCAATTTTTTTTAAATACGTAATTTTTCGCCACTTGTGATGTGCTTGCAAAGTTGCGCAACTTTTGGAGTACGTTTTGCGCCTCAAAAACGCGATTCTTTAGGGGGAAGAATAATAATAATAATAATTAAAGCTGCAAGCAGCAATGACCGGGCCCTCGGAGATCTACCCACGTCACAAGGGGTAGCAGCCAATTAGCATTAGAATTTAAGAATCAGCATTAGCATTTGTTATTATTAGCATGTGTTAGCATTTGTTAGCATTAGCATGTGTTAGCATTAGCATTAGCATTTGTTAGCATTAGCATGTGTTAGCATTAGCATTAACATGTGTTAGCATTAGCATTTGTTAGCATTAGCATGTGTTAGCATTAGCATTAGCATTTGTCAGTATTAGCATGTGTTAGCATTAGCATTAGCATGTTAGCATTAGCATGTTAGCATTAGCATGTGTTAGCATTAGCATGTGTTAGCATTAGCATAAGCATTTGTTAGCATTAGCATGTGTTAGCATTAGCATTTGTTAGCATTAGCATGTTAGCATTAGCATGTTAGCATTAGCATTAGCATGTTAACATTAGCATTTGTTAGAATTAGCATGTGTTAGCATTAGCATTTGTTAGCATTAGCATTAAATTAAAAAAAAATTGAGAAAAAAAAATTTTGAGAAAAAAAAATGTTGAAGAAAAAAAAATTGAGAAAAAAAAATTGAGAAAAAAAAATTTGAGAAAAAAATTTGAGAAAAAAAAATTGAGAAAAAAAAATTTTGAGAAAAAAAATTGAGAAAAAAAAAATTTGAGAAAAAAATTTTTTTTGAGAAAAAAGAAAAAGTATGACACCAGCCGCGAGTCTGTACGACAAACGGTTCATGAGTTATAGAGGCACTTCCTGTTTGGTGAAGGGCACTTCCTGTTTGGCGAAGGAAGCGTCAATTAAGGTTAAGGACTCTTAATCAAGTCATATGATACCAGCCACAACTCTGTACGATAAACGGTTGATGAGTAACGGCCAAAAAAGGAACAATCAAGTTTCGGCCAATCAGAAAAGGGGGCGGGGCTTAGTTAAACCAATTAAGGTGAAGGACTCTTAGTCAAGTCATATGATACCAGCCACAACTCTGTACGATAAACGGTTGATGAGTAACAGCCAAAAAAAGGAACAATCAAGTATGGACCAATCAGAAGAGGGGGCACTTCCTGTTTGGTGAAGGAAGTTTGACCCTTTGCCACGGGCACGCCGTTTTACGAAAACTCACGATTCGCACAACTTTTCATCGTTAAGGTGTCTTGAGTATGCCGAGCGAACTTGAAGTTGATCCGATTAACCCCCTAGGAGGAGTTTGTTAAAGTGCGACACGTGAAAACGGCCAAAAATACACCAAAACGCCACTAATTAGTCAAAATGGCTGACTTCCTGTTTGGTTTCGGACGTGGCGCTGAGAGACTTTTTTGTGAGTCCGGACACGATACAGATGTGTACCGATTTTCGTACGTGTAGGTGAAACCGTATGGTGGGGCTTGAGGCACGAAGTTTTGTAGGGGGCGCTGTTGCGCCATTAGGCCACGCCCCCTTTTATTTTTTTTTAAATACGTAAATTTTCGCCACTTGTGATGTGTGTGCAAAGTTGCGCAACTTTTTGAGTACGTTTTGCGCCTCAAAAACGCGATTTACTTTCGGGAAAATAATAATAATAATAATCTTTGCAAATACAATAGGGTCCTCTCACACTGTGTGTGCTCGGGCCCTAATAATAATAATCTTTGCAATTACAATAGGGTCCTCACACTGTGTGTGCTCGGGCCCTAATTAAAGCTGCAAGCAGCAATGGACGGGCCCTCGGAGCTCTTCCCACGTCACAAGGCCAGCAGCCAATCAGAAACCAAACAGGAAGTCAGCCATTTCGACTAATTAGTGGCGTTTTGGCACATTTTTGGCCGCTATCACGGGTCGCACTTTAACGATAGTTTAACGTTTTTCTCAAAAAAAAAATTGAGAAAAAAAATTTGAGAAAAAAAAATTTGAGAAAAAAAAATGTTGAGAAAAAAAATTTTTGAGAAAAAAATGTTTTGAGAAAAAAAAATTGAGAAAAAAAAATTTGAGAAAAAAAAAATTTGAGAAAAAAAAAATTTGAGAAAAAAAAAAATTTGAGAAAAAAAAATTTTGAGGAAAAAAAAATTAAGAAAAAAAAAATTGAGAAAAAAAAAATTTGAGAAAAAAAAATTTGAGAAAAAAAAATTTGAGAAAAAAAAATTTGAGAAAAAAAAAATTTGAGAAAAAAAAAATTTTGAGAAAAAAAATTGAGAAAAAAAATGTTGAGAAAAAAAAAATGTTATGACACCAGCCGCGAGTCTGTACGACAAACGGTTCATGAGTTATAGAGGCACTTCCTGTTTGGTGAAGGGCACTTCCTGTTTGGCGGAGGAAGCGTCAATTAAGGTTAAGGACTCTTAATCAAGTCATATGATACCAGCCACAACTCTGTACGATAAACGGTTGATGAGTAACAGCCAAAAAAAGGAACAATGAAGTATGGACCAATCAGAAGAGGGGGCACTTCCTGTTTGGTGAAGGAAGTTTGACGCTACGCCACGGGCACGCCGTTTTACGAAAACTCACGATTCGCACAACTTTTCATCGTTAAGGTGTCTTGAGTATGCCGAGCGAACTTGAAGTTGATCCGATTAACCCCCTAGGAGGAGTTCGTTAAAGTGCGACACATGAAAACGTCCAAAAATACACCAAAACGCCACTAATTAGTCAAAATGGCTGACTTCCTGTTTGGTTTCGGACGTGGCGCCGAGAGACTTTTTTGTGAGTCCGGACACAATACAGATGTGTACCGATTTTTGTACTTGTGGGTGAAACCGTCTAGTGGGGCTGTTGCGTTGAAATTTTGTAGGGGGCGCTGTTGCGCAATTAGGCCCCGCCCACTTTTTTTTTTTTTTTAAATACGTAATTTTTCGCCACTTGTGATGTGCTTGCAAAGTTGCGCAACTTTTGGAGTACGTTTTGCGCCTCAAAAACGCGATTCTTTAGGGGGAAGAATAATAATAATAATCTTTGCAATTACAATAGGGTCCTCACACTGTGTGTGCTCGGGCCCTAATTAAAGCTGCAAGCAGCAATGACCGGGCCCTCGGAGATCTACCCACGTCACAAGGGGTAGCAGCCAATTAGCATTAGAATTTAAGAATCAGCATTAGCATTTGTTAGCATTAGCATGTGTTAGCATTAGCATTAGCATTAGCATTTGTTAGCATTAGCATGTATTAGCATTAGCATTTGTTAGCATTAGCATTAGCATGTGTTAGCATTAGCATTAGCATGTGTTAGCATTAGCATTAGCATTTGTTAACATTAGCATTAGCATGTGTTAGTGTTAGCATTAGCATTAGCATTTGTCAGTATTAGCATGTGTTAGCATTAGCATGTTAGCATTAGCATGTGTTAGCATTAGCATTTGTTAGCATTAGCATTAGCATGTGTTAGCATTAGCATTTGTTATCATTAGCATTAGCATGTTAGCATTAGCATTTGTTAGCATTAGCATTTGTTGTGCGAATCGTGTTGGGCGAGAAAAAAAAATTTTGAGAAAAAAAATTGAGAAAAAAGATTTTGAGAAAAAAAAATTGAGAAAAAAAATTTGAGAAAAAAAAATTTTGAGAAAAAAAAATTTGAGAAAAAAAAATTTGAGAAAAAAAATTGAGAAAAAAAAATTTGAGAAAAAAAAATTTGAGAAAAAAAAATGTTTGAGAAAAAAAAATTTCATATGATACCAGCCACAACTCTGTACGATAAACGGTTGATGAGTAACAGCCAAAAAAAGGAACAATTAAGTATGGACCAATCAGAAGAGGGGGCACTTCCTGTTTGGCGAAGGAAGTTTGACGCTTCGCCACGGGCACGCCGTTTTACGAAAACTCACGATTCGCACAACTTTTCATCGTTAAGGTGTCTTGAGTATGCCGAGCGAACTTGAAGTTGATCCGATTAACCCCCTAGGAGGAGTTCGTTAAAGTGCGACCCGTGAAAACGGCCAAAAATACGCCAAAACGCCACTAATTAGTCAAAATGGCTGACTTCCTGTTTGGTTTCGGACGTGGCGCCGAGAGACTTTTTTGTGAGTCCGGACACGATACAGATGTGTACCGATTTTCGTACGTGTAGGTGAAACCGTCTAGTGGGGCTGTTGCGTTGAAATTTTGTAGGGGGTGCTGTTGCGCCATTAGGCCCCGCCCACTTTTTTTTTTTTTTAAATACGTAATTTTTCGCCACTTGTGATGTGCTTGCAAAGTTGCGCAACTTTTGGAGTACGTTTTGCGCCTCAAAAACGCGATTCTTTAGGGGGAAGAATAATAATAATAATTAAAGCTGCAAGCAGCAATGGACGGGCCCTCGGAGCTCTTCCCACGTCACAAGGCCAGCAGCCAATCAGAAACCAAACAGGAAGTCAGCCATTTCGACTAATTAGTGGCGTTTTGGCGCATTTTTGGCCGCTATCACGGGTCGCACTTTAACGATAGTTTAACGTTTTTCTCAAAAAAAAAATTGAGAAAAAAAATTTGAGAAAAAAAAATTTGAGAAAAAAAAATGTTGAGAAAAAAAATTTTTGAGAAAAAAATGTTTTGAGAAAAAAAAATTGAGAAAAAAAAATTTGAGAAAAAAAAAATTTGAGAAAAAAAATTTGAGAAAAAAAAAATTTGAGAAAAAAAAATTTTGAGGAAAAAAAAAATTAAGAAAAAAAAATTGAGAAAAAAAAATTTGAGAAAAAAAAAATTGAGAAAAAAAAATTTGAGAAAAAAAAAATTTGAGAAAAAAAAAATTTTGAGAAAAAAAATTGAGAAAAAAAATGTTGAGAAAAAAAAAATGTTATGACACCAGCCGCGAGTCTGTACGACAAACGGTTCATGAGTTATAGAGGCACTTCCTGTTTGGTGAAGGGCACTTCCTGTTTGGCGGAGGAAGCGTCAATTAAGGTTAAGGACTCTTAATCAAGTCATATGATACCAGCCACAACTCTGTACGATAAACGGTTGATGAGTAACAGCCAAAAAAAGGAACAATGAAGTATGGACCAATCAGAAGAGGGGGCACTTCCTGTTTGGTGAAGGAAGTTTGACGCTACGCCACGGGCACGCCGTTTTACGAAAACTCACGATTCGCACAACTTTTCATCGTTAAGGTGTCTTGAGTATGCCGAGCGAACTTGAAGTTGATCCGATTAACCCCCTAGGAGGAGTTCGTTAAAGTGCGACACATGAAAACGTCCAAAAATACACCAAAACGCCACTAATTAGTCAAAATGGCTGACTTCCTGTTTGGTTTCGGACGTGGCGCCGAGAGACTTTTTTGTGAGTCCGGACACAATACAGATGTGTACCGATTTTTGTACTTGTGGGTGAAACCGTCTAGTGGGGCTGTTGCGTTGAAATTTTGTAGGGGGCGCTGTTGCGCAATTAGGCCCCGCCCACTTTTTTTTTTTTTTTAATACGTAATTTTTCGCCACTTGTGATGTGCTTGCAAAGTTGCGCAACTTTTGGAGTACGTTTTGCGCCTCAAAAACGCGATTCTTTAGGGGGAAGAATAATAATAATAATAATAATAATAATCTTTGCAATTACAATAGGGTCCTCACACTGTGTGTGCTCGGGCCCTAATTAAAGCTGCAAGCAGCAATGGACGGGCCCTCGGAGCTCTTCCCACGTCACAAGGCCAGCAGCCAATCAGAAACCAAACAGGAAGTCAGCCATTTCGACTAATTAGTGGCGTTTTGGCGCATTTTTGGCCGCTATCACGGGTCGCACTTTAACGATAGTTTAACGTTTTTCTCAAAAAAAAATTTGAGAAAAAAAATTTGAGAAAAAAAAAATTGAGAAAAAAAAATTTGAGAAAAAAAAATGTTGAGAAAAAAATGTTTTGAGAAAAAAAAATTGAGAAAAAAAAATTTGAGAAAAAAAAAATTGAGAAAAAAAATTTGAGAAAAAAAAAATTTGAGAAAAAAAAATTTTGAGGAAAAAAAAAATTAAGAAAAAGAAAATTGAGAAAAAAAAAATTTGAGAAAAAAAAATTTGAGAAAAAAAAATTTGAGAAAAAAAAATTTGAGAAAAAAAAATTTTTGAGAAAAAAAATTGAGAAAAAAAATGTTGAGAAAAAAAAATGTTATGACACCAGCCGCGAGTCTGTACGACAAACGGTTCATGAGTTATAGAGGCACTTCCTGTTTGGTGAAGGGCACTTCCTGTTTGGCGGAGGAAGCGTCAATTAAGGTTAAGGACTCTTAATCAAGTCATATGATACCAGCCACAACTCTGTACGATAAACGGTTGATGAGTAACAGCCAAAAAAAGGAACAATGAAGTATGGACCAATCAGAAGAGGGGGCACTTCCTGTTTGGTGAAGGAAGTTTGACGCTACGCCACGGGCACGCCGTTTTACGAAAACTCACGATTCGCACAACTTTTCATCGTTAAGGTGTCTTGAGTATGCCGAGCGAACTTGAAGTTGATCCGATTAACCCCCTAGGAGGAGTTCGTTAAAGTGCGACACGTGAAAACGGCCAAAAATACACCAAAACGCCACTAATTAGTCAAAATGGCTGACTTCCTGTTTGGTTTCGGACGTGGCGCCGAGAGACTTTGTTGTGAGTCCGGACACGATAGAGATGTGTACCGATTTTCGTACGTGTAGGTGAAACCGTGTGGTGGGGCTTGAGGCACGAAGTTTTGTAGGGGGCGCTGTTGCGCCATTAGGCCACGCCCCCTTTTATTTTTTTTTAAATACGTAAATTTTCGCCACTTGTGATGTGTGTGCAAAGTTGCGCAACTTTTTGAGTACGTTTTGCGCCTCAAAAACGCGATTTACTTTCGGGAAAATAATAATAATAATAATCTTTGCAAATACAATAGGGTCCTCTCACACTGTGTGTGCTCGGGCCCTAATAATAATCTTTGCAATTACAATAGGGTCCTCACACTGTGTGTGCTCGGGCCCTAATAATCTTTGCAAATACAATAGGGTCCTCACACTGTGTGTGCTCGGGCCCTAACAAGCAGCAATGACCGGGCCCTCGGAGATCTACCCACGTCACAAGGGGTAGCAGCTTATTAGCATTAGAATTTAAGAATCAGCATTAGCATTTGTTAGCATTAGCATGTGTTAGCATAAGCATTAGCATTTGTTAGCATTAGCATGTGTTAGCATTAGCATTTGTTAGCATTAGCATGTGTTAGCATTAGCATTTGTTAGCATTAGCATTAGCATGTGTCAGCATTAGCATTAGCATGTGTTAGCATTAGCATGTTAGCATTAGCACTTGTTAGCATTAGCATTTGTTGTGCGAATCGTGTTGTGCGAGAAAAAAAAAATCTTTTGAGAAAAAAAAAATTTTTGAGAAAAAAAAATAAAGAAAAAAAATTGAGAAAAAAGAATTGAGAAAAAAAAAATTGAGAAAAAAAAATTTGAGAAAAAAAAATTTTGAGAAAAAAAAATTTGAGAAAAAAAAATTTGAGAAAAAAGAATTTGAGAAAAAAAAAATTTGAGAAAAAAAATTGAGAAAAAAAAAATTTTGAGAAAAAAAAATTTTGAGAAAAAAAAATTTGAGAAAAAAAAATTTGAGAAAAAAAAAATTGAGAAAAAAAAAATTGAGAAAAAAAAAATTGAGAAAAAAAAATTTAGAAAAAAAAATTTTGAGAAAAAAAATTGAGAAAAAAAATGTTGAGAAAAAAAAAATGTTATGACACCAGCCGCGAGTCTGTACGACAAACGGTTCATGAGTTATAGAGGCACTTCCTGTTTGGTGAAGGGCACTTCCTGTTTGGCGGAGGAAGCGTCAATTAAGGTTAAGGACTCTTAATCAAGTCATATGATACCAGCCACAACTCTGTACGATAAACGGTTGATGAGTAACAGCCAAAAAAAGGAACAATGAAGTATGGACCAATCAGAAGAGGGGGCACTTCCTGTTTGGCGAAGGAAGTTTGACGCTTCGCCACGGGCACGCCGTTTTACGAAAACTCACGATTCGCACAACTTTTCATCGTTAAGGTGTCTTGAGTATGCCGAGCGAACTTGAAGTTGATCCGATTAACCCCCTAGGAGGAGTTCGTTAAAGTGCGACCCGTGAAAACGGCCAAAAATACACCAAAACGCCACTAATTAGTCAAAATGGCTGACTTCCTGTTTGGTTTCGGACGTGGCGCCGAGAGACTTTTTTGTGAGTCCGGACACGATACAGATGTGTACCGATTTTCGTAGGTGTAGGTGAAACCGTATGGTGGGGCTTGAGGCACGAAGTTTTGTAGGGGGCACTGTTGCGCCATTAGGCCACGCCCCCTTGTTTTTTTTTTTAAATACGTAAATTTTCGCCACTTGTGATGTGTGTGCAAAGTTGCGCAACTTTTTGAGTACGTCTTGTGGCTCAAAAACGCGATTTATTCGGGGGAATAATAAGAAGAATTAAAGCTGCAAGCAGCGATGACCGGGCCCTCGCAGCTAAACCCACGTCACAAGGGGCAACAGCCAATCACAAGAGTGACACCACCCATAAGTTTGTACGACAACGGTAGTCTGCCTTGCGAGGCCAGTGAGGGCAGGTGACAGAATCTGACCCACACAGTACATAAAGTATCATGGTATCATTAAAGCGATTGTAACTCAAATTCTGCTTCTGTGGGTCTCTGTAATATTTTGAGATTGCGGTCCTTGATATAAAATGTTAAATGTTTGAGCACCACTGACACCTGTTAGGCTTTTGGGGATATTTATAGAATTGGGTCAGTATATTCAAAGACTTGCTCAAATTGTCATGATTATTATTTTTTCTTCCAAAATAGCAGATCTACAAGCTTGCAGCGCAGAACGCGGTGCCGCACTGTGAGCTTGTATATCTTCTATGTTTAATAGTTGAAACAGGTCTCAAAGGGTTAACCATCCTTTAACAGCACTGCATAGTGATACCAATAGATGCCTTAATGGTCCACGTCACATTGATATAAACCAGTATGCGCACGCCGGTCGGCACCAAATGAACCCCACCGTTCATAGGATGCAATGGATGGCACTCGTGTTTAAAAATGCATTCCATCAAACTTTCAGATGCCGTTTTTCTCCCAGTGTGGAGGAAGAATGCTTAGGATTTTTACTGTAAATTCTCACTCTTGAAATATATAATCCTTAGTTTCTGTTGATTGTAAACAATAATAGCGATTCAAAACAGTTGTCCTTCAAACCCCACCTCTATTCACCGTCATCAGAACAGAGGGAGCGCTCCTCATGATCACCCACCCGATCCACTGGATCACCAGAGCGTCTACTGCTCGCCCAGCTGCAGTCCATGAAGCCTAATTATGCTCCGTCCTGCGACGGTGTCGCGCGCAGAGCCGCAGACCTCCAAGCTCAGAAGGGTTGCATTGGTGACGCGATGTGAGTTTGTATATCAGCTACTCTTGACGCGGAACACCGTTGCGCAATGAAGTATATATGTCTCGATAAGGGCGCTCCCATGGGAGCACCTCACTAGCACACAAGAGGAGGTTGAATAACCAGTGCTCCCCAAAACAACAGGTTTGGGGATCTGTTGGGAATTGATTACATGATACAGTCAGCTGTGCATTCAGTCTCAATGTTTGTAAACAAATAATTGGTCTATACAGTTAAACAACAGTGTGGACAGTCAGTTACCACCCTCCCCATATTACATGGATTGGATCCTCCCAATCAATCACACCTGTCCTCACTCCCTTCTCGTTAGTGGCCCTGCTATAAATACTGCCTGCCCTGGTGCCAGCCTCTGTTTGGATGGTGCAGCAGTAACATCTCTGAGAGCCCTCTGGCCTCAAGTCTAAGCAGGCCTTGGTTATATGACTGTCACTGATTATAAAGACCATAGCCTAACCGTGACGAAGCCTCACTACCTCCTTGCCCGATGATCAAAATTCTATCCCACGCAACGGAAAATAAACAACATTATTGATGCTGTTCCCTGTGAACCAAAGTATAACTGCTCAACAACCACTTAACCTTGTTCAGACTGGGGAAACCAACTCAGATCTTGGCTACATGTTTCAGCTGTTTTAGATTTGAGACAAATCAGATTTGACATAAGGCCTAAAACACTCTTCAGAATCCTCTGGCAGGGATGATTAAGCAGTCACACCTGTGGCTACAAGTTAGTTTGGCACCTGAAAAATGAGCCATCCCCTCAAACACAAGCGCTGCAAGCTTGTAGATCTGCTATTTTTTTTACACGTGACATTTTCTGGAAGCCTTTATAATATGTTGACCCAAGCTCAAAGCTTGTAGATATATAATTTTCACATAAAAAATATATATTTAAAATTATTAACCCACATTATGTATTCTAATGCAGTGATGTTACTAGGTTTTCAATGTAATGGGTCCCGGGACCCACAGGTGGTCATTCAAATGGGTCCCAGAAAAGTTTTATGAGTCCTCAATACAATGTTTTCGAGCGCTGTGAGCTTGTAGATCGGCTATTTTCAAAATGTTTGCCTATTTCTTATATCTATTTTACAATTTGGCTAATGTTTGAACTTAGAACTACTAAAACTACTAAAACATGTGCCCCTAATGAATTCGGGCGCGCAAAATGGCGTCGGACGTCAGTGGAATCAAAACATTGACGTTTCTATCGCCTGTTTAAGACTTTCTACGTGGATTTTATTTGTGTTAACGTAGGGTAAAGTGGGATGCTTTCACCCATGAACAAGTGGTGTCTGTGGAATTTTAAAATGTTTTTCTTTTACCGCAACGTGGTAAATTATTTTAACATGGACTCCAATGGAGGCGCATCCCCGGGACCCCAGGACCATGACATGAATGAGTCCCTGGGCGTCTTGAATGAGTTTTTGATGCGGGATGCGCACGTAATGACATCACTGCTAATGGATTGATTAATTGTTATAATCACTTAACTGATTAGATGGATTATTATCCCAAGGGGGGAATCAGTCGCCCGGAGACAGCACAGCAGTTTAAGGTTATTTACAGTTACAGAGAAACATGTGTACAGTGTGCACAGTGTGTACACAGTAAAAGCAAGGTACACAAAAAAAGAGAAGAAATATACATAGTGTCCCCTATATGTCATGAATATTAATTTCTAGACTGATCTGAGCAATTAGGGTGGGCAAACAATTACCTCACATATAATATGACACCAGAATCCAATTCTTTCTCAACAGAATGGAGAATAAAACACCTCTTTAAAGAAAATGTTTATATAAAGTCAAATATGTATAGCTAAGAACCAACACAGAACATACTGTATAACTGAGAACGTACTATACAGCCAAATGGTAAATAGTAAATGAATAGACAATAGAGTATACAGCAGTGGTTCTCAAACTTAATTTCAAGTACCCCACAACTCTTGGGTATACAAATGGAACCACAATGGTTGTTTGTTGTGGTTTGTATAATACCGTACAGGCTGCTCTGAGTATAGGCCAAAGGTCCATTTGGACCCCCCCCCCTCCTGAAGGTCCCTGGACCCCACTGAGAACCACTGATGCACCTTCAGAACAAAATAATGAAAAATAATAGAATACATTTTAAACTGAACACTAGTAAAACAGGAAAAAAAATGTGAAGTGGTCCTTTAATAAGCATTAACAAGTAACCAGAAACCAAACAAATACATAATAGTAAAAATAGCAGATCTACAAGCTCACCACACTTTGCAATAATGTACCCTTTTTCTTTCAGAGCATAGGAAGGCTTTTCTCCGCATAACACCTCCCCCTAGTGGCGAAAAAAGAGAAAGGCTTCTGGTGGCAGCCGTAGGACTGAACCATTCCATGTTTGTCATGAGGGGTGTGCTAATTCTAGACTGACTGGATAGTTTCAGCGAAAAATAATTGAACATACCAGCTCTGTTTCTTTAATTCAAATAACATAAATAATCATATCACGTTGCAACATATCTGTACAGTTAGTGTGCCTTGTTAATATTCATGACTGACCAGAGCAAACACCCCCACTTCCTTCCGAGTCTATTGTGTTTGGGTTGAACGTGTGAACGGGCGGCAATTTTGTCCTTTGAGGAGAGGAGGCGCTGTGTGACAGCTGACGGAGATACACAGAGAGAGAGGAGCGTCATAATTAAATAAACAACGCTTTTACTTGGAGGAAACAGAGCACTTGTGACAAGGTAAGGTTTAGAATGTTTTCATTCTGAAGTATTTATGAATGATATACCCTTTATCGCCTGTTTTTCATCAGTAGACAAAGACAGAGGGAGCTTTAGCATCCTAATTCATTTTGAATTCATGGACAACATGCATAATGTTGCTTCTCATGTTGCTGTGCTTTTTATGTATACACGCATTTGAGGTGCAACTACATTCTTAATTGTATTTTAAATAATATAATTGTCGTTTTTATATTGACAACATGTTGACATTGTAATAAGTGTATAGTAAACACAGCTGTAGCCTACTGTAGCTATAAGCTCTGTTCCATTTGAGTATCAGTAGGCTATTGAACACAGCCTTAATTAGTAGCATTGTATTGCTAACAGCTGTTTGTTTCACACATTCGTTTGTTTATTTTTTTAAGTACTCACTGAAGTACTGTACTCGAGTAGTTTTACTTTAATGGAGTACTTCAGTATGTTTTGTTTGAAAATAGCAGTTCTCCAAGCTCACAATACTTGGTGGCATGTTGTGAGCTTGTAGATCTGCTATTTTCAAAATATTTCTATACTTTTGGTACTTTGAGTACATTTTGATACCAAAATACTTTTACCCAAGTACATGTTGAATTTCGGACTTTTACTTGTAACATTATTAGGTTGACATTGCAATAATAGTAGAAAGGTGAATAATAGTAAACACAGGTGTATGCTAGCTACTAATTAAAGCTCTGTTCTATTGAAGCAGCAGTATTGCATAGAATGCAGGCTTAATTAGTAGTCCATTGTAATGGTAACACCTGTGTGTTTACCATAACTAAGTTCTATTTACTCAAGTACTGTACTTGAGTAGTTTTATTTTAGCAGAGTACTTGGATGACTTAAGCTCTCTATATATATTTGATTTGAAAATAGCAGATCTACAAGCTCACACTTAGCATGGTGACTTGTTGTGAGCTTGTAGATCTGCTATTTTCTAAATATTTCTATACTTTTGGTACTTTAAGTACATTTTTATACCAATACTTTTTTGTACTTTTATTCAAGTACATTTTGTATTCTGGACTTGCAACAGAGTATTAGGTTAACATTGTAATAAGTGTATAGTAAACACAGCTATATTGTAGCTTCTAATTAGGCTCTGTTCCATTTAAGCAGCAGTATAGAATGCATGCTTAATTAGTAGCATTGTAATGCACACCTGTGTGTTTCACACATTAGTTTGATTATGGTAACTAAGTACTTACTGAAGTACTGTACTTAAGTATTGTACTTTACTGAAGTAGGCAACTTGAATGGGTGCGTACCTTTTGCGCGAAGCCCGAAAGCGCGAAGTGGGGAAATGTCTCCTACCGCACCGTTAGCGCGAACGAGAGGGGAGGCGTGAGGACATTTTAAGCCGTAAGAAACTACACAACCACACAATATATTTGACTAAATGAAAAAGGGTGCCCCCTGTCGAAACTATTGTACTACCACACAATATATCTTCCTGGACCCTTATTGTGAAGGGCTGAAGGCAGAGAAATGATCTACAAGCTCACGTTGTCTCGTGGATGCGACGTGTTGTGAGCTTGCAGATCAGCTATTTTGCGAGACAAGCTGAGTGCAGACAGCACTGCATATTCGTGCTCAGTGCGTGCACAGTGGAGCATGTGAATGAAAAGAGAGACATTGTACTACCATACAATATCGAGCACTGCATATTATCAACGTTCACAAGGAGCTGTACTACCATACAATATCGGTGCGGTAGGAGACATTTCCCCACTTCGCGCTAACGGTGCGGTAGGAGACATTTCCCCACTTCGCGCTTTCGGGCTTCGCGCTTTCGGGACTTTCCCACTTGAATGACTTAAGCTATCTGTATGTTTTATTTGAAAATAGCAGATCTACAAGCTCACAACGCATAGCATGCCGACATATTGTGAGCTTGTAGATCTGCTATTTTCAAAAGATGTGTATACTTTTGTTACTTTAAGTACATTTTGATACCTATAGCCTACTTGTTTGTACTTTTACTCAACTAAATGTTCAATTCCGGACTCTCTCTCTCTCTCTCTCTGATCAGGTTTATTTGGGTATCATTTAGCAAGATGTTCCAAACATTGCATATTAGCTGTCTGTAAAGATGTCATTGTTTTATCATTTTCAGCTGAAGTCTCTTGTAATGTCAATATTAATTATTTTGTGCCTCTATACTTTCAGATGCCTCGTACTAAGTCCCACCGGCGTTCTGAGGCAGCCAAGAAAAGAGAGGCTGAAAGGAAGGGTGTCCCTCTGAATAGTGAGCCTCAGCAGGCCTACAGTGGCTGTCATACAGGTATATAGGCAACCCCCTCCCTCCCCCACCAAAAGACGTTCTTATATGTTGTGTACACTAGTTGTGTACACTCTACATTGGTGTTCCATGACAAAACAGAGTCTCTCTCATTGTAATTATTGTGTTTTACATGTATAATGTGTACAGGTTAATTGATAATGTTATCTGTATGTGTTTTTTACAGTGTCATCCTGTACTGGACAGAGCCAGCAGTTCACTGTTCCAGATGAGTGTCCAGATAAGAAGGTGCATGCATGCATACATACATGAATTAACCACTTAAGACCTATTTCTAATGTAATGAAAAGAGACCATCTACAAGCTCACAACACGTATACTATATTTGGTAGTATTGATCTAGTGGACATTGCACCAGGTGCAGACATTATGTCAACACAATCTCAGTGTAGTTCACTTTTGTGTGCATCTATTGTTTTTATTTTGTCTTAAGGTGGAGGCAACGACACGTTTTGAGCTGCCTTCTGGGAAATATCCTGCCAGGAAAGACGTAGCAAAGGCGGAGGTGTGTGTGTGTGTGTGTGTGTGTGTGTGTGTGTGTGTGTGTGTGTGTGTGTGTGTGTGTGTGTGTGTGTGTGTGTGTGTGTGTGTGTGTGTGTGTGTGAATGCATACCTTAACCACTTACAGTACATTATTCGAAGTAACCACTTAAGCCATATTTCAAATGTAGTGAAAACAGCCGATCTACAAGCTCTTTTTTTGTACTTTTACTCAAGGACATTTTGAAGTACAGACTTTTACTTGTAACAGAGGATTAGGTTAATTGCGATAACTGTATAATAAACACAGGTACATGGTAGCTATACTAATGTTGCATATTAGCTGTCTGTAAAGATGTAATTGTGTGATCATTGTCAGCTGAAGTCTCTTGTAATATAAATATTAATTATTTTGTGTCTCTATGCTTTTAGATGCCTCGTACGAATAGTGAGCAGGCCTACAGTGGCAGTCATGCAGGTATGTAGGCCACCCCCTCCCTCCATCAAAATAACGTCTTATATCCTGTATTGTGTACAGTACAGTGCATATTGTTGTGTACAGTCTATAGTTGTGTTGCATGACCCCCCCCCCCCTCCTCTCTCTCTCTCTCTCTCTCTCTCATTGTGGAGGTCTGTAATTATTGTGTTTTACATGTATAATGTGTACAGGTTAATTGATAATGTTATCTGTATGTGTTTTTAACAGTGTCACCCTGTACTGGACAGAGCCAGCAGTTCACTGTTCCAGATGAGTGTCCAGATAAGAAGGTGCATGCATACATACACGAATTAACCACTTAAGACCTATTTCTAATGTAATGAAAAGAGACCATCTACAAGCTCACAGCGTGTCACGCTATGAGCTTGTTTGTGTGTGTGTGTGTGTGTGTGTGTGTGTGTGTGTGTGTGTGTGTGTGTGTGTGTGTGTGCCACATTCAATGTTATTTTGGGTCATTCATGAATAGTTGTATTTGGTAGTATTGATCTAGTGGACATTGCACCAGGTGCAGACATTATGTCAACACAATCTCAGTGTAGTTCACTTTTGTGTGCATCTATTGTTTTTATTTTGTCTTTAGGTGGAGGCAAAGACAAGTGTTGAGCTGCCTTCTGGGAAATATCCTGCCAGGAAAGACGTAGCAAAGGCGGAGGTGTGTGTGTGTGTGTGTGTGTGTGTGTGTGTGTGTGTGTGTGTGTGTGTGTGTGTGTGTGTGTGTGTGTGTGTGTGTGTGTGTGTGTGTGTGTGTGTGTGTGTGTGTGTGTGTGTGAATGCATACACTCATACATAGATTACTTACAGTACATTATGAAGTAACCACTTAAGCCCTATTTCGAACATAGTGAAAATAGCCAATCTACAAGTTCAAATAGTCTCACGTTGTGAGCATGTAGATCTGCTATTTTTGGCTAATGTCTCTCCACATTATAGAAGCTGGGGTTTGAGTGGTTAAGTAATAACAATCAGTTATATAACATGTGACTTCAAAAAGTGTACCCTTTCTTTGTGTAGGTGTATAACAAATCAGTGTAGTTTAATTTGTGTGTGCATTTTGGTTATTCCTTTATTCATTTTATTTTTCTAGGTGGATCCAACAGCCAGTGCTGCGGTGTCTTCTCAGAAATCCCCTGCCAGAAGAAATGCAAAGGAGGATGGTCCACCCAACACAGGACAACGTGATGGTGGTCAGAAGGTATGTATGTATGTCTGTCTGTCTGTCTGTCTGTCTGTCTGTCTGTCTGTCTGTCTGTCTGTCTGTACTGTATGTATGCATGTATGTATGTATGTACTGTATGGATTCATGTACTCATGTTTTATCCCCAGCTCAATGCATGCATGCATGCATGGCATGTATGCATGTATACATGTATACAGCACTGAGCTGGGGATCAAATGTGCGTGCGTGCGTGCGTGCGTGAGTTCTCAAACTTTTTTAGGCCATGACTCCCAAAATAAACATATTTGAACTGGGGACCCCCACCCTGACAAGCACTTGGAATTGTAGGTATTACATTTAATGTGACTCTGTTCCGCAGCTAAATATTGTGAAAATAGCAGATCTACATGCTCACAACGCCTCGCAATGCAAGGCGTTGTGAGCATGTAGATCTGCTATTTTCACAATGTTCACCTCTTGCTTATTTAATATTTGATAGTTTGGCCTTTCCTGTCGATATTCGACTATTCGGATACTTTGAGGTTGAATCATTCGAATACTAAAAATCACTATTCGTGAATGCCCTAATGTATGTATGTATGTATGTATGTATGCATGCATGTACTCAGGTTTTTTGTTATAAAACATGAGTGTGTGTGTGTGTGTGTGTGTGTGTGTGTGTGTGTGTGTGTGTGTGTGTGTGTGTGTGTGTGTGTGTGTGTGTGTGTGTGTGTGTGTGTGTGAATGCATACACGCATACATACATTACTTACAGTACATTATGAAGTAACCACTTTAGCCCTACTTCAAACATAGTGAAAATAGCCAATCTACAAGTTCAAAAAGCCTCACGTTGTGAGCATGTAGATCTGCTATTTTTGGCTAATGTCTCTCCACATTATAGAAGCTGGGGTTTGAGTGGCTAAGTAATAACAATCAGTTATATAACATGTGACTTCAAAAAGTGTACCCTTTCTTTGTGTAGGTGTATAACAAATCAGTGTAGTTTAATTTGTGTGTGCATTTTGGTTATTCCTTTATTCATTTTATTTTTCTAGGTGGATCCAACAGCCAGTGCTGCGGTGTCTTCTCAGAAATCCCCTGCCAGAAGAAATGCAAAGGAGGATGGTCCACCCAACACAGGACAACGTGATGGTGGTCAGAAGGTATGTCTGTCTGTCTGTCTGTCTGTCTGTCTGTCTGTCTGTCTGTCCTGTCTGTATGTACTGTATGTATGCATGTATGCATGTATGCATGTATGCATGTATGTATGTACTGTATGCATTCATGTACTCATGTTTTATCCTCAGCTCAATGCATGCATGCATGCATGCATGCGTGCATGTATACATGCATGTATATACAGTATGCAGGTGTGCATGCATGTGTGTGTGCATGCATGTATGTATGTATGTATGCATGCATGCATGCATGCATTGAGCTGGGGATCAAATGTGCGTGTGTGCGTGAGTTCTCAAACTTTTTTAGGCCATGACTCCCAAAATAAACATATTTGAACTGGGGACCCCCACCCTGACAAGCACTTGGAATTGTAGGTATTACATTTAATGTGACTCGGTTCCGCAGATAAATATTGTGAAAATAGCAGATCTACATGCTCACAACGCCTCGCAATGCAAGGCGTTGTGAGCATGTAGATCTGCTATTTTCACAATGTTCACCTCTTGCTTACTTAATATTTGATAGTTTGGCCTGTCCTGTCGATTATTCGACTATTCGAATAATTTGAGGTTAAATAATTTGAATACTAAAAATCACTATTCGTGAAAGCCCTAATGTATGTATGTATGTATGTATGTATGTATGTATGCATGTATGTATGCATACTCATGTTTTATGTTATAAAACATGTGTGTGTATGTGTGTGTGTGTCTGTGTGTGTGCGTTTTCGTGTGTGTGTGTGTGTGTGTGTGTGTGTGTGTGTGTGTGTGTGTGTGTGTGTGTGTGTGTGTGTGTGTGTGTCTGTGTGAATGCATACACGCATACATACATTACTTACAGTACATTATGAAGTAACCACTTTAGCCCTATTTCAAACATAGTGAAAATAGCCAATCTACAAGTTCAAAAAAAGCCTCACGTTGTGAGCATGTAGATCTGCTATGTTTGGCTAATGTCTCTCCACATTATAGAAGCTGGGGTTTGAGTGGTTAAGTAATAACAATCAGTTATATAACATGTGACTTCAAAAAGTGTACCCTTTCTTTGTGTAGGTGTATAACAAATCAGTGTAGTTTAATTTGTGTGTGCATTTTGGTTATTCCTTTATTCATTTTATTTTTCTAGGTGGATCCAACAGCCAGTGCTGCGGTGTCTTCTCAGAAATCCCCTGCCAGAAGAAATGCAAAGGAGGATGGTCCACCCAACACAGGACAACGTGATGGTGGTCAGAAGGTATGTATGTCTGTCTGTCTGTATACATGTATACAGTATGGAGGTGTGCATGCATGCATGCACTGAGCTGGGGATCAAATGTGCGTGCGTGCGTGAGTTCTCAAACTTTTTTAGGCCATGACTCCCAAAATAAACATATTTGAACTGGGGACCCCCACCCTGACAAGCACTTGGAATTGTAGGTATTACATTTAATGTGACTCGGTTCCGCAGCTAAATATTGTGAAAATAGCAGATCTACATGCTCACAACGCCTCGCAATGCAAGGCGTTGTGAGCATGTAGATCTGCTATTTTCACAATGTTCACCTCTTGCTTACTTAATATTTGATAGTTTGGCCTTTCCTGTCGATATTCGACTATTCAGATACTTTGAGGTTGAATAATTCGAATACTAAAAATCACTATTCGTGAATGCCCTAATGTATGTATGTATGTATGTATGCATGCATGTACTCAGGTTTTATGTTATAAAACATGAGTGTGTGTGTGTGTGTGTGTGTGTGTGTGTGTGTGTGTGTGTGTGTGTGTGTGTGTGTGTGTGTGTGTGTGTGTGTGTGTGTGTGTGTGTGTGTGTGAATGCATACACGCATACATACATTACTTACAGTACATTATGTAGTAACCACTTTAGCCCTACTTCAAACATAGTGAAAATAGCCAATCTACAAGTTCAAAAAGCCTCACGTTGTTAGCATGTAGATCTGCTATTTTTGGCTAATGTCTCTCCACATTATAGAAGCTGGGGTTTGAGTGGTTAAGTAATAACAATCAGTTATATAACATGTGACTTCAAAAAGTGTACCCTTTCTTTGTGTAGGTGTATAACAAATCAGTGTAGTTTAATTTGTGTGTGCATTTTGGTTATTCCTTTATTCATTTTATTTTTCTAGGTGGATCCAACAGCCAGTGCTGCGGTGTCTTCTCAGAAATCCCCTGCCAGAAGAAATGCAAAGGAGGATGGTCCACCCAACACAGGACAACGTGATGGTGGTCAGAAGGTATGTCTGTCTGTCTGTCTGTCTGTCTGTCTGTCTGTCTGTCTGTCTGTCTGTCTGTCTGTCTTACTGTATGTATGCATGTATGCATGTATGTATGTACTGTATGCATTCATGTACTCATGTTTTATCCCCAGCTCAATGCATGCATGCATGCATGCATGTGTGCATGTATACATGCATGCATATACAGTATGCAGGTGTGCATGCATGTGTGCATGCATGTATGTATGTATGCATGCATGCATGCATGCATTGAGCTGGGGATCAAATGTGCGTGTGTGCGTGCGTGTGTGCGTGCGAGAGTTCTCGAACTTTTTTAGGCCATGACTCCCAAAATAAACATATTTGAACTGGGGACCCCCACCCTGACAAGCACTTGGAATTGTAGGTATTACATTTAATGTGACTCGGTTCCGCAGATAAATATTGTGAAAATAGCAGATCTACATGCTCACAACGCCTCGCAATGCAAGGCGTTGTGAGCATGTAGATCTGCTATTTTCACAATGTTCACCTCTTGCTTACTTAATATTTGATAGTTTGGCCTGTCCTGTCGATTATTTGACTATTCGAATAATTTGAGGTTAAATAATTCGAATACTAAAAATCACTATTCGTGAATGCCCTAATGTATGTATGTATGTATGTATGTATGTATGTATGCATGTATGTATGCATACTCATGTTTTATGTTATAAAACATGTGTGTGTGTGTGTGTGTGTGTGTGTGTGTGTGTGTGTGTGTGTGTGTGTGTGTGTGTGTGTGTATGTCTGTGTGTGTGCGTTTTCGTGTGTGTGTGTGTGTGTGTGTGTGTGTGTGTGTGTGTGTGTCTGTGTGAATGCATACACGCATACATACATTACTTACAGTACATTATGAAGTAACCACTTTAGCCCTATTTCAAACATAGTGAAAATAGCCAATCTACAAGTTCAAAAAGCCTCACGTTGTGAGCATGTAGATCTGCTATGTTTGGCTAATGTCTCTCCACATTATAGAAGCTGGGGTTTGAGTGGTTAAGTAATAACAATCAGTTATATAACATGTGACTTCAAAAAGTGTACCCTTTCTTTGTGTAGGTGTATAACAAATCAGTGTAGTTTAATTTGTGTGTGCATTTTGGTTATTCCTTTATTCATTTTATTTTTCTAGGTGGATCCAACAGCCAGTGCTGCGGTGTCTTCTCAGAAATCCCCTGCCAGAAGAAATGCAAAGGAGGATGGTCCACCCAACACAGGACAACGTGATGGTGGTCAGAAGGTATGTATGTCTGTCTGTCTGTCTGTCTGTCTGTCTGTATGTACTGTATGTATGCATGTATGTATGTATGTATGTACTGTATGGATTCATGTACTCATGTTTTATCGCCAGCTCAATGCATGCATGCATGCATGCATGTATACATGTATACAGTATGGAGGTGTGCATGCATGCATGCACTGAGCTGGGGATCAAATGTGCGTGCGTGCGTGAGTTCTCAAACTTTTTTAGGCCATGACTCCCAAAATAAACATATTTGAACTGGGGACCCCCACCCTGACAAGCACTTGGAATTGTAGGTATTACATTTAATGTGACTCGGTTCCGCAGCTAAATATTGTGAAAATAGCAGATCTACATGCTCACAACGCCTCGCAATGCAAGGCGTTGTGAGCATGTAGATCTGCTATTTTCACAATGTTCACCTCTTGCTTACTTAATATTTGATAGTTTGGCCTTTCCTGTCGATATTCGACTATTCAGATACTTTGAGGTTGAATAATTCGAATACTAAAAATCACTATTCGTGAATGCCCTAATGTATGTATGTATGTATGTATGCATGCATGTACTCAGGTTTTATGTTATAAAACATGAGTGTGTGTGTGTGTGTGTGTGTGTGTGTGTGTGTGTGTGTGTGTGTGTGTGTGTGTGTGTGTGTGTGTGTGAATGCATACACGCATACATACATTACTTACAGTACATTATGTAGTAACCACTTTAGCCCTACTTCAAACATAGTGAAAATAGCCAATCTACAAGTTCAAAAAGCCTCACGTTGTTAGCATGTAGATCTGCTATTTTTGGCTAATGTCTCTCCACATTATAGAAGCTGGGGTTTGAGTGGTTAAGTAATAACAATCAGTTATATAACATGTGACTTCAAAAAGTGTACCCTTTCTTTGTGTAGGTGTATAACAAATCAGTGTAGTTTAATTTGTGTGTGCATTTTGGTTATTCCTTTATTCATTTTATTTTTCTAGGTGGATCCAACAGCCAGTGCTGCGGTGTCTTCTCAGAAATCCCCTGCCAGAAGAAATGCAAAGGAGGATGGTCCACCCAACACAGGACAACGTGATGGTGGTCAGAAGGTATGTCTGTCTGTCTGTCTGTCTGTCTGTCTGTCTGTCTGTCTGTCTGTCTGTCTGTCTGTCTGTATGTATGCATGTATGCATGTATGTATGTACTGTATGCATTCATGTACTCATGTTTTATCCCCAGCTCAATGTATGCATGTATACATGCATGTATATACAGTATGTGTGTGTGCATGCATGTATGTATGTATGCATGCATTGAGCTGGGGATCAAATGTGTGTGCATGCGTGCGTGCGCGCGAGTGAGTGAGTTCTCAAACCTTTTTAGGCCATGACTCCCAAAATAAACATATTTGAACTGGGGACCCCCACCTTGACAAGCACTTGGAATTGTAGGTATTACATTTAATGTGACTCGGTTCCGCAGATAAATATTGTGAAAATAGCAGATCTACATGCTCACAACGCCTCACAATACAAAGCGTTGTGAGCATATAGATCGGCTATTTTCACAATGTTCTCCTCTTGCTTACTTAATATTTGACAGTTTGGCCTGTCCTGTCG
The DNA here is from genome assembly GCF_963921795.1 of Nannobrachium achirus. Classification (NCBI taxonomy): domain Eukaryota; kingdom Metazoa; phylum Chordata; class Actinopteri; order Myctophiformes; family Myctophidae; genus Nannobrachium; species Nannobrachium achirus. The sequence continues at coordinate 71,240,502 of NC_137810.1, read as the reverse complement.
AATATTCGACTATTCGAATACTTTGAGGTTGAATAATTGGAATACTAAAAATCACTATTCGTGAATGCCCTAATGTATGTATGTATGTATGTATGTATGTATGTATGTATGTATGTATGTATGTATGTATGTATGTATGCATGCATGTACTCATGTTTTTTGTTATAAAACATGTGTGTGTGTGTGTGTGTGTGTGTGTGTGTGTGTGTGTGTGTGTGTGTGTGTGTGTGTGTGTGTGTGTGTGTGTGTGTGTGTGTGTGTGTGTGAGCGCGCTTGTGTGTGCAACATTGCATCAGGTGCAGACATTAAATGACAACACAATCTCAGTGTAATTCATATTGTGTTTGTTGATTGTAGGTGGAGGCAACGGCACGTGTCGTATCCAAGATCTCTCCTGCCAGGAAAGACGTTGTAAATGAGGAGGTATGTACTGTATGTGTAGTGGAGTGATTCACAACCTTAGCCTGATGGCCTCAAAAGTCTAGTATCTCCCTCTGTCCATAGGGATATTCCTTTGGGTCAATGGTTAAGATATTGGACTTTTCATTATACTAAGAGGAATAGTTTTTTCTTCTCCCAAAAATGTGTACAAAAAGAGTTCAAATTATGTTTTTATGTGGCCACACACACATTAAGTAGGCCTATGCCTGGTTGTCAGGTGGGTGGTGACCCAGCTAATGTTACCTATACCCACAGTGTTGGGTGTATGGTAAAAGGGAGGGGATGATTATATGATGTCATTAACTCGGGCGGCAATGGCCTAGGGGTAGAGAAACCGTCTTTAGAACACAGAGGGTTCCGGAAGGGTTCCCAGTTTGAATCCGGTCTCCCCCAGAGTTAGTGTTGAAGAGTCCTTGAGCAACCCCTAGTTGCTCCCTCAGAGAAGCAGGACTGTGTGTGCGTGGGGGTGTGGAACAGAAATCAGGGACCTACAGTTACGGAGCAGCAGAGTGCCTCCGACCGCGAGAAGAATTGTGACTGATGATTGATTGACCGAGACCGACTGACTGACTGCGAGTGAAAAGGGTGTTATCGTTCATTCTTTGAACGGGATGTTCTAATTACTAGCCTGATTACTAGCCTACCCTATGAGACTGCAGACTGACTGACTGACTGACTGACTGACTACTGTATTAAGTTTGCAAAAAAAGCGATACAGTTCTCTATACAAAAGAATGCTAGAAGATACGCCATAGAAAACACTATGGCATTAATCTATTCTACAAGTAGCCTCTAGTAACACATCTCATCTCATACAATGGACCATTGAGCCAGTGTCATGTTAATTAATGAAGTGTGAACGCAATGCTAATGGTAAGGGATAATCGTTCATTCTCTCAACGGGTGAAATGTTAATTTGCGCTTTATGTTGTCCATTTTATAATGATAGAGCGTGTCAATCAATACATCATCTTCGTCAGGTCACGTTCACATTATAGGCAGCAGGCAGGCCAGGCATGAGTCTGTCATCTGACCGAAACAATCAGGCAGAGAGGAAAGAGCCGTGTGTTTTTGACTGCTTGTGCTTGACTGACTGACTGACTGAACTCGACTGATTATCGGTCACGGCTCTGAACGAGAATGATGTGACGACCGGCTCAACGCCGGCTCCAATACCCCCCCCCCCCCCCCCCCCCCCCCCCCCCCCCCCGCTTCCCGAAAGTTGTGAACGACCGATTGAACGATAATGACCGAATCTATCTTGTGAACGAACGAACGATGATTTGGTTCACGGAAATGAACGAAAATTCCCACCACTAAAATGTAGTGACAATCTACAACCTCACAAAGCCTCATATTGTGAGCTTGTAGATCTGCTATTTTTGGCTAAGCAGGGGTTTGAGTAGCTAAGTAACAGTCAGTTATATGAAATGTGACTTATAAAAGTGTACCCTTTCTTTGCCTAGGTTTAGACATTGATATAACAATTCAATATCAGTGTAGTTTAATTTGTGTGTGCATTTTGTTTTATTTATTTATCTTTCTAGGTGGATCCAACAGCCAGTGCTGCGGTGTCTTCTAAGAAATCCCCTGCCAGAAGAAATTCTGCAAAGGAGGATGGTCCATCCAACACAGCACAGCGTGATGGTGGTCTGAAGGTGTGTGTGTGTGTGTGTGTGTGTGTGTGTGTGTGTGTGTGTGTGTGTGTGTGTGTGTGTGTGTGTGTGTGTGTGCGTGCGTGCGTGCGTGCGTGCGTGCGTGCGTGCGTGCGTGCTGTATGTATGTGTCTTGAACTGGCTTGTGTAGGCCTATACCTTTATTATGTAGTGATGTCCTAGTGTTTCCTGTTTACTTAGTTCCCTGTCCTGTCTTACCTCCCTGTGATTACTTGTTTGCTCCACCTGTGTCCTGTTAGTTTCCCTAGCCAATCACTGTGTTGATTGTCTTTGAGTTTCACCTGTGTGTAGTTAGTCTTGTGTCTATTTAAACCCCCAGTTCCTTGTAATCTCTGCTAGATCTTTGATGCTGTTTTGGTGTGCGTGCGTGCGTGCGTGCGTGCGTGCGTGCGTGCGTGCGTGCGTGCGTGCGTGCGTGTGCACGCACGCACTCCTAGTAGGAAACACTAGTGTTTCCTAGTGTTTCCTGTATTCTCCTAGTGTTTCCTGTATTCTCCTGCATTACATACTGTCCCTGTGTTTTGGAGAAACATCACTGTGTATTTGACCTGCTGTGCCTTTGATTGATTGTTTTGTAGGCCTTATAGCATAAGTACTGTCAAAACAAAACATGTAGTACTGCAGAAGTACAGTAACACCCAGTCTAAAAGGAACACACAAAAAATGCCCTTGCCCCTTAATTCTCCTCTTCAATTGGGTCCTGAATCACACCATTACAGCATGCATGTAATGCATGTACAGATGTCCCATTCAAAACCTCCCACTTCCTACCATTGAGAAGGCTGTGGATTGGCAGACCATTGAGCTTATAGATCAGCAATGTTGTTGCTATTTATATGATCTTATATGACATTGAAATTTAAATATACGCTACCTAATGCAGGTTTCTGTAATAATAAACTCCATTCTCCATTAAAATAATAAAAATACAAAATAAAATAAAAATAAATAAATAAAGGCCAAACGGGGAAAGACATGTGGAAAAAATGTATTTGCAGGACATTTTCAGGATATGCCTTAAGACTCGAAACAGCACATCTGTATGCATCCATGTATGTATGCATGCATGCATGCATGTATGTATGTACTGGTATGCACACATACACAAATTAACCACTTGTGTCATGAATTAAACACTTAAGCCCCATTTCAAACATACTGGACATAGCCGATCTAGAAGATCATGCTTGTGAGCTTGTAGATCTGCCTTTTTTTTTTTTTTTTTTTTTTACTTATGTTACCTGATGAATTGCATTCATGTTTGCATAAATAGCCACATTAAATGATATTTTGGCCTATTCATAAATATTCTTATTTGGTAGCCTTTATTTAGTTGACATTGCATCAGTTTTCAACTAAACTGAACGACCGATTGAACGATAATGACCGAATCTATCTTGTGAACGAACGAACGATGATTTGGTTCACGGAAATGAACGAAAATTCCCACCACTAAAATGTAGTGACAATCTACAACCTCACAAAGCCTCATATTGTGAGCTTGTAGATCTGCTATTTTTGGCTAAGCAGGGGTTTGAGTAGCTAAGTAACAGTCAGTTATATGAAATGTGACTTATAAAAGTGTACCCTTTCTTTGCCTAGGTTTAGACATTGATATAACAATTCAATATCAGTGTAGTTTAATTTGTGTGTGCATTTTGTTTTATTTATTTATCTTTCTAGGTGGATCCAACAGCCAGTGCTGCGGTGTCTTCTAAGAAATCCCCTGCCAGAAGAAATTCTGCAAAGGAGGATGGTCCATCCAACACAGCACAGCGTGATGGTGGTCTGAAGGTGTGTGTGTGTGTGTGTGTGTGTGTGTGTGTGTGTGTGTGTGTGTGTGTGTGTGTGTGTGCGTGCGTGCGTGCGTGCGTGCGTGCTGTATGTATGTGTCTTGAACTGGCTTGTGTAGGCCTATACCTTTATTATGTAGTGATGTCCTAGTGTTTCCTGTTTACTTAGTTCCCTGTCCTGTCTTACCTCCCTGTGATTACTTGTTTGCTCCACCTGTGTCCTGTTAGTTTCCCTAGCCAATCACTGTGTTGATTGTCTTTGAGTTTCACCTGTGTGTAGTTAGTCTTGTGTCTATTTAAACCCCCAGTTCCTTGTAATCTCTGCTAGATCTTTGATGCTGTTTTGGTGTGCGTGCGTGCGTGCGTGCGTGCGTGCGTGCGTGCGTGCGTGCGTGCGTGTGCGCGCACGCACTCCTAGTAGGAAACACTAGTGTTTCCTAGTGTTTCCTGTATTCTCCTAGTGTTTCCTGTATTCTCCTGCATTACATACTGTCCCTGTGTTTTGGAGAAACATCACTGTGTATTTGACCTGCTGTGCCTTTGATTGATTGTTTTGTAGGCCTTATAGCATAAGTACTGTCAAAACAAAACATGTAGTACTGCAGAAGTACAGTAACACCCAGTCTAAAAGGAACACACAAAAAATGCCCTTGCCCCTTAATTCTCCTCTTCAATTGGGTCCTGAATCACACCATTACAGCATGCATGTAATGCATGTACAGATGTCCCATTCAAAACCTCCCACTTCCTACCATTGAGAAGGCTGTGGATTGGCAGACCATTGAGCTTATAGATCAGCAATGTTGTTGCTATTTATATGATCTTATATGACATTGAAATTTAAATATACGCTACCTAATGCAGGTTTCTGTAATAATAAACTCCATTCTCCATTAAAATAATAAAAATACAAAATAAAATAAAAATAAATAAATAAAGGCCAAACGGGGAAAGACATGTGGAAAAAATGTATTTGCAGGACATTTTCAGGATATGCCTTAAGACTCGAAACAGCACATCTGTATGCATCCATGTATGTATGCATGCATGCATGCATGTATGTATGTACTGGTATGCACACATACACAAATTAACCACTTGTGTCATGAATTAAACACTTAAGCCCCATTTCAAACATACTGGACATAGCCGATCTAGAAGATCATGCTTGTGAGCTTGTAGATCTGCCTTTTTTTTTTTTTTTTTTTTTTTACTTATGTTACCTGATGAATTGCATTCATGTTTGCATAAATAGCCACATTAAATGATATTTTGGCCTATTCATAAATATTCTTATTTGGTAGCCTTTATTTAGTTGACATTGCATCAGTTTTCAACTACACAATCTTGGTTTGTTGTATTTGTGTGTGCATTTTATTCATTTATGTATTTCTTTTTTTTCTGTAAGGTGGAAGTAACAGCAAGTGTTCCAGTGTCTTGTCCCGGTCCATCCACCAAAGCCCAGCATGATGAGGATCAGAATCCATGCATCTGCTCAACAAAAGTACAGAAAGGTGTTGTAGCTGGGACTGATGTCAGATTTGCACCATTGACTCCTGATGGAAATGTGTTGATTGCTTGCAGTGTTGTAGCTCTCATCAAACATGTCATTGCTCCTGTGTGCACATGGCAAGGTGCAGATGTCGATGACATTTGTGTAGAGGGGAGAAAGTTGGCCATGTATCTACTTCAGCAATGCCAGAAACTTGAGGCTACACAGGGGAAGTTGTGTAATTTGATTGAACAGCACAGTGTTTTTGGCAGGAACTGGAAAGTAAAAATTGGTCAACCCGTGTACAGAGATTTTGGGCCATTTCAAGAGGAGCCTGAAATGTACGAAAAGCTGCAAGAACATTTGTTGAGGGATGGAATGTGCCTGTTGAACCTCCACGGTGCAGTTACTGCTATTATATGTCACAACAATTATTTAGTGGTATTTGATTGTGGCACACGAGATGCATTTGGGTTGGCATCCACTATAGGCACATCAGTATCTGTTTTCAACACAGGCCTTAATGACCTGATGCTTCATATCAGTAATCTAAAGAAGTCTTTAAATGCGCAGTGGTATGCCATCAGTTGCATTTCTGTGAAGGCAGGTCAAAAGAGTGTAAGAGGGTCCTTTCATCAGGGTGCAGATCTCTTTCAATATGCAGGACTTCAGTGTATGGCAATATGTCTTGTAAGCCTGGCAATGCATACGGTTACCAGTGTTTGGTCATGGCAAACACAAGACTTGGACACAGTTCTGCATTTAGGTGACAGCTTGTACACACATCTGCGAGAGAACAACATGATCAGTGGTGCATCCAAACTGTTGTGCGTTCCTGATTTGCCTAAGACGGCAGTTATTGATGGAAAGAACTTTGAGTTTGATTATGGTGATGACTATGTATGTGGTCATGTAAATGTCACTGATGGACACCTTATCCAGCTTGGTGTATACACCTCTCTACTAGAGGGATTAGAACACATGTTTGCAATTTATGACACATGTATTCTCACATTGAATGCTAGCACATGTGCAATCATTTGTCAGAATGGACAGTATGCACTGGTTGACTCTCATGCCCGGGATGCTGCTGGAATGGTATCTGGAAATGGTTGCAGCATTATTGTATATTTTAGTTGTCTCAAAGACTTGTATGATTACATTTGCAATTTGTCTGCATCAATTGGTGGGAGACAGAGGGCTTTTGAGATAGCTGGTGTTTGTGTAATTCACACAGACTCAAATGCAAGCAGCCATAAGTCTATGTGTCCATCTGTGTGTCCAAAAGTTAAGTGTACAGATTATTTAAATACTACTAAAACCACTGCATCAGGTTTGGATTCATCACTGGCATGTACCAAGAAAGAGAGGGGTACAAAGCATAAGCTTTCAGAGATAACTGAACTGGAATCAAAGAAAATGAAACACAAGGAGGTTACTGCAGTTAATTCAGATGCTGTCTTTGTTAGTGATGCAACTTCTAAAAAGCTGCAAGTAGATCCTATTTGTAAAGAAAGTGCACAAGCTCCATGCACCCAGTTGAAAACAACCAAGAATGAGAGGGGTACAAAGCATAAGATTCCAGAGGGAACTGAACTTCAATCTAAGAAAATGAAACACAACGAGGTTACTGCAGTTAATACAGATGTTGTCTTTGTCAGTTTTGTCAGTCAAAAGCTGCAGTTTGATCCTATTGGTAAAGAAGTTGCACACGCTTTATGTACCCAGTTGCATGTGGAGTTTGAAAAAGAAGTAGATGTACCAATGTCTACAGATACAGAAATTGCTATGTTGGGATTGGGAACTCCATGCAAGAATGAGAACATAGTTGCTGATGGAAACTGCTTCTTTCGAGCAATGTCCCAAGCTGTGAGTGGCACACAAAATAACCACAGGAAAATCAGACTAGCTGTTGTTAAACATCTAGAGAAGAATGTTTTGGAATATCATACAATTTTGAGAAGTGAATATTCTTCAATGGCAGAGTACATCAAAAAGACAAAAATGCGAAATGTTGGCAGTTGGGCAACTGAAGTGGAAATTCAAGCAGCCGCTGATTGTTTAGGAGTAAATATATTTACATACTTTGATGGCCGCTGGCTAGAATATAGTTGCAGAAATATGTGTTTGTCAAAACAGGGTATCTATTTGGAAAATTGCAATGGTAACCATTATGAAACTGTTGTCTGTGTTCATCAGCCTCAACTGCAAAGTTGTTATGGTTTCTGCAAATTGAACAGTGCCTATTCCAATGCATACAAATTGAAACGGCAAAGTACACATGATAGACCATTAAAGGTTTCAGAGCCTAAGAAAATGAAAACAGTGGAGTGTACAACTTCTGATTTTAGGAATAAGGTTGTTGAAGAGATACTTGGCAATGATGTAACCTGTCAACAGCAGCATAGTACAGTGAAACATGTGCAGAATGACACATTGTGTCCAACTGCAACAGATAGGAATGTTGTGATTGAAGAGACATTCACATTTAATCCCATATGCACTGAAGTTGCAATAATACTGTGTAGAACATGTAATGTTGCATTTGAGAAACAGGATGTGCAAGTGCATACAGAATATGGGCCTTTGGGTGCTGTGTGTAAGACAAATACAACCGTAGAGGATGAAAACAGCTTTTTTAGATCAGTATCCCAAGTGATCTGTGGCTCTCAAAAGAGTCATGTAAAAATTAGACGTGCTGTTGTAAAGTACATGGAAAGTCACACTGCAGAACACATGCTGCTTTTAGATAAAACATATGTTTCAGTGGCAGAGTATGTTACCAAGTCAAGAATGAGGTATGTTGGCAATAGAGCCTCAGACATAGAAGTTCAGGCTACTGCAAATGCTTTTGGATTAGACGTTTATATATACAAAGATGAAAAATGGCTAAAATACAGTTGCATTGGTACAGCTTTGACAAATGAAGGAATATACTTGAAACAAGGTGACAATAATCAGTTTGAGGCAGTAGTTTGTGTCCAACATGTTGATAAGCAGGCATGCTTTGATTTGTGCAAATTGAGTAATTCATCTGAGACACATAACATGTGTCGAAGGAATTCAAAAGGACAGACACAGAGTACTGTGAATACTAGTTATGGTATTTCTAAGTATTTGAATCGGAAAGCAAATTTCCAGCGGAGAACAACATATCAGGGAAATGTGTTTCATAGGGAGAAAAAGAAGGGAATGGGTAAACATAATTACCACAGAAATGTGTTGCATAGGGAGAAAAAGAAGATAATGAGTACAAGTAAATACCGTGACAATGTGTTGCATAGGGTGAAAGTTAAAGGAATAAGTAAGCAGAAGTACCGTGAAAATGAGGTACACAGGCAGACAATAAAAGGCATGAACACATTGAAGAGGCGACAAATGAAAGAAAAGGCAAAGCAGTTTGATTTTGTTATGCAGAGGTTTTTAGATAAAGTAAAAAATGGTCCAGAATTTGTATGTTGTGTCTGCCATAGATTGTTGTTTAGACATCAGGTTTTACATTGTAAAAGAGATGGTTATTATAGTAAGAGTCAGACAGTAGCTTCAATTGCAGAGAAATGCATACGTGAAGACTATTTACATAAATGTAATGAGGACTGTGAAACACCTTGTCAGTTGCTGGATACTAGAGGCCAGCTGTGGATTTGTCACACATGTAATCATAAGATTAACAACGGTCAAATGCCACCTGAAAGTGCAATAAACAACTTGGGAGTTGATACCATTCCTCCAGAATTGGCTTGTTTGAATAGCTTAGAACAACATTTGATTGCTTTACATATACCTTTTCTGAAAATGGTGGCTTTACCGAAAGGTGGGCAAAATGGAGCTCATGGACCGGTGACGTGTGTTCCAGCAAATGTTGTAGAGACAAGCAATTTGCTTCCCCGGTCAAATATGGAAGGGTCTGTGGTAGCTGTGAAGTTTAAGCGTAAGCTTACTTATAAAGGTCACTATGAATATAAATTTGTTGACAGTATGAAAATAAGGCGGGCATTGCAGTATTTAAAAGAGACTAATGTTTATTATAGAGATAAAGTGTTTAATGAAGAGTGGCTAAATGTATTTAGACAGGAACAAGATAGTGAGGTTGCTGGAGAAAGTGCTAATAATATGGAAAGTGCTACCGATGTTGACAAACATGATCCTAGCGATGATGCTACAGATGCCGATGAAGAAGAGCTGTTGCATGATAGGCAACAACACGGGATGTTCCAGGACACTTGTCTTATGCCTGTTGACATTGGTCAGGAAGCACTAGATCAATATTTTGATCACATTTTGAATTTGGCACCGGCAGAAGGCAATAATCCCGTTAGAATGCTGTCTGATCACGATAACGAAGCCAAATGCTTTCCAGTGCTTTTTCCCCAGGGAAAAAATGCATACCATGAAAAAAGACAGAATCCATTAACATTGTCACGCTATTTCAATAACAGAATTTTACATGTTGATGGCAGGTTTGCGCACAATGTCGAATATATTTTCTACGCTCAGTACCTGTCTGAGCTTTTACAGGTTGTACAAAGTGTATCCATAGCATTACGGAAAGGAAGACATGCCAGTACATGCAAAAAGTTAAGCGATGACCTTTTGAAGAATGAAGAGTCTATGAAAAAGTTGCTTGAGTTTGATGAAGGTTATCGCTTTCTTAAGCCCATTAGAGGTACGCCAGCTTTTTGGCAGACGGCACAGCGTAACCTGCTAGCTTGTGTTCGACAGCTTGGCGTTTGTACATGGTTTGGTTCCTGGTCGGCAGCTGATATGAGATGGCAAAATCTTCTTATTTGTATTTTAAAACAAGAAGGTAGAACCCAGACAGTTGAAGATTTGGAGTGGGCAGACAAGTGTGAGCTGTTGCGCCGCAATCCTGTCACTGCAGCAAGATTGTTTGATTACCGGTGGCATCTTTTTTTGAGGGAGGTACTTATGTCTCCATTGCATCCGATTGGCAAAATAAACGACTACTTCTATAGGGTGGAATTCCAACAACGGGGAAGTCCCCATTGTCATGCTTTGTTTTGGATTGACAATGCCCCACGTATTGGTATAAATACAGATGAAGAGGTCATTCAATTTATTGACAAATATGTAACATGTGAATTACCACAAGATGAGGCACTATTGGATATTGTGACATCTGTTCAGCAGCATTCAAAGCGGCATTCAAAAACGTGTAAAAAGAAAAATACTGTTTGCCGTTTCAATTTTCCAAGACCAGTATCTGCTAGAACATTTATATCCCATGAACAAAGGGCTGAAGATTGCAAAACAACTTGCAAGTGTCAGGTAGATAAAAAAGATGGTGCAACATGTGCATGTGCTAATAAGGATCAGAAAGATTCCTTTCGAATGAAAAAAGACCATGCAGCACAAATTCTGACGAAAATCAAAGTAGCTCTTACAGATGAGAACAGCTGCTATGATAGTGTGGAAGATTTGTTTGAGAGTTTAGGCATAACTCAAGCAGTTTTTGAGACTGCATACGAACGCTTGGGTCGTAATACACATATTGTGTTGAAAAGGGCGATCAACGAGGTTTGGATAAATCAATATAGCAAGCAACTGTTGTACATTTGGAATGCAAATATGGACCTCCAGTATGTTACTGATGCATATGCATGTGTAGTGTACATTATTACCTATATTTCAAAGGGGGAAAGGGAGATGGGATTGTTCTTAGAGCATGCCCAACGAGAAGCATCTAAAGATGGAAATCTTAGTGCAAAGGATGCATTGAAACAACTAGGCAGTGTTTATCTGCACAACAGAGATGTTTCTGCTCAAGAGTCGGTGTATAGGTTGACAAATATGCATCTTAAGGAATGTTCAAGGAATGTTGTATTTGTACCAACGGGGGACAATATAGTTAAAATGAGTTTGCCGTTAAGTGTTCTAAAGGAAAGAGCAGCGTCACATGATCTTACCACAGAAGACATGTGGATGACTAGTTTTGTTGATCGCTATAAGAACAGGCCAAAGGATGAAGCTTTTAATGACATGTGTTTGGCAACATTTGCATCAGAATATCGTATCTTGAGTCAAAATGAAAAAAGCAAGACACCGATTCAACTAAACAATAATTTAGGTCGTATGACTAAAAGAACACGGACACAACCGGCAGTTATTCGTTATGCACGGTTTTCTGAAGCAAAAAATGCAGAATCATTTCATCAAAGTATTTTGCAGTTGTTCCTGCCATATCGTGTAGATAAGCAGCTAAAACCTCCAAACTTTGAAACATTTGAACAGTTTTACAAGAATGGCCATGTGAGGTTCAGTGACAGATCACTACATTCAGTCAAATCAGTTGTCGACTTAAATAGAAGCAAGTTTGAGGCAATAGATGCAGATGAGTTGGAGAACATCCAGAATATAGTTGACATGAATGGTGTAGTTGAAGATGCCTGGTGTGAGCTGTGCCCAGAGCAAGAGTTGGAGCGTTTAGAGTGTGAGCAGGAACGGAAAGACAAAGGACAGATAGTAGAGGAACACGAGGACCACATTCCAGACTTGGCAGTCAATAGGCAGCAGGTTGCACATTTGGAAAAGAAAAATAACATAATGTGCAGAAGTGATGGCTTATCTTTACTTAGATCTCTAAATGAGACACAGTTGTCCATTTTCTATCAGATACGACAGTGGTGCTTAGACAAGATCACGCAAAGAAATCCAGATCCATTTCATGTATTCATTACAGGTGGCGCAGGAACTGGGAAAAGCCATTTAGTAAAAGCTATTCAGTATGAGGCAATGAGGTTACTGTCAACAGAGTGTCGCCAGCCTGACAACACTTGTGTACTGTTAACAGCTCCCACAGGGATTGCTGCTTACAATTTGAAGGCAACAACTATTCATAACACATTTAGCATCGCAACAAATGTGTCCTTACCATACACACCTTTAGGTGAGGAAAAGCTAAATTCTTTGCGTGCCAAATATAGTGATTTGCAGATTTTGATTATTGATGAAATATCCATGGTTGATCACAAAATGCTGTCTTATATCCATGGTAGATTAAGACAGATTAAACAAACAGGCAATTCTCCATTTGGAAATGTGAGTGTAATTGCTGTTGGAGATTTCTACCAGTTGCCTCCAGTAAAAGCGAAGCCCCTGTATGTTGATAATGTAGGTGTCAACTTGTGGTCTAGTCTATTTAAGGTTGTGGAATTGAAAGAAATTGTTAGGCAAAAAGACCCTGTGTTTGCAGAGGTATTGAACAGGATACGAATTCATCCAAAAGGTACCCCAATGTTAATCAGTGACATTGAAATATTGAGACAACGTGAAACTGGTGAAGACAGCTCAGCTTTGCACATATTTCCTACACTTAGACAGGTTGCAGCGCATAATCTTGTTCAGCTAATTAAGACATGTCCAGAATATGTCACAATAGAAGCTCAGGATCTTGTAAATAGTAAGAAAACAGGGGAGCTTGAATTAAAAAGCAAACATCACACCAAAACTAATAGGACATGTTTGGAAGAAAAGCTGTTGTTGGGGGAGAAAGCTCGTGTAATGTTGTGTAAAAACGTGGATGTTGCAGATGGTCTGGTTAATGGGGCATGTGGTACCGTAACACATATAATTAGTTCTGACAATGACAGCTTTCCTAAAATGGTATATGTCAAATTTGATGATGATCAGGTGGGCATACAAAGGAGGAAATCTGTAAGTGTGTCAATAGATGCACAGGATTCTACAGGTATTGAACTAGAGGAAGAAAAGGTCACAAATAAAGGTGGATTGCGACGACAATTTCCACTTAAACTTGCTTGGGCATGTACAGTACATAAAGTGCAAGGCATTACTGTTGATAGCGCTGTGGTGTGTCTTGAGAATATATTTTCTCCAGGACAGGCATATGTGGCATTAAGCCGTGTTAGAAGTTTGGATGGGTTGGTTATTCAAGGATTTGAAGCAAAAAACATTGAAAAAATGCATTGTAAGGATGGCATTAAAGATGCAATTCAGCGTATGCCCCCATTCTTGACTGATACGGCAAACATTGAAGACACATTGAGGACAAACACTTTTTCTGTGTTCTTGATGAACGTGCAAAGTCTGACTTTACATGTAGCTGACTTGGCAAAGTGTACACAGCATTTGCAGGTTAACTGTATCGCTGTCACAGAAACATGGCTGCCTGCTGCTTCCTCATTTGACGCAGTCAGAATTGATGGTTATAGTTATCATAATTGTCCAAGAAGTGAATCTTACAGTAGCAGCAAACCAGAATTGGTTGCATTGCAAGAACAACAACATGGTGGAGTTGGCTTGTATAGTGCAGATGGTGTTGCATACGATATTATCAAAGTACCAGATTTCAATGTGGAATGTTTGGTCTACAATTGTGCTAACATTCTAGTTGCAGTAATTTATCGACCCCCATCTTATCGCATGTCTTTGTTTAAAGAACATCTAGGCAAGTTACTTGATTGGCTAGATCCAAAAAGTAACACAATTGCTGTCATGGGAGATTTCAATGATGACATTTTGAAGTCATCAACAGTCTGCAAATTTATAACTGACAAAAGGTATGTTCAGCTTGTCACACAACCCACAACAGAGAGAGGGACATTAATTGACCATGTGTATGTGAAAACAACACAGTATGAGGTAGAATCGAAAGTGTTGCCAACATATTTCAGTGACCACGAGGGGATTGTATGTTATTTTAAAGGTACAAATTTCCAAAATGAGAATGAAGAATAACTTTGACAATGTGTAACAGAAACAACGTGATTTTTCCCCTTTTCTTCTTTTCTTTTCTTGTTATTTTTATTGTTTTATTGTGTTTTCAATTTAAACCAAACACTGTCTTGTTGTACATGTACACTTGTGTATTCGGGAAGGGGGGGGGGGGCATTCAGTAGGGGTGGGTAGCCTTTAATTTTAATCTGTTTTCTCATGTTTACTGATTAGGAGTTAGGTAAGAAATCTGTATTTTTATTTATTTGATTTGATAGGTAAGTTTAGGATGATACTCTTTAGGTTCCTTTTGTTTATTGTTTTGGCTGTTAGCCCACCCTGAAGCTTCACAATGATTTTAATAAAAAAGGGCTTAAAATGCTGAAAATGTATTGTTGTTGGTGGTTCTTATAAGCTCGAAATAGGGGTCATTATCAGTTTTAATGTGTCACACAAAGCTCAAGTTATGGTAATGGTAATCCTGGTTTACAGGGATATGATTAAATTCCCTGCAATATGCTGCTGGCACTTACTTTGAAGCCTATATTATTCAAGCTCAATTGTAACCATAGTCAGTAACATCTATACCACTCTTTTGGTGATGCTACAAATCCGACACATTCACTATCTCATGTATTATTGTAAGACTAATTTAGTTGAATGTCTGAGTTATTAAAGCTAAATGAATTGCTAGATACAATGGGTCTGTTTGGTATAAAAATGCCAGGGGGTTTATTTTGAAATAAAGCTGGAAAAACTGTTTTTTGAGCCTGGCCAATCAGATGAGAGGAGGAGCTAAGTAATTTCAATTGAGGATAAGAACTGTCAACCTACTCCAATGGTAAGATGAACCAATCAGAAGAAGGAACAGAGCTAAGTAACACCAATTAAGAACAGACTTTATACTGAGTACAATGACTTTATTGCCCTATTACACTATTACAAACATTACACTATTGAACTATTACTTTATTACACTTGTTACACTATTACACTTATTACACTATTATAGTTATTGCGCTATTACACTATAACACTATTACACTTATTATGCTATTACACTTATTACGCTATTACAATTATTGAGCTATTACACTACTATACTTATTACACTATTACATTTATTACACTATTGCACTATTACACTTATTACGCTATTACACTATCACACTTATTGTGCTATTACACTTATTACACTATTACAATTATTGCGCTATTACACTATTACATTTATTACACTACTACACTATTGCACTTATTACACTATTACACTTATTGCGTTATTACACTATTATACATATTACACTATCACACAATTACATTAATTACACTATTGCACTTATTGCACTATTACACTTGCGTTATTACACTATCTTAATCAAGTCATATGACACCAACCACAAGTGTACGACAAATGGTTGATGAGTAATAGCCAAAAAAAGGAACAATCAAGTTTTGGCCAATCCGAGGGGGCGGGGCTAAGTTAAACCAATTAAGGTGAATGACTCTTAATCAAGTGATAGAGCCTGTACGACAAACAGTTGATGAGTAATAGCCCAAAAAAGGAACAATCAAGTTTCGGCCAATCAGAAGAGGGGCTGGGGCTAAGTTAAACCAATTAAGGTGAAGGACTCTTAATCAAGTCATATGACACCAGCTAGAACTCTGTACGACAAACGGTTGATGAGTAATAGCCAAAAAAAGGAACAATCAAGTTTCGGCAAATCAGAAGAGGGGGCGGGGCTAAGTTAAACCAATTAAGCTGAAGGACTCTTAATCAAGTCATATGACACAACCCATGCGTACAACAAACAGTTCATGAGATACAGAGGAGATTACTGTTTTGGAGGGGCACTTCCTGTTTGGCGAAGGAAGCACCAATTAAGGTGATATTATGCCAACCCAGCATCTTTACAACAAACGGTTCATGAGAAATAGAGGCACTTCCTGTTTGGCGAGGGGCACTTCCTGTTCGGCAAAGGAAGCGCCAATTAAGGTTAAGGACTCTTAATCAAGTCATATGACACCATCCACACGTCTGTACGACAAAAGGTTCATGAGATATAGAGGCACTTCCTGTTTGGTGAAGGGCACTTCCTGTTTGATGAAGGAAGTGCCAATTAAGGTCAAGGACTCTTAATCAAGTCATATGGCACCAGCCACGCGTCTGTAAGACAAACGGTTCATGAGATAAAGAGGCACTTCCTGTTTGGTGAGGGGCACTTCCTGTTTGGCGAAATAGGCCCCAATTATGGTTAAGGACTCTTAATCAAGTAATTTGACGCCAACCACTCGTATGTATGACAAATAGTTCATGAGATAAAGAGGCACTTCCTGTTAGGTGAAGGGCACTTCCTGTTTGGCGAAGGAAGCGCCAATTATGGTTATGGACTCTTAATGAAGTCATATGACGCCACCCATACGTCTGTACGACAAACGATTCATGAGATAAAGAGGCACTTCCTGTTTGGAGGGACACTTCCTGTTTAAAAAAAATAGCCCCAATTATGGTTAAGGACTCTTAATCAAGTCATTTGACGCCAACCATATGTCTGTATGACAAACGGTTCATGAGATAAAGAGGCACTTCCTGTTTGGTGAGGGGCACTTCCTGTTTGGCTAATCCCCAATCACATACAGACCCATTGTAACAGTTACAATGGGTGTGTATGTGATTGGGGATTGGTCCATTATGGTTAAGGACTCGCAATTACACTATTACACTATTACACTTATTACACTATTACACTTATTGCGCTATTACACTATTACACCTATTACACTATTACACTTATTCTATTACACTATTACTCTTATTGCGCTATTACACTTTTACACTTATTACAATATTACACTATTACACTTATTACATTATTACACTTATTACACTATTACACTTATTACACTATTACACTTATTACACTATTACACTTATTGCGCTATTACACTATTACACTTATTACACTGTTACACTTATTACAGTATTACACTATTACACTTATTACACTATTACACTTATAATGCTATTACACTTATTACACTTATTACACTATTACACTTAATACACTATTACACTATTACTACACTTATTACACTATTACAGTTATTGCGCTATTACACAATTACACGTATTACACTATTACACTTATTGCACTATTACACTTACTACACTATTACACTTATTACGCTATTACACTATTAAACTATTACACTATTACACTATTACACTTATTACACTATTAAACGTATTACACTATAACACTTATTACACTATTACACTTATTGTGCTATTACACTATTACACTTATTACACTATTACACTTATTACACTTATTACACCATTACAATTATTACACTATAACACTTATTACACTTATTACGCTATTACACTATTACACTTATTACGCTACTACACTATTACACTTATTACGCTATTACACTATTACACTTATTGCGCTGCTACACTATTACACTTATTACAGTATTACACTATTACACTTATTACGCTATTACACTATTAAACCTATTGCACTATTACAATATTACACTTATTACACTGTTACACTTATTACACTATTACACTTATTAAGCTATTACACTATTACACTTATTCCGCTATTACACTTATTACACTATCACACTATTACACTTATAACACTATTATACTTATTGAACTATGGTGAACTACACATATTGTGCTATTACACTATTATACTTATTATACTATTACACGTATTACACTTATTACACCATTACAATTATTACACTATAACACTTATTACACTTATTACGCTATTACACTATTACACTTATTACGCTGCTACACTATTACACTTATTACAGTATTACACTATTACACTTATTACGCTATTACACTATTAAACCTATTGCACTATTACAATATTACACTTATTACACTGTTACACTTATTACACTATTACACTTATTACACTATTGCACTTATTACACTATTACACTTATTGCGCTATTAAATTTATTGCGCTATTACACTATTACACTTATTGCGCTATTACACTATTACACTTATTGCGCCATTACACTATTACACGTATTGCGCTATTACACTATTACACTTGATTCACTATTACACTATTACACTTAATACACTATTACAGTATTATACTTATTACACTATTACACTTATTGTACTATTACTCTATTACACTTATTTCACTATTACACTATTGCAGTTATTACACTATTACACTTACACTATTTACACTATTACACTATTACAAGTATTACACTATTACACGTATTGTGCTATTACACTTATTACACTTATTACGCTATTACACTATTAAACTTAATGCGCAATTACACTATTACACTTATTACACTATAACACTTTTACACTTTTTACACTATTACACTATTACACTTATTGCACTATAACACTATTAAACTTTTTACACTATTACACTAATTGCGCTATTACACTATCACACTTATTACACTATTACACTTATTACACTATTACACTTATTGCGCTATTACACTTACACTATTACACTTATTACACTATTACACTTATTACACTATTACACTTATTACACTATTACACGTATTGCACTGTTACACTATTACACTTATTGCGCTATTACACTATTAGACTTATTACACTATTACATTTAATACAGTATTACAGTATTATACTTATTACACTATTACACTTATTGTACTATTACTCTATTACACTTATTTCACTATTACACTATTGCAGTTATTACACTATTACACTTACACTATTTACACTATTACACTATTACACTATTACAAGTATTACATGTATTACACTATTACACATATTGTGCTATTACACTATTACACTTATTACACTTATTGCGCTGTTACACTACTAAACTTAATGCGCTATTACACTATTACACTTATTACACTATAACACTTTTACACTTTTTACACTATTACACTTAATGCGCTATTACACTATTACACTTATTACACTATTACACTTATTGCGCTATTACACTTACACTATTACACTTATTACACTATTACACTATTACACTTATTACACTATTACACTTATTGCGCTATTACACTATTGCAGTTATTACACTATTACACTATTACACTATTGCACTTATTGCGCTATTACACTATTACACTTATTGCACTTTTACACTTATTGTGTTATTACACTATTACACTTATTACACTATTACACTATAACACTTATTACACTATTACACTTATTGCGCTATTACACTTATTACACTATTACACTATTACACTTATTACACTATTACACTTATTGCGCTATTACACTATTACACTTATTATACTATTACACTATTACACTTATTTCACTATACACTATTACACTTATTACACTATTACACTTAATACACTATTACAGTATTATGCTTATTACACTATTACACTTATTGTAATATTACTCTCTTATACTTATTTCACTATTACACTATTGCAGTTATTACAATATTACACACTATTACACTATTGCAGTTATTACACTATTTACACTATTACACTTATTACACCATTACACTATTGCACTATTACACTTATTGCGCTATTACACTAATTAAACTATTACACTTATTAAACTATTACACTATTACACTTATTGCGCTATTACACTATTACACATATTATGCTATTACACTATTAAACTTATTACACTATTACACTATTCTACTATTACACTCATTACACCATTACACTATTACACTACACTATGGCACTTATTGCGCTATTACACTATTACAGTTTTTACACCTAGACAAAGTTGCACTATTGCACTTATTACAAACCATTGAAAAGATGGCAAATAGGAACTATCAATAATCGACCAATCAGAAGAGGGGGCAGGGCTAACATAAACCAATTAAGGTGAAGGACTCTTAATCAATTCATATGACACCAGCCACAACTCTCTTCGACAAACGGTTGATGAGTACTAGCCAAAAAAAGGAACAAACAAGTATCGACCAATCACAAGGCCAGCAGACAATCAGAAACCAAACAGGAAGTCAGCCGCGCATTTTTGGCCGTTATCACGGGTCGCAATTTAACGATAGTTTGAAGTTTTTCTCAAAAAAATTTTTTTGAGAAAAAAGAATTGAGAAAAAAAAATTGAGAAAAAAAAAATTTGAGAAAAAAAAATTGAGAAAAAAAAATTTGAGAAAAAAAAATTTGAGAAAAAAAAAATTGGGAAAAAAAAATGTTGAGAAAAAAAATTTTTGAGAAAATTTGAGAAAAAAAAAAATTGAGAAAAAAAATGTTTTGAGAAAAAAAATTTTTTGAGAAAAAAAATTTGAGAAAAAAAAAATTGAGAAAAAAAAAATTGAGAAAAAAAAATTGAGAAAAAGAAATTGAGAAAAAAAAAATTGAGAAAAAAAAATTGAGAAAAAAAAAAAATTTGAGAAAAAAAAAAAAGTATGACACCAGCCGCGAGTCTGTACGACAAACGGTTCATGAGTTATAGAGGCACTTCCTGTTTGGTGAAGAACACTTCCTGTTTGGCGAAGGAAGCGTCAATTAAGGTTAAGGACTCTTAATCAAGTCATATGATACCAGCCACAACTCTGTACGATAAACGGTTGATGAGTAACAGCCAAAAAAGGAACAATCAGAGGCACTTCCTGTTTGGAGGGACACTTCCTGTTTAAAAAAAATAGCCCCAATTATGGTTAAGGACTCTTAATCAAGTCATTTGACGCCAACCATATGTCTGTATGACAAACGGTTCATGAGATAAAGAGGCACTTCCTGTTTGGTGAGGGGCACTTCCTGTTTGGCTAATCCCCAATCACATACAGACCCATTGTAACAGTTACAATGGGTGTGTATGTGATTGGGGATTGGTCCATTATGGTTAAGGACTCGCAATTACACTATTACACTATTACACTTATTACACTATTACACTTATTGCGCTATTACACTATTACACCTATTACACTATTACACTTATTCTATTACACTATTACTCTTATTGCGCTATTACACTTTTACACTTATTACAATATTACACTATTACACTTATTACATTATTACACTTATTACACTATTACACTTATTACACTATTACACTTATTACACTATTACACTTATTGCGCTATTACACTATTACACTTATTACACTGTTACACTTATTACAGTATTACACTATTACACTTATTACACTATTACACTTATAATGCTATTACACTTATTACACTTATTACACTATTACACTTAATACACTATTACACTATTACTACACTTATTACACTATTACAGTTATTGCGCTATTACACAATTACACGTATTACACTATTACACTTATTGCACTATTACACTTACTACACTATTACACTTATTACGCTATTACACTATTAAACTATTACACTATTACACTATTACACTTATTACACTATTAAACGTATTACACTATAACACTTATTACACTATTACACTTATTGTGCTATTACACTATTACACTTATTACACTATTACACTTATTACACTTATTACACCATTACAATTATTACACTATAACACTTATTACACTTATTACGCTATTACACTATTACACTTATTACGCTACTACACTATTACACTTATTACGCTATTACACTATTACACTTATTGCGCTGCTACACTATTACACTTATTACAGTATTACACTATTACACTTATTACGCTATTACACTATTAAACCTATTGCACTATTACAATATTACACTTATTACACTGTTACACTTATTACACTATTACACTTATTAAGCTATTACACTATTACACTTATTCCGCTATTACACTTATTACACTATCACACTATTACACTTATAACACTATTATACTTATTGAACTATGGTGAACTACACATATTGTGCTATTACACTATTATACTTATTATACTATTACACGTATTACACTTATTACACCATTACAATTATTACACTATAACACTTATTACACTTATTACGCTATTACACTATTACACTTATTACGCTGCTACACTATTACACTTATTACAGTATTACACTATTACACTTATTACGCTATTACACTATTAAACCTATTGCACTATTACAATATTACACTTATTACACTGTTACACTTATTACACTATTACACTTATTACACTATTGCACTTATTACACTATTACACTTATTGCGCTATTAAATTTATTGCGCTATTACACTATTACACTTATTGCGCTATTACACTATTACACTTATTGCGCCATTACACTATTACACGTATTGCGCTATTACACTATTACACTTGATTCACTATTACACTATTACACTTAATACACTATTACAGTATTATACTTATTACACTATTACACTTATTGTACTATTACTCTATTACACTTATTTCACTATTACACTATTGCAGTTATTACACTATTACACTTACACTATTTACACTATTACACTATTACAAGTATTACACTATTACACGTATTGTGCTATTACACTTATTACACTTATTACGCTATTACACTATTAAACTTAATGCGCAATTACACTATTACACTTATTACACTATAACACTTTTACACTTTTTACACTATTACACTATTACACTTATTGCACTATAACACTATTAAACTTTTTACACTATTACACTAATTGCGCTATTACACTATCACACTTATTACACTATTACACTTATTACACTATTACACTTATTGCGCTATTACACTTACACTATTACACTTATTACACTATTACACTTATTACACTATTACACTTATTACACTATTACACGTATTGCACTGTTACACTATTACACTTATTGCGCTATTACACTATTAGACTTATTACACTATTACATTTAATACAGTATTACAGTATTATACTTATTACACTATTACACTTATTGTACTATTACTCTATTACACTTATTTCACTATTACACTATTGCAGTTATTACACTATTACACTTACACTATTTACACTATTACACTATTACACTATTACAAGTATTACATGTATTACACTATTACACATATTGTGCTATTACACTATTACACTTATTACACTTATTGCGCTGTTACACTACTAAACTTAATGCGCTATTACACTATTACACTTATTACACTATAACACTTTTACACTTTTTACACTATTACACTTAATGCGCTATTACACTATTACACTTATTACACTATTACACTTATTGCGCTATTACACTTACACTATTACACTTATTACACTATTACACTATTACACTTATTACACTATTACACTTATTGCGCTATTACACTATTGCAGTTATTACACTATTACACTATTACACTATTGCACTTATTGCGCTATTACACTATTACACTTATTGCACTTTTACACTTATTGTGTTATTACACTATTACACTTATTACACTATTACACTATAACACTTATTACACTATTACACTTATTGCGCTATTACACTTATTACACTATTACACTATTACACTTATTACACTATTACACTTATTGCGCTATTACACTATTACACTTATTATACTATTACACTATTACACTTATTTCACTATACACTATTACACTTATTACACTATTACACTTAATACACTATTACAGTATTATGCTTATTACACTATTACACTTATTGTAATATTACTCTCTTATACTTATTTCACTATTACACTATTGCAGTTATTACAATATTACACACTATTACACTATTGCAGTTATTACACTATTTACACTATTACACTTATTACACCATTACACTATTGCACTATTACACTTATTGCGCTATTACACTAATTAAACTATTACACTTATTAAACTATTACACTATTACACTTATTGCGCTATTACACTATTACACATATTATGCTATTACACTATTAAACTTATTACACTATTACACTATTCTACTATTACACTCATTACACCATTACACTATTACACTACACTATGGCACTTATTGCGCTATTACACTATTACAGTTTTTACACCTAGACAAAGTTGCACTATTGCACTTATTACAAACCATTGAAAAGATGGCAAATAGGAACTATCAATAATCGACCAATCAGAAGAGGGGGCAGGGCTAACATAAACCAATTAAGGTGAAGGACTCTTAATCAATTCATATGACACCAGCCACAACTCTCTTCGACAAACGGTTGATGAGTACTAGCCAAAAAAAGGAACAAACAAGTATCGACCAATCACAAGGCCAGCAGCCAATCAGAAACCAAACAGGAAGTCAGCCGCGCATTTTTGGCCGTTATCACGGGTCGCAATTTAACGATAGTTTGAAGTTTTTCTCAAAAAAATTTTTTTGAGAAAAAAGAATTGAGAAAAAAAAATTGAGAAAAAAAAAATTTGAGAAAAAAAAATTGAGAAAAAAAAATTTGAGAAAAAAAAATTTGAGAAAAAAAAAATTGGGAAAAAAAAATGTTGAGAAAAAAAATTTTTGAGAAAATTTGAGAAAAAAAAAAATTGAGAAAAAAAATGTTTTGAGAAAAAAAATTTTTTGAGAAAAAAAATTTGAGAAAAAAAAAATTGAGAAAAAAAAAATTGAGAAAAAAAAATTGAGAAAAAGAAATTGAGAAAAAAAAAATTGAGAAAAAAAAATTGAGAAAAAAAAAAAATTTGAGAAAAAAAAAAAAGTATGACACCAGCCGCGAGTCTGTACGACAAACGGTTCATGAGTTATAGAGGCACTTCCTGTTTGGTGAAGAACACTTCCTGTTTGGCGAAGGAAGCGTCAATTAAGGTTAAGGACTCTTAATCAAGTCATATGATACCAGCCACAACTCTGTACGATAAACGGTTGATGAGTAACAGCCAAAAAAGGAACAATCAAGTTTCGGCCAATCAGAAGAGGGGGCGGGGCTTAGTTAAACCAATTAAGGTGAAGGACACTTAGTCAAGTCATATGATACCAGCCACAACTCTGTACGATAAACGGTTGATGAGTAACAGCCAAAAAAAGGAACAATCAAGTATGGACCAATCAGAAGAGGGGGCACTTCCTGTTTGGTGAAGGAAGTTTGACACTTCGCCACGGGCACGCCGTTTTACGAAAACTCACGATTCGCACAACTTTTCATCGTTAAGGTGTCTTGAGTATGCCGACCGAACTTGAAGTTGATCCGATTAACCCCCTAGGAGGAGTTCGTTAAAGTGTGACGCGTGAAAACGGCCAAAAACACACCAAAACGCCACTAATTAGTCAAAATGGCTGACTTCCTGTTTGGTTTCGGACGTGGTGCCGAGAGACTTTTTTGTGAGTCCGGACACGATACAGATGTGTACCGATTTTCGTACGTGTAGGTGAAATCGTATGGTGGGGCTTGAGGCACAAAGTTTTGTAGGGGGCGCTGTTGCGCAATTAGCCACGCCCCCTTTTTTTTTGTTTGGAATTACGTAAATTTTCGCCACGTGTAATGTGCTTGCAAAGTTCCGCAACTTTTGGAGTACGTTTTGCCCCTCAAAAATGCGATTCTTTATCGGGAAGAATAATAATCTTTGCAATTACAATAGGGTCCTCACACACTGTGTGTGCTCGGGCCCTAATTAAAGCTGCAAGCAGCAATGACCGGGCCCTCGCAGCTAAACCCACGTCACAAGGGGCAGCAGCCAATCACAAGAGTGACACCACCCACAAGTTTGTACGTCAAACGGTAGTCTGCCTTGCGAGGCCAGTGAGGGCAGGTGACAGAATCTGACCCACACAGTACATAAAGTATCATGGTATCATTAAAGCGATTGTAACTCAAATTCTGCTTCTGTGGGTCTCTGTAATATTTTGAGATTGGGGTCCTTGATATAAAATGTTAAATGTTTGAGCACCACTGACATAGAAACACAGGTTTTTCAGAAACGTTGGAGATATTTATAGAATTGGGTCAGTATATTCAAAGACTTGCTCAAATTGTCATGATTATTATTTTTTCTTCCAAAAAAGCAGATCTACAAGCTCGCAGCGCAGAACGCGGTGCAGCACTGTGAGCTTGTATATCTTCTATTTTTAATAGTTGAAACAGGTCTCAAAGGGTTAACCATCCTTTAACAGCACTGCATGGCGATACCAATACAGTTAAACAACAGTGTGGACTGTCAGTTACCACCCTCCCCATATTACATGGATTGGATCCTCCCAATCAATCACACCTGTCCTCACTCCCTTCTCGTTAGTGGCCCTGCTATAAATATTGCCTGCCCTGGCATCAGTCTCTGTTTGGATGGTGCAGCAGTAAGATCTCTGAGAGCCCTCTGGCCTCAAGTCTCAGCAGGACTTGGTTATGTGTCACTGATTATAAAGACCATAGCCTGACCGTGAAGAAGCCTCACTACCTCCTTGCCCGATGAGCAAAATTCTATCCCATGCAACGGAAAATAAACAACATATTGTTGCTGTTCCCTGTGAACCAAAGTAGAACTCTGCTCAACAACCACTTTCCTTAACCTTGTTCAGACTGGGGAAACCAACTCAGATCTTGACTACATGTTTCAGATGTTTTAGATTTGAGACATATCAGATTTGACATAAGGCCTAACACTCTTCAGAATCCTCTGGCAGGGATGCTGATGATTAAGCAGTCACACCTGTGGCTACTAGTTAGTTTGGCACCTGAAC
This sequence comes from Nannobrachium achirus, assembly GCF_963921795.1. Taxonomy (NCBI): domain Eukaryota; kingdom Metazoa; phylum Chordata; class Actinopteri; order Myctophiformes; family Myctophidae; genus Nannobrachium; species Nannobrachium achirus. The sequence continues at coordinate 71,213,802 of NC_137810.1, read as the reverse complement.
AATGAGCCATCGCCTCAAACACAAGCGCTGCGAGCTTGTAGATTGGCTATTTTTTTTAAACTTGACATTTTGTGGAAGCCTTTTTAATATGTTGACCCAAGCTCAAAGCTTGTAGATATATAATGTTCACATCAATATAAATATATATATATATATATATATATATATATATATATATATATATATATATATATATATATATATTTAAAATTATTCACCCACAATATGTATTCTAATGGATTGATTAATTGTTATAATCACTTAACTGATTAGATGGATTATTATCCCAAGGGGAAATCAGTCGCCCGGAGACAGCACAGCAGTTTAAGGTTATTTACAGTCACAGAGAAATGTGTACAGTGTGTACACAGTAAAAGAGCAAGATACTCAAAAAAAGAGAGAAGAAATATACATAGTGTCCCCTATATGTCATGAATATTAATTTCTAGACTGATCTGAGCAATTAGGGTGGGCAAACAATTAGCTCACATATAACATGACACCAGAATCTAATTCTTTCTCAACAGAATGGAGAATAAAACACCTGTTTATTTAAAGTCAAATATATATAGCTAAGAACCAACACAGAACATACTGTATAACTGAGAACTTACTATACAGCCAAATGGTAAATAGTAAATGAATAGAGTATACAGCAGTGGTTCTCAAACTTAATTTCAAGTACCCCACAACTCTTGGGTATACAAATGGAACCACAATGGTTGTTTGTTGTGGTTTGTATAATACCGTACAGGCTGCTCTGAGTACCTATAGGCCAAAGGTCCATTTGGAACCCCACTACTGAGAACCACTGAAGCACCTTCAGAACATAATAATAGAATAAAAAAATAAACTGAACACTAGTAAAACAGAAAAAAATGGTGAAGTGGTCCTTTAATAAGCATTAAAATGTAACCAGAAACCACACAAATACATACATAATAGTAAAAATAGCAGATCTACAAGCTCACCACACTTTGCAATATGACTTGTTTTGTATATTAGATACTTTTTAATGTACACCTTTTCTTTCAGAACTTAGGAAGGTCTGTTATTAATCCACTTATTTATTTATTTAGTATTCATGCTTTAATTTGTTCATTAGTCATGCTTTAGCTTTTCTCCGCATAACACCTCCCCCTAGTGGCGGAAAAAGGGAAAGGCTTCTGGTGGCAGCAAGTGGGTAGGACTGAACCATTCCATGTTTGTCATGAGGGGTGTGCTAATTCTAGACTGACTGGATAGTTTCAGCGAAAAATAATTGAACATACCAGCTCTGTTTCTTTAATTCAAATAATGTAAATGATCATATCACGTTGAAACATATCTATACAGTTAATGTGCCTCGTTAATATTCATGACTGACCAGAGCAAACACCCCCACTTCCTTCTGAGTCTATTGTGTTTGGGTTGACCGTTTCACACCGCGGCAATTTCGTTCTTTGAGGAGAGGAGGTGCTGTGTGACAGCTGACAGAGATGTACACAGAGAGAGAGGAGCGTCATAAATAAACAAACAACGCTTTTACTTGGAGGAAACAGAGGACTTTTGACAAGGTAAGGTTTAGAATGTTTTCATTCTGAAGTGTTTATGAATGATATACCCTTTATCGCCTGTTTTTTCATCAATAGACAGACATAGGGAGCTTTAGCATCCTAATTCATGTTGAATTCACAGACAGCATGCATAATGTTGCTTCTCATGTTGCTGTGCTTGTTATGTATACAAGCATTTGAGGTGCAGTTACATTATTAATTGTATTTTAAATGATATAATTGTCGTTTTTATATTGACAACATGTTGACATTGTAATAAGTGTATAGTAAACACAGCTGTAGCCTACTGTAGCTACTAATTAAGCTCTGTTCCATTTGAGTATCAGTAGGCTATTGAACACAGGCTTAATTAGTAGCATTGTATTGCTAACAGCTGTTTGTTTCACACATTCGTTTGTTTATGTTTTAAGTACTCACTGAAGTACTGTACTCGAGTAGTTTTACTTTAATGGAGTACTTCAGTATGTTTTGTTTGAAAATAGCAGTTCTCCAAGCTCACAATACTTGGTGGCATGTTGTGAGCTTGTAGATCTGCTATTTTCAAAATATTTCTATCCTTTTGATACTTTGAGTACATTTTGATACCAAAATACTTTTACCCAAGTACATGTTGAATTCCGGACTTTTACTTGTAACATTATTAGGTTGACATTGCAATAATAGTAGAAAGGTGAATAATAGTAAACACAGGTGTATGCTAGCTACTAATTAAAGCTCTGTTCTATTGAAGCAGCATAGAATGCAGGCTTAATTAGTAGTCCATTGTAATGGTAACACCTGTGTGTTTACCATACTGTTAGTGTTAACATAACTAAGTTCTATTTACTCAAGTACTGTACTTGAGTAGTTTTATTTTAGCAGAGTACTTGGATGACTTAAGCTCTCTATATATATTTGATTTGAAAATAGCAGATCTACAAGCTCACACTTAGCATGGTGACTTGTTGTGAGCTTGTAGATCTGCTATTTTCTAAATATCTCTATACTTTTGGTACTTTAAGTACATTTTTATACCAATACTTTTTTGTACTTTTATTCAAGTACATTTTGTATTCTGGACTTTAACTTGCAACAGAGTATTAGGTTAACATTGTAATAAGTGTATAGTAAACACAGCTATATTGTAGCTTCTAATTAGGCTCTGTTCCATTTAAGCAGCAGTATAGAATGCATGCTTAATTAGTAGCATTGTAATGCACACCTGTGTGTTTCACACATTAGTTTGATTATGGTAACTAAGTACTTACTGAAGTACTGTACTTAAGTATTGTACTTTACTGAAGTAGGCAACTTGAATGACTTAAGCTATCTGTATGTTTTATTTGAAAATAGCAGATCTACAAGCTCACAACGCATAGCATGCCGACATATTGTGAGCTTGTAGATCTGCTATTTTCAAAAGATGTGTATACTTTTGTTACTTTAAGTACATTTTGATACCTATAGCCTACTTGTTTGTACTTTTACTCAACTAAATGTTCAATTCCGGACTCTCTCTCTCTCTCTGATCAGGTTTATTTGGGTATCATTTAGCAAGATGTTCCAAACATTGCATATTAGCTGTCTGTAAAGATGTCATTGTTTTATCATTTTCAGCTGAAGTCTCTTGTAATGTCAATATTAATTATTTTGTGCCTCTATACTTTCAGATGCCTCGTACTAAGTCCCACCGGCGTTCTGAGGCAGCCAAGAAAAGAGAGGCTGAAAGGAAGGGTGTCCCTCTGAATAGTGAGCCTCAGCAGGCCTACAGTGGCTGTCATACAGGTATATAGGCAACCCCCTCCCTCCCCCACCAAAAGACGTTCTTATATGTTGTGTACACTAGTTGTGTACACTCTACATTGGTGTTCCATGACAAAACAGAGTCTCTCTCATTGTAATTATTGTGTTTTACATGTATAATGTGTACAGGTTAATTGATAATGTTATCTGTATGTGTTTTTTACAGTGTCACCCTGTACTGGACAGAGCCCGCAGTTCACTGTTCCAGATGAGTGTCCAGATAAGAAGGTGCATGCATACATACATGAATTAACCACTTAAGACCTATTTCTAATGTAATGAAAAGAGACCATCTACAAGCTCACAACACGTATACTATATTTGGTAGTATTGATCTAGTGGACATTGCACCAGGTGCAGACATTATGTCAACACAATCTCAGTGTAGTTCACTTTTGTGTGCATCTATTGTTTTTATTTTGTCTTAAGGTGGAGGCAACGACACGTTTTGAGCTGCCTTCTGGGAAATATCCTGCCAGGAAAGACATAGCAAAGGCGGAGGTGTGTGTGTGTGTGTGTGTGTGTGTGTGTGTGTGTGTGTGTGTGTGTGTGTGTGTGTGTGTGTGTGTGCACACAGCCATCTGTTATTTTGTGTTAAATAATTGTTGTTGGTGGCCTTTTTTTTGTACATCAAGTGTAGACGTTAACATGACAACACAATATCAGTGGAGTTTCATTTGTGTGTGCATTTTATACATTTTTTGTTTTTATTTTGTTTTTAGGTGGAGGCAACAACAAGCATTGAGCTGTCTTTTGGGAAATCTCCTGCCAGGAAAGACGTTGCAAAGGCAGAGGTACGTGTGTGTGTGTGTGTGTGTGTGTGTGTGTGTGTGTGTGTGTGTGTGTGTGTGTGTGTGTGTGAATGCATACCTTAACCACTTACAGTACATTATTCGAAGTAACCACTTAAGCCATATTTCAAATGTAGTGAAAACAGCCGATCTACAAGCTCTTTTTTTGTACTTTTACTCAAGGACATTTTGAAGTACAGACTTTTACTTGTAACAGAGGATTAGGTTAATTGCGATAACTGTATAATAAACACAGGTACATGGTAGCTATACTAATGTTGCATATTAGCTGTCTGTAAAGATGTAATTGTGTGATCATTGTCAGCTGAAGTCTCTTGTAATATAAATATTAATTATTTTGTGTCTCTATGCTTTTAGATGCCTCGTACGAATAGTGAGCAGGCCTACAGTGGCAGTCATGCAGGTATGTAGGCCACCCCCTCCCTCCATCAAAATAACGTCTTATATCCTGTATTGTGTACAGTACAGTGCATATCGTTGTGTACAGTCTATAGTTGTGTTGCATGACCCCCCCCCCCCCCTCCTCTCTCTCTCTCTCTCTCTCTCTCTCTCATTGTGGAGGTCTGTAATTATTGTGTTTTACATGTATAATGTGTACAGGTTAATTGATAATGTTATCTGTATGTGTTTTTTACAGTGTCACCCTGTACTGGACAGAGCCAGCAGTTCACTGTTCCAGATGAGTGTCCAGATAAGAAGGTGCATGCATACATACACAAATTAACCACTTAAGACCTATTTCTAATGTAATGAAAAGAGACCATCTACAAGCTCACAGCGTGTCACGCTATGAGCTTGTTTGTGTGTGTGTGTGTGTGTGTGTGTGTGTGTGTGTGTGTGTGTGTGTGTGTGTGTGTGTATGTGTGTGTGTGTGTGTGTGTGTGTGTGTGTGTGTGTGTGTGTGTGTGTGTGTGTGCCACATTCAATGTTATTTTGGGTCATTCATGAATAGTTGTATTTGGTAGTATTGATCTAGTGGACATTGCACCAGGTGCAGACATTATGTCAACACAATCTCAGTGTAGTTCACTTTTGTGTGCATCTATTGTTTTTATTTTGTCTTAAGGTGGAGGCAACGACACGTGTTGAGCTGCCTTCTGGGAAATATCCTGCCAGGAAAGACGTAGCAAAGGCGGAGGTGTGTGTGTGTGTGTGTGTGTGTGTGTGTGTGTGTGTGTGTGTGTGTGTGTGTGTGTGTGTGTGTGTGTGAATGCATACACTCATACATAGATTACTTACAGTACATTATGAAGTAACCACTTAAGCCCTATTTCGAACATAGTGAAAATAGCCAATCTACAAGTTCAAAAAGTCTCACGTTGTGAGCATGTAGATCTGCTATTTTTGGCTAATGTCTCTCCACATTATAGAAGCTGGGGTTTGAGTGGTTAAGTAATAACAATCAGTTATATAACATGTGACTTCAAAAAGTGTACCCTTTCTTTGTGTAGGTGTATAACAAATCAGTGTAGTTTAATTTGTGTGTGCATTTTGGTTATTCCTTTATTCATTTTATTGTCTAGGTGGATCCAACAGCCAGTGCTGCGGTGTCTTCTCAGAAATCCCCTGCCAGAAGAAATGCAAAGGAGGATGGTCCACCCAACACAGGACAACGTGATGGTGGTCAGAAGGTATGTATGTCTGTCTGTCTGTCTGTCTGTCTGTCTGTATGTACTGTATGTATGCATGTATGTATGTATGTACTGTATGGATTCATGTACTCATGTTTTATCGCCAGCTCAATGCATGCATGCATGCATGTATACATGTATACAGTATGGAGGTGTGCATGCATGTGTGTGTGCATGCATGTATGCATGCACGCATGCATGCATGCATGCACTGAGCTGGGGATCAAATGTGCGTGCGTGCGTGAGTTCTCAAACTTTTTTAGGCCATGACTCCCAAAATAAACATATTTGAACTGTCGACCCCCACCCTGACAAGCACTTGGAATTGTAGGTATTACATTTAATGTGACTCGGTTCCGCAGCTAAATATTGTGAAAATAGCAGATCTACATGCTCACAACGCCTCGCAATGCAAGGCGTTGTGAGCATGTAGATCTGCTATTTTCACAATGTTCACCTCTTGCTTACTTAATATTTGATAGTTTGGCCTTTCCTGTCGATATTCGACTATTCAGATACTTTGAGGTTGAATAATTCGAATACTAAAAATCACTATTCGTGAATGCCCTAATGTATGTATGTATGTATGTATGTATGCATGCATGTACTCAGGTTTTATGTTTATTAAACATGAGTGTGTGTGTGTGTGTGTGTGTGTGTGTGTGTGCGTGTGCGTGTGCGTGTGTGTGTGTGTGTGTGTGTGTGTGTGTGTGTGTGAATGCATACACGCATACATACATTACTTACAGTACATTATGTAGTAACCACTTTAGCCCTATTTCAAACATAGTGAAAATAGCCAATCTACAAGTTCAAAAAGCCTCACGTTGTGAGCATGTAGATCTGCTATGTTTGGCTAATGTCTCTCCACATTATAGAAGCTGGGGTTTGAGTGGTTAAGTAATAACAATCAGTTATATAACATGTGACTTCAAAAAGTGTACCCTTTCTTTGTGTAGGTGTATAACAAATCAGTGTAGTTTAATTTGTTTGTGCATTTTGGTTATTCCTTTATTCATTTTATTTTTCTAGGTGGATCCAACAGCCAGTGCTGCGGTGTCTTCTCAGAAATCCCCTGCCAGAAGAAATGCAAAGGAGGATGGTCCACCCAACACAGGACAACGTGATGGTGGTCAGAAGGTATGTATGTATGTCTGTCTGTCTGTCTGTCTGTCTGTCTGTCTGTCTGTCTGTCTGTCTGTCTGTCTGTCTGTACTGTATGTATGCATGTATGTATGTATGTACTGTATGGATTCATGTACTCATGTTTTATCCCCAGCTCAATGCATGCATGCATGCATGGCATGTATGCATGTATACATGTATACAGCACTGAGCTGGGGATCAAATGTGCGTGCGTGCGTGCGTGCGTGCGTGCGTGAGTTCTCAAACTTTTTTAGGCCATGACTCCCAAAATAAACATATTTGAACTGGGGACCCCCACCCTGACAAGCACTTGGAATTGTAGGTATTACATTTAATGTGACTCTGTTCCGCAGCTAAATATTGTGAAAATAGCAGATCTACATGCTCACAACGCCTCGCAATGCAAGGCGTTGTGAGCATGTAGATCTGCTATTTTCACAATGTTCACCTCTTGCTTATTTAATATTTGATAGTTTGGCCTTTCCTGTCGATATTCGACTATTCGGATACTTTGAGGTTGAATCATTCGAATACTAAAAATCACTATTCGTGAATGCCCTAATGTATGTATGTATGTATGTATGTATGTATGCATGCATGTACTCAGGTTTTTTGTTATAAAACATGAGTGTGTGTGTGTGTGTGTGTGTGTGTGTGTGTGTGTGTGTGTGTGTGTGTGTGTGTGTGTGTGTGTGTGTGTGTGTGTGTGTGTGTGTGTGTGTGTGTGTGAATGCATACACGCATACATACATTACTTACAGTACATTATGAAGTAACCACTTTAGCCCTACTTCAAACATAGTGAAAATAGCCAATCTACAAGTTCAAAAAGCCTCACGTTGTGAGCATGTAGATCTGCTATTTTTGGCTAATGTCTCTCCACATTATAGAAGCTGGGGTTTGAGTGGCTAAGTAATAACAATCAGTTATATAACATGTGACTTCAAAAAGTGTACCCTTTCTTTGTGTAGGTGTATAACAAATCAGTGTAGTTTAATTTGTGTGTGCATTTTGGTTATTCCTTTATTCATTTTATTTTTCTAGGTGGATCCAACAGCCAGTGCTGCGGTGTCTTCTCAGAAATCCCCTGCCAGAAGAAATGCAAAGGAGGATGGTCCACCCAACACAGGACAACGTGATGGTGGTCAGAAGGTATGTCTGTCTGTCTGTCTGTCTGTCTGTCTGTCTGTCTGTCTGTCTGTCTGTCTGTCTGTCTGTCTGTCCTGTCTGTATGTACTGTATGTATGCATGTATGCATGTATGCATGTATGCATGTATGTATGTACTGTATGCATTCATGTACTCATGTTTTATCCTCAGCTCAATGCATGCATGCATGCATGTGTGCATGTATACATGCATGTATATACAGTATGCAGGTGTGCATGCATGTGTGCATGCATGTATGTATCAGTGATTGCGCTAGGATTTTTAACTGCCGGTCACCGTGACCGGCATGATTAAAATTTACCGGACATCTGAAGAATATACCGGACATAATCATTTTAATGCATACATTACAAGCAGGTGCACAAACAGCCAATAGCAACAGTTAAAGTATTAGGCCTACTGCATAGTTGGGACTGAAAACAAATTGAATGAAAAAGTATAGGCTAAAAAGAAAAAAACGCTTCAATCTTGCATAAGGGAATTAATTATATTGGACTAATCGCGCTGTTCGCGCAGGCTGTCTGCATGTGGCACACGCACACTGCTTTCACAACAACGTCTTTCTGTTGCATCATGTTTCATGCCAACAATACAATACCATGTCTTGACTTCAGAATAATGAAAAGGTTGATATTCATCTGGCCAGCAATTAATCCAATACTCACTGTCGAGTGGTGACAGTGCGTCCATGTTATGCAACTTTGGGAGAGTTGAAAAGGCTTTGTTCTTCCTACTGTCTCCACTCCATCTCCTCTCCTCATAACTTCAATCAAGTGTATAATGTTTGTTTATGGGTTGATTGCTGACCGTGCGTGCATTCCTTAATTCCCATGGCTTTACATGCTGTGCGTGCATCGCAAACTGACACTGAAATGAGCGAGCGAGAGAGAGAAAGAGAGAGAGAGAGAACGGGGGAGCGCGCGGGCGAGCGAGCGAGAGAGAGAGAGAGAGAGAGAGAGAGAGAGAGAGAGAAAGAGCGAGAGAGAGAGAGAGAGAGAGAGAGAGAGAGAGAGAGAGAGAGAGAGGCAGGCAGCCTGCGCATGAGGAGCAGACGGCGATAATGATAAATGACCATTGGTTTTTCAATCGGTCAGGATGTCCGGGAGGAATTTTATTTTTCGGTCTTGGCCATAAAAAATCGGTCAAATCCGGCAATTCCCGGTCTAACGCAATCTCTGGTATGTATGTATGCATGCATGCATGCATGCATTGAGCTGGGGATCAAATGTGCGTGTGTGCGTGAGTTCTCAAACTTTTTTAGGCCATGACTCCCAAAATAAACATATTTGAACTGGGGACCCCCACCCTGACAAGCACTTGGAATTGTAGGTATTACATTTAATGTGACTCGGTTCCGCAGATAAATATTGTGAAAATAGCAGATCTACATGCTCACAACGCCTCGCAATGCAAGGCGTTGTGAGCATGTAGATCTGCTATTTTCACAATGTTCACCTCTTGCTTACTTAATATTTGATAGTTTGGCCTGTCCTGTCGATTATTCGACTATTCGAATAATTTGAGGTTAAATAATTTGAATACTAAAAATCACTATTCGTGAAAGCCCTAATGTATGTATGTATGTATGTATGTATGTATGCATGTATGTATGCATACTCATGTTTTATGTTATAAAACATGTGTGTGTATGTGTGTGTGTGTCTGTGTGTGTGCGTTTTCGTGTGTGTGTGTGTGTGTGTGTGTGTGTGTGTGTGTGTGTGTGTGTGTGTGTGTGTGTCTGTGTGAATGCATACACGCATACATACATTACTTACAGTACATTATGAAGTAACCACTTTAGCCCTATTTCAAACATAGTGAAAATAGCCAATCTACAAGTTCAAAAAGCCTCACGTTGTGAGCATGTAGATCTGCTATGTTTGGCTAATGTCTCTCCACATTATAGAAGCTGGGGTTTGAGTGGTTAAGTAATAACAATCAGTTATATAACATGTGACTTCAAAAAGTGTACCCTTTCTTTGTGTAGGTGTATAACAAATCAGTGTAGTTTAATTTGTTTGTGCATTTTGGTTATTCCTTTATTCATTTTATTTTTCTAGGTGGATCCAACAGCCAGTGCTGCGGTGTCTTCTCAGAAATCCCCTGCCAGAAGAAATGCAAAGGAGGATGGTCCACCCAACACAGGACAACGTGATGGTGGTCAGAAGGTATGTATGTATGTCTGTCTGTCTGTCTGTCTGTCTGTCTGTACTGTATGTATGCATGTATGTATGTATGTATGTACTGTATGGATTCATGTACTCATGTTTTATCCCCAGCTCAATGCATGCATGCATGCATGGCATGTATGCATGTATACATGTATACAGCACTGAGCTGGGGATCAAATGTGCGTGCGTGCGTGCGTGCGTGAGTTCTCAAACTTTTTAGGCCATGACTCCCAAAATAAACATATTTGAACTGGGGACCCCCACCCTGACAAGCACTTGGAATTGTAGGTATTACATTTAATGTGACTCTGTTCCGCAGCTAAATATTGTGAAAATAGCAGATCTACATGCTCACAACGCCTCGCAATGCAAGGCGTTGTGAGCATGTAGATCTGCTATTTTCACAATGTTCACCTCTTGCTTATTTAATATTTGATAGTTTGGCCTTTCCTGTCGATATTCGACTATTCGGATACTTTGAGGTTGAATCATTTGAATACTAAAAATCACTATTCGTGAATGCCCTAATGTATGTATGTATGTATGTATGTATGTATGCATGCATGTACTCAGGTTTTTTGTTATAAAACATGAGTGTGTGTGTGTGTGTGTGTGTGTGTGTGTGTGTGTGTGTGTGTGTGTGTGTGTGTGTGTGTGTGTGTGCGTGTGTGTGTGTGTGTGTGTGTGTGTGTGTGTGAATGCATACACGCATACATACATTACTTACAGTACATTATGAAGTAACCACTTTAGCCCTACTTCAAACATAGTGAAAATAGCCAATCTACAAGTTCAAAAAGCCTCACGTTGTGAGCATGTAGATCTGCTATTTTTGGCTAATGTCTCTCCACATTATAGAAGCTGGGGTTTGAGTGGCTAAGTAATAACAATCAGTTATATAACATGTGACTTCAAAAAGTGTACCCTTTCTTTGTGTAGGTGTATAACAAATCAGTGTAGTTTAATTTGTGTGTGCATTTTGGTTATTCCTTTATTCATTTTATTTTTCTAGGTGGATCCAACAGCCAGTGCTGCGGTGTCTTCTCAGAAATCCCCTGCCAGAAGAAATGCAAAGGAGGATGGTCCACCCAACACAGGACAACGTGATGGTGGTCAGAAGGTATGTCTGTCTGTCTGTCTGTCTGTCTGTCTGTCTGTCTGTCTGTCTGTCTGTCTGTCTGTCTGTCTGTCCTGTCTGTATGTACTGTATGTATGCATGTATGCATGTATGCATGTATGTATGTACTGTATGCATTCATGTACTCATGTTTTATCCTCAGCTCAATGCATGCATGCATGCATGTGTGCATGTATACATGCATGTATATACAGTATGCAGGTGTGCATGCATGTGTGCATGCATGTATGTATGTATGTATGCATGCATGCATGCATGCATTGAGCTGGGGATCAAATGTGCGTGTGTGCGTGTGTGCGTGAGTTCTCAAACTTTTTTAGGCCATGACTCCCAAAATAAACATATTTGAACTGGGGACCCCCACCCTGACAAGCACTTGGAATTGTAGGTATTACATTTAATGTGACTCGGTTCCGCAGATAAATATTGTGAAAATAGCAGATCTACATGCTCACAACGCCTCGCAATGCAAGGCGTTGTGAGCATGTAGATCTGCTATTTTCACAATGTTCACCTCTTGCTTACTTAATATTTGATAGTTTGGCCTGTCCTGTCGATTATTCGACTATTCGAATAATTTGAGGTTAAATAATTTGAATACTAAAAATCACTATTCGTGAAAGCCCTAATGTATGTATGTATGTATGTATGTATGTATGTATGCATGTATGTATGCATACTCATGTTTTATGTTATAAAACATGTGTGTGTATGTGTGTGTGTGTGTCTGTGTGTGTGCGTTTTCGTGTGTGTGTGTGTGTGTGTGTGTGTGTGTGTGTCTGTGTGAATGCATACACGCATACATACATTACTTACAGTACATTATGAAGTAACCACTTTAGCCCTATTTCAAACATAGTGAAAATAGCCAATCTACAAGTTCAAAAAGCCTCACGTTGTGAGCATGTAGATCTGCTATGTTTGGCTAATGTCTCTCCACATTATAGAAGCTGGGGTTTGAGTGGTTAAGTAATAACAATCAGTTATATAACATGTGACTTCAAAAAGTGTACCCTTTCTTTGTGTAGGTGTATAACAAATCAGTGTAGTTTAATTTGTGTGTGCATTTTGGTTATTCCTTTATTCATTTTATTTTTCTAGGTGGATCCAACAGCCAGTGCTGCGGTGTCTTCTCAGAAATCCCCTGCCAGAAGAAATGCAAAGGAGGATGGTCCACCCAACACAGGACAACGTGATGGTGGTCAGAAGGTATGTCTGTCTGTCTGTCTGTCTGTCTGTCTGTCTGTCTGTCTGTCTGTCTGTCTGTATGTATGCATGTATGCATGTATGTATGTACTGTATGCATTCATGTACTCATGTTTTATCCCCAGCTCAATGTATGCATGTATACATGCATGTATATACAGTATGTGTGTGTGCATGCATGTATGTATGTATGCATGCATTGAGCTGGGGATCAAATGTGTGTGCATGCGTGCGTGCGCGCGAGTGAGTGAGTTCTCAAACTTTTTTAGGCCATGACTCCCAAAATAAACATATTTGAACTGGGGACCCCCACCTTGACAAGCACTTGGAATTGTAGGTATTACATTTAATGTGACTCGGTTCCGCAGATAAATATTGTGAAAATAGCAGATCTACATGCTCACAACGCCTCGCAATACAAAGCGTTGTGAGCATATAGATCGGCTATTTTCACAATGTTCTCCTCTTGCTTACTTAATATTTGACAGTTTGGCCTGTCCTGTCGAATATTCGACTATTCGAATACTTTGAGGTTGAATAATTGGAATACTAAAAATCACTATTCGTGAATGCCCTAATGTATGTATGTATGTATGTATGTATGTATGTATGTATGTATGTATGTATGCATGCATGTACTCATGTTTTTTGTTATAAAACATGAGTGTCTGTGTGTGTGTGTGTGTGTGTGTGTGTGTGTGTGTGTGTGTGTGTGTGTGTGTGTGTGTGTGTGTGTGTGTGTGTGTGTGTGTGTGAGAGCGCGCTTGTGTGTGCAACATTGCATCAGGTGCAGACATTAAATGACAACACAATCTCAGTGTAATTCATATTGTGTTTGTTGATTGTAGGTGGAGGCAACGGCACGTGTCGTATCCAAGATCTCTCCTGCCAGGAAAGACGTTGTAAATGAGGAGGTATGTACTGTATGTGTAGTGGAGTGATTCACAACCTTAGCCTGATGGCCTCAAAAGTCTAGTATCTCCCTCTGTCCATAGGGATATTCCTTTGGGTCAATGGTTAAGATATTGGACTTTTCATTATACTAAGAGGAATAGTTTTTTCTTCTCCCAAAAATGTGTACAAAAAGAGTTCAAATTATGTTTTTATGTGGCCACACACACATTAAGTAGGCCTATGCCTGGTTGTCAGGTGGGTGGTGACCCAGCTAATGTTACCTATACCCACAGTGTTGGGTGTATGGTAAAAGGGAGGGGAGGATTATATGATGTCATTAACTCGGGCGGCAATGGCCTAGGGGTAGAGAAACCGTCTTTAGAACACAGAGGGTTCCGGAAGGGTTCCCAGTTTGAATCCGGTCTCCCCCAGAGTTAGTGTTGAAGAGTCCTTGAGCAACCCCTAGTTGCTCCCGGTGAGCAGGTTGTTGCCTTGCATGGTTTTGCATTTTATTTATCTATTGTGTTTATTGTGTTTGTAGGTGGAGGCAACGGCAAGTGTTGAGCTGTCTTCCAAGAAATCTCCTACAAGGAAAGACGTTGAAAAGGATGAGGTATGTACCTATGTATGTAATGTAATGTATGAATGCATATATACATAGATTAGCAGTACATTATGAATTAACCACTTAAGCCCTATTACAAATGTAGTAGTGATGTGTCGGTCATGAATGACCCGTTCAAATGAACGGATCTTTATGGTGAACGAGATCGAACGGGTCACCATCCGGAAAAGACCCGATCAACGGTTCACAGCGTTCAGTTGCAAATGCGACGAGAGAGAGAGACGGTTCATTCAACGTATCTCACAAGAGAAGACAGACCCGACCGACCGTTCCGTCCCTCCTTTCCACCGTTCCTCTTTCCTTAGACCAGTCTATGCCTTAGACACTGTAGTGGGCTGGAGGCGGGCTCTCCCTCAGAGAAGCAGGACTGTGTGTGCGTGGGGGTGTGGAACAGAAATCAGGGACCTACAGTTACGGAGCAGCAGAGTGCCTCCGACCGCGAGAAGAATTGTGACTGATGATTGATTGACCGAGACCGACTGACTGACTGCGAGTGAAAAGGGTGTTATCGTTCATTCTTTGAACGGGATGTTCTAATTACTAGCCTGATTACTAGCCTACCCTATGAGACTGCAGACTGACTGACTGACTGACTGACTGACTACTGTATTAAGTTTGCAAAAAAAGCGATACAGTTCTCTATACAAAAGAATGCTAGAAGATACGCCATAGAAAACACTATGGCATTAATCTATTCTACAAGTAGCCTCTAGTAACACATCTCATCTCATACAATGGACCATTGAGCCAGTGTCATGTTAATTAATGAAGTTGTGTGAACGCAATGCTAATGGTAAGGGATAATCGTTCATTCTCTCAACGGGTGAAATGTTAATTTGCGCTTTATGTTGTCCATTTTATAATGATAGAGCGTGTCAATCAATACATCATCTTCGTCAGGTCACGTTCACTATTATAGGCAGCAGGCAGGCCAGGCATGAGTCTGTCATCTGACCGAAACAGTCAGGCAGAGAGGAAAGAGCCGTGTGTTTTGACTGCTTGTGCTTGACTGACTGACTGACTGAACTCGACTGATTATCGGTCACGGCTCTGAACGAGAATGATGTGACGACCGGCTCAACGCCGGCTCCAATACCCCCCCCCCCCCCCCCCCCCCCCACCCCCGCTTCCCGAAAGTTGTGAACGACCGATTGAACGATAATGACTGAATCTATCTTGTGAACGAACGAACGATGATTTGGTTCACAGGAAATGAACGAAAATTCCACCACTAAAATGTAGTGACAATCTACAACCTCACAAAGCCTCATATTGTGAGCTTGTAGATCTGCTATTTTTGGCTAAGCAGGGGTTTGAGTAGCTAAGTAACAGTCAGTTATATGAAATGTGACTTATAAAAGTGTACCCTTATTTGCCTAGGTTTAGACATTGATATAACAATTCAATATCAGTGTAGTTTAATTTGTGTGTGCATTTTGTTTTATTTATTTATCTTTCTAGGTGGATCCAACAGCAGTGCTGCGGTGTCTTCTTAAGAAATCCCCTGCCAGAAGAAATTCTGCAAAGGAGGATGGTCCATCCAACACAGCACAGCGTGATGGTGGTCTGAAGGTGTTGTGTGTGTGTGTGTGTGTGCGGTGTGCGCGTGTGCGTGTGCGTGCGTGCGTGCGTGTGTGCGTGCGTGCGTGCGTGCGTGCGTGCGTGCGTGCTGTATGTATGTGTCTTGAACTGGCTTGTGTAGGCCTATACCTTTATTATGTAGTGATGTCCTAGTGTTTCCTGTTTACTTAGTTCCCTGTCCTGTCTTACCTCCCTGTGATTACTTGTTTGCTCCACCTGTGTCCTGTTAGTTTCCCTAGCCAATCACTGTGTTGATTGTCTTTGAGTTTCACCTGTGTGTAGTTAGTCTTGTGTCTATTTAAACCCCAGTTCCTTGTAATCTCTGCTAGATCTTTGATGCTGTTTTGGTGTGCTGTGCGTGCGTGCGTGCGTGCGTGCGTGCGTGCGTGCGTGCGTGCGTGCGTGGGGTGCACGCACGCACTCCTAGTAGGAAACACTAGTGTTTCCTAGTGTTTCCTGTATTCTCCTAGTGTTTCCTGTATTCTCCTGCATTACATACTGTCCCTGTGTTTTGGAGAAACATCACTGTGTATTTGACCTGCTGTGCCTTTGATTGATTGTTTTGTAGGCCTTATAGCATAAGTACTGTCAAAACAAAACATGTAGTACTGCAGAAGTACAGTAACACCCAGTCTAAAGGAACACACAAAAAATGCCCTTGCCCCTTAATTCTCCTCTTCAATTGGGTCCTGAATCACACCATTACAGCATGCATGTAATGCATGTACAGATGTCCCATTCAAAACCTCCCACTTCCTACCATTGAGAAGGCTGTGGATTGGCAGACCATTGAGCTTATAGATCAGCAATGTTGTTGCTATTTATATGATCTTATATGACATTGAAATTTAAATATACGCTACCTAATGCAGGTTTCTGTAATAATAAACTCCATTCTCCATTAAAATAATAAAAATACAAAATAAAATAAAAATAAATAAATAAAGGCCAAACGGGGAAAGACATGTGGAAAAAATGTATTTGCAGGACATTTTCAGGATATGCCTTAAGACTCGAAACAGCACATCTGTATGCATCCATGTATGTATGCATGCATGCATGCATGTATGTATGTACTGGTATGCACACATACACAAATTAACCACTTGTGTCATGAATTAAACACTTAAGCCCCATTTCAAACATACTGGACATAGCCGATCTAGAAGATCATGCTTGTGAGCTTGTAGATCTGCTTTTTTTTTTTTTTTTTTTTTTTACTTATGTTACCTGATGAATTGCATTCATGTTTGCATAAATAGCCACATTAAATGATATTTTGGCCTATTCATAAATATTCTTATTTGGTAGCCTTTATTTAGTTGACATTGCATCAGTTTTTCAACTACACAATCTTGGTTTGTTGTATTTGTGTGTGCATTTTATTCATTTATGTATTTCTTTTTTTTCTGTAAGGTGGAAGTAACAGCAAGTGTTCCAGTGTCTTGTCCCGGTCCATCCACCAAAGCCCAGCATGATGAGGATCAGAATCCATGCATCTGCTCAACAAAAGTACAGAAAGGTGTTGTAGCTGGGACTGATGTCAGATTTGCACCATTGACTCCTGATGGAAATGTGTTGATTGCTTGCAGTGTTGTAGCTCTCATCAAACATGTCATTGCTCCTGTGTGCACATGGCAAGGTGCAGATGTCGATGACATTTGTGTAGAGGGGAGAAAGTTGGCCATGTATCTACTTCAGCAATGCCAGAAACGTGAGGCTACACAGGGGAAGTTGTGTAATTTGATTGAACAGCACAGTGTTTTTGGCAGGAACTGGAAAGTAAAAATTGGTCAACCCGTGTACAGAGATTTTGGGCCATTTCAAGAGGAGCCTGAAATGTACGAAAAGCTGCAAGAACATTTGTTGAGGGATGGAATGTGCCTGTTGAACCTCCACGGTGCAGTTACTGCTATTATATGTCACAAAAATTATTTAGTGGTATTTGATTGTGGCACACGAGATGCATTTGGGTTGGCATCCACTATAGGCACATCAGTATCTGTTTTCAACACAGGCCTTAATGACCTGATGCTTCATATCAGTAATCTAAAGAAGTCTTTAAAAGCGCAGTGGTATGCCATCAGTTGCATTTCTGTGAAGGCAGGTCAAAATCACCCAAGTGATGGTTTTGAGTGTCTTCGTGCTACACACAAAGTTGTAGAAGCTTTTTCTGGCAGAGTGGCAGTTCTAAGTGAATTTAGACCTGAACTTGAGAACTGCACTTCTGTCCTGGTTGAAAAGAGTGTAAGAGGGTCCTTTCATCAGGGTGCAGATCTCTTTCAATATGCAGGACTTCAGTGTATGGCAATATGTCTTGTAAGCCTGGCAATGCATACGGTTACCAGTGTTTGGTCATGGCAAACACAAGACTTGGACACAGTTCTGCATTTAGGTGACAGCTTGTACACACATCTGCGAGAGAACAACATGATCAGTGGTGCATCCAAACTGTTGTGCGTTCCTGATTTGCCTAAGACGGCAGTTATTGATGGAAAGAACTTTGAGTTTGATTATGGTGATGACTATGTATGTGGTCATGTAAATGTCACTGATGGACACCTTATCCAGCTTGGTGTATACACCTCTCTACTAGAGGGATTAGAACACATGTTTGCAATTTATGACACATGTATTCTCACATTGAATGCTAGCACATGTGCAATCATTTGTCAGAATGGACAGTATGCACTGGTTGACTCTCATGCCCGGGATGCTGCTGGAATGGTATCTGGAAATGGTTGCAGCATTATTGTATATTTTAGTTGTCTCAAAGACTTGTATGATTACATTTGCAATTTGTCTGCATCAATTGGTGGGAGACAGAGGGCTTTTGAGATAGCTGGTGTTTGTGTAATTCACACAGACTCAAATGCAAGCAGCCATAAGTCTATGTGTCCATCTGTGTGTCCAAAAGTTAAGTGTACAGATTATTTAAATACTACTAAAACCACTGCATCAGGTTTGGATTCATCACTGGCATGTACCAAGAAAGAGAGGGGTACAAAACATAAGCTTTCAGAGATAACTGAACTGGAATCAAAGAAAATGAAACACAAGGAGGTTACTGCAGTTAATTCAGATGCTGTCTTTGTTAGTGATGCAACTTCTAAAAAGCTGCAAGTAGATCCTATTTGTAAAGAAAGTGCACAAGCTCCATGCACCCAGTTGAAAACAACCAAGAATGAGAGGGGTACAAAGCATAAGATTCCAGAGGGAACTGAACTTCAATCTAAGAAAATGAAACACAACGAGGTTACTGCAGTTAATACAGATGTTGTCTTTGTCAGTGATGCAACTTCTAAAAAGCTGCAGTTTGATCCTATTGGTAAAGAAGTTGCACACGCTTTATGTACCCAGTTGCATGTGGAGTTTGAAAAAGAAGTAGATGTACCAATGTCTACAGATACAGAAATTGCTATGTTGGGATTGGGAACTCCATGCAAGAATGAGAACATAGTTGCTGATGGAAACTGCTTCTTTCGAGCAATGTCCCAAGCTGTGAGTGGCACACAAAATAACCACAGGAAAATCAGACTAGCTGTTGTTAAACATCTAGAGAAGAATGTTTTGGAATATCATACAATTTTGAGAAGTGAATATTCTTCAATGGCAGAGTACATCAAAAAGACAAAAATGCGAAATGTTGGCAGTTGGGCAACTGAAGTGGAAATTCAAGCAGCCGCTGATTGTTTAGGAGTAAATATATTTACATACTTTGATGGCCGCTGGCTAGAATATAGTTGCAGAAATATGTGTTTGTCAAAACAGGGTATCTATTTGGAAAATTGCAATGGTAACCATTATGAAACTGTTGTCTGTGTTCATCAGCCTCAACTGCAAAGTTGTTATGGTTTCTGCAAATTGAACAGTGCCTATTCCAATGCATACAAATTGAAACGGCAAAGTACACATGATAGACCATTAAAGGTTTCAGAGCCTAAGAAAATGAAAACAGTGGAGTGTACAACTTCTGATTTTAGGAATAAGGTTGTTGAAGAGATACTTGGCAATGATGTAACCTGTCAACAGCAGCATAGTACAGTGAAACATGTGCAGAATGACACATTGTGTCCAACTGCAACAGATAGGAATGTTGTGATTGAAGAGACATTCACATTTAATCCCATATGCACTGAAGTTGCAAAAATACTGTGTAGAACATGTAATGTTGCATTTGAGAAACAGGATGTGCAAGTGCATACAGAATATGGGCCTTTGGGTGCTGTGTGTAAGACAAATACAACCATAGAGGATGATAACAGTTTTTTTAGATCAATATCCCAAGTGATCTGTGGCTCTCAAAAGAGTCATGTAAAAATTAGACGTGCTGTTGTAAAGTACATGGAAAATCACACTGCAGAACACATGATGCTTTTGGATGAAGCATATGTTTCAGTAGCAGAGTATGTTTCCAAGTCAAGAATGAGGTATGTTGGCAATAGAGCCTCAGACATAGAATTTCAGGCTACAGCAAATGCTTTTGGAGTAGACATATTTATATACACAGGTGAACAATGGCTGAAATACAGTTGCACTGGTACAGCATTGACCGATGAAGGAATATACTTGAAAAAAGGTGACAATAGTCATGTTGAGGCAGTAGATTGTGTCCAACATTTTGATAAGCAGGTGTGCTTTGATTTGTGCAAAGCAAGGAATTCATCTGACACACATTACATGTGTAGAAGGAATACAAAAGTACAGCCACAGAGTACTGTGACTATGAAGTATGGCATTTCTAAGTATTTGAAAAGGAGAGGTAATTTCCAAATGAAAATTACATATCAAGAAAATGTGTTGTATAGGCAGAAAGTCATTCGAAAGTATCTGAGAAAGGAGCAGTATCGGGACAAACTTAAAGTATTAAGTAAAAGGAAATACCATGTAAATGCCTTGCACAGGGAGAAAGTGAAGGGTATGAGTAAAAGTAAATATCGTGACAGTGTGTTGCATAAAGAGAAAGTGAAGGGTATGAGTAAAAGTAAATATCGTGACAGTGTGTTGCATAAAGAGAAAGTCAAGGGTATGAGTAAAAGTAAATACTGTGACAATGTGTTGCATAGAGAGAAAGTGAAGGGAATGAGTAAAAGTAAATACCATGAAAATGCATTGCATAAGGTGAAAGTTAAAGGAATAAGTAAGAGGAAGTACCGTGAAAATGAGTTACACAGGCAGAAAGTAAAAGGCATGAGTAAAAGGAAATACCATGAAAATCCTGAACATCAGAAGTGTGTTAAAGAAGTGAACACATTGAAGAGGCGCACAATGAAAGAAAAGGCAAAGCAGTTTGATTTTGTTATGCAGAGGTTTTTAGACAAAGTAAAACATGGTCCAGAATTTGTGTGTTGTGTCTGCCATAGATTGTTGTTTAGAAATCAGGTTTTACATTGTAAAAAAGATGATTATTATAGTAAGAGTCAGACAATAGCCTCAATTGCAGAGAAATGTATACGTGAAGACTATTTACATAAATGTAATGAGGAATGTGAAACACCTTGTCCGTTGGATACAGCTAGAGGTCATCTGTGGATTTGTCACACATGCAATTCAAAGATTAACAACGGTCAAATGCCACCTGAAAGTGCAATAAACAACTTGGGAGTTGACGCCATTCCACCAGAATTGGCTTGTTTGAATAGCTTAGAACAACATTTGATTGCTTTACATATACCGTTTCTGAAAATGGTGGCTTTACCGAAAGGTGGGCAAAATGGAGTTCATGGACCGGTGACGTGTGTTCCAGCAAATATTGAAGAGACAAGCAATTTGCTTCCCCGGTCAAATATGGAAGGGTCTCTGGTGGCTGTGAAGTTTAAGCGTAAACTTACCTATAAAGGTCACTATGAATATAAATTTGTTGATAGCATGAAAATAAGGCGTGCATTGCAATATTTAAAAGAGACTAATGTTTATTATAGAGATAAAGTGTTTAATGAAGAGTGGCTAAATGTGTTTAGTCAGGAACAAGCAAATGAGGTTGCTGGAGAAAGTACTGATAATGTGGAAAGTGCTACAGATGTTGGCAAACATGATCCTAGTGATGAAGCTACAGATTCTGGTGAAGAAGAGCTGTTGCATGATAGGCAACAACACGGGATGTTCCAGGACACTTGTCTTATGCCTGTTGACATTGGTCAGGAAGCACTAGATCAATATTTTGATCACATTTTAAATTTGGCACCGGCAGAAGGCAACAATCCTGTTAGAATGCTGTCTGATCACGATAACGAAGCCAAATGCTTCCCAGTGCTTTTCCCCCAGGGAAAAAATACATACCATGAAAAAAGACAGTATCCTTTGACATTGTCACGGTATTTCAATAATAGAATTTTACATGTCGATGGCAGATTTGCGCACAATGTCGAATATATTTTCTACACTCAGTACCTATCTGAGCTCCAACAGGTTGTCCAAAGTGTATCCATAGCTTTACGGAAAGGAAGACATGCCAGTACATGCAAAAGGTTAAGCGATGATCTTTTGAAGAATGAAGAGTCTTTGAAAAGGTTGCTTGAGTTTGATGAAGGTTATCGCTTTCTTAAGCCCATTAGAGGTACACCAGCTTTTTGGCAGAAAGCACAGCGTAACCTGCTAGCTTGTGTTCGACAGCTTGGTGTTTGTACATGGTTTGGTTCCTGGTCAGCTGCTGATATGAGATGGCAAAATCTTCTTATTTGTATTTTAAAACAAGAAGGTAGAACCCAGACAGTTGAAGATTTGGAGTGGGCAGACAAGTGTGAACTGTTACGCCGCAATCCTGTCACTGCAGCGAGATTGTTTGATTACCGGTGGCATCTTTTTTTGAGGGAGGTACTTATGTCTCCATTGCGTCCGATTGGCAAAATAAATGATTACTTCTATAGGGTAGAGTTCCAACAAAGGGGAAGTCCCCATTGTCATGCTTTGTTTTGGATTGAAAATGCCCCACGTATTGGTATAAATACAGATGAAGAGGTCATTCAATTCATTGATAAATATGTAACATGTGAATTACCACAAGATGAGGCGCTATTGGATATTGTGACATCTGTGCAGCAGCATTCAAAGCGACATTCAAAAACCTGTAAAAAGAAAAATACTGTTTGCCGTTTCAATTTTCCCAGACCAGTATCTGCTCGAACATTTATATCCCATGAACAAAGGGCTGAAGATTGCAAAAAAACGTGCAAGTGTCAGGTAGATAAAAAAGGTGATGTAACACAATGTGCATGTGCTAATAAGGGTCAGACAGATTCCTTTCGAATGAAAAAAGACCATGCAGCACAAATTCTGACAAAAATCAAAGTAGCTCTTACAGATGAGAACAGCAGCTATGATAGTGTGGAAGATTTGTTTGAGAGTTTAGGCATAACTCAAGCAGTTTTTGAGACTGCATATGAACGCTTGGGTCGTAATACACATATTGTGTTGAAAAGGGCGACCAATGAGGTTTGGATAAATCAATATAGCAAGCAACTGTTGTACATTTGGAATGCAAATATGGACCTCCAGTATGTTACTGATGCATACGCATGTGTAGTGTACATTATTACCTATATTTCAAAGGGGGAAAGGGAGATGGGATTGTTCTTAGAGCATGCCCAACGAGAAGCATCTAAAGATGGAAACCTTAGTGCAAAGGATGCATTGAAACAACTAGGCAGTGTTTATCTACACAACAGAGATGTTTCTGCCCAAGAGTCGGTGTATCGGTTAACAAATATGCATCTTAAGGAATGTTCAAGGAATGTTGTATTTGTGCCAACGGGAGACAATATAGTGAAAATGAGTTTGCCATTAAGTGTTCTGAGGGAAAGGGCAGCGTCACATGATCTTACCACAGAAGACATGTGGATGACTAGTTTTGTTGATCGCTATAAGAACAGGCCAGAGGATGAAGCTTTTAATGACATGTGTTTGGCAACATTTGCATCAGAATTCCGTGTCTTGAGTCAAAATGAAAAAAGCAAGACACCGATTCAATTAAACAATAATTTAGGTCGTATAACTAAAAGAACACGGACACAACCTGCAGTTATTCGTTATGCACGGTTTTCTGAGACAAAAAATCCAGAATCATTTCATCAAAGTATTTTGCAGTTGTTCCTGCCATATCGTGTAGATAGGCAGCTAAAACCTCCAAACTTTGAAACATTTGAACAGTTTTACAAGAATGGCCATGTGAGGTTCAGTGACAGATCACTACATTCAGTCAAATCAGTTGTCGATTTAAATAGAAGCAAGTTTGAGGCAATAGATGCAGAAGAATTGGAGAACATCCAGAATTCTGTTGACATGAATGGTGCAGTTGAAGATGCCTGGTGTGAGCTGTGCCCAGAGCAAGAGTTGGAGCGTTTAGAGTGTGAGCAGGAACAGAAAGACAAAGGACAGATAGTAGAGGAACACGAGGACCACATTCCAGACTTGGCAGTCAGTAGGCAGCAAGTTGCACATTTGGAAAAGAAAAATAACATAATGTGCAGAAGTGATGGGTTATCTTTAATTAGATCTCTGAATGAGACACAGTTGTCCATTTTCTATCAGATACGACAGTGGTGCTTAGACAAAATAATGCAAAGAAATCCAGATCCATTTCATGTATTCATTACAGGTGGCGCAGGAACTGGGAAAAGCCATTTAGTAAAAGCTATTCAGTATGAGGCAATGAGATTACTGTCAACAGAGTGTCTCCAGCCTGACAACACTTGTGTACTGTTAACAGCTCCCACAGGGATTGCTGCTTACAATTTGAAGGCAACAACTATTCACAACACATTTAGCATCGCAACAAATGCTTCCTTACCATACACACCTTTAGGTGAAGAAAAGCTAAATTCTTTGCGTGCCAAATATAGTGATTTGCAGATTTTGATAGTGGATGAAATATCCATGGTTGATCACAAAATGCTGTTTTATATCCATGGTAGATTAAGACAGATTAAACAAACAGGCAACTCTCCATTTGGAAATGTGAGTGTAATTGCTGTTGGAGATTTCTACCAGTTGCCTCCAGTAAAAGCGAAGCCTCTGTATGTTGATAATGTAGGTGTCAACTTGTGGTCTAGTCTATTTAAGGTTGTGGAATTGAAAGAAATTGTTAGGCAAAAAGACCCTGTGTTTGCAGAGGTATTGAACAGGATACGGATTCATCCAAAAGGTACCCCAATGTTAAACAGTGACATTGAAATATTGAGACAACGTGAAACTGGTGAAGACAGCTCAGCTTTGCACATATTTCCTAAAGTTAGACAGGTCGAAGCGCATAATCTTGCTCAGCTAATAAAGACATGTCAAGAATATGTCACAATAGAAGCTCAGGATTTTGTAAATAGTAAGAAAACAGGGGAGCTTGAATTGAAAAGCAAACATCACACCAAAACTAACAGGACATGTTTGGAAGAAAAGCTGTTGCTGGGGGAGAAAGCTCGTGTAATGCTGTGTAAAAACGTGGATGTTGCAGATGGTCTGGTTAATGGGGTACGCGGTAACGTAACACACATAATTAGTTCTGACAATGACAGCTTTCCTAAAACAGTGTATGTCAAATTTGATGATGATCAGGTTGGCTTACAAAGGAGGAAATCTGCAAGCGTGTCTGCAGATGCACAGGGTTCTACAGGTATTGAACCAGAGGAAGACCGGGTCACAAATAAAGGTGGATTGCGACGACAATTTCCACTTAAACTTGCTTGGGCTTGTACAGTACATAAAGTGCAAGGCATTACTGTTGATAGCGCTGTGGTGTGTCTTGAGGGTATATTTTCTCCAGGACAGGCATATGTGGCATTAAGTCGTGTTAGAAGTTTGGATGGGTTGGTTATTCAAGGATTTGAAGCAAAAAACATAGAAAAAATGCATTGTAAGGATGGCATTAAAGATGCAATTCAGAGTATGCCCCCATTCTTGAAGGTACACATTGAAGACACTTTGAAGACAAACACCTTTTCTGTGTTCTTGATGAATGTGCAAAATCTGACTTTACATGTAGCTGACTTGGCAAAGTGTACACAGCATTTGCAGGTTAACTGTATTGCTGTCACAGAAACATGGCTGCCTGCTGCTTCCTCATTTGACGCAGTCAGAATTGATGGTTATAGTTATCATAATTGTCCAAGAAGTGAATCTTACAGTAGCAGCAAACCAGAATTGGTTGCATTGCAAGAACAACAACATGGTGGAGTTGGCTTGTATAGTGCAGATGATGTTGCATACGATATTATCAAAATACCAGATTTCAATGTGGAATGTTTGGTCTACAATTGTGCTACTTATAACATTCTAGTTGCAGTAATTTATCGACCCCCATCTTATCGCATGTCTTTGTTTAAAGAACATCTAGGCAAGTTACTTGATTGGCTAGATCCAAAAAGTAACACAATTGCTGTCATGGGAGATTTCAATGATGACATTTTGAAGTCATCAACAGTCTGCAAATGTATAACTGACAAAGGGTATGTTCAGCTTGTCACACAACCCACAACAGAGAGAGGCACATTAATTGACCATGTGTATGTAAAAACAACACAGTATGAGGTAGAATCGATAGTGTTGCCAACATATTTCAGTGACCACGAGGGGATTGTATGTTCTTTTAAAGGTAAAACTTTCCAAAATGAGAATGAAGAATAACTTTGTTTGACAATGTGCAACAGGAACAATGTGTTTTTTCCCTTTTTTCTTTTCTTTTCTTTTCTTGTTATTTTTATTGTTTTACTGTGTTTTCAATTTAAACCAAACTGTCTTGTTGTACAAGTACACTTATGTATTCTGTAGGGGTGGGTAGCCTTTAATTTTAATCTGTTTTCTCATGTTTTCTGATTAGGAGTTAGGTAAGAAATCTGTATTTTTGTTTATTTGATTGGATTAGGTAAGTTTAGGATGATCCTGTTTAGTTTCCTTTTGTTTTTGGCTGTTAGCCCACCCTGAAGCTTCACAATGATTTTAATAAAAAATGTCTTAAAAGGCTGAAAATGTATTGTTGTTGGTTGTTCTTATAAGCTCGAAATAGGGGTCATTATCAGTTTTAATGTGTCACACAAAGCTCAAGTTATGGTAATGGTAACTTCTGGTTTACAGGGATATCTGGCACTTACTTTGAAGCCTATATTATTCAAGCTCAATTGTAACCGTAGTCACTAACATCTATACCACTCTATTGGTGATGCTACAAATCCTGCAAATATTCACTTTCTCATTTATTATGGTAAGATTCATTTAGTTGAATGTCAGATATTAAAACTACACCATTGGGCTTGTCTGTGCATTTTCTTTACAACATAATATATATTTGTATATATTTGCCCATCCTGAAGCTTGACAATGATTGTAATAAAAAAAGGCTGAAATTGTATTGTTGCTGGTTCTTATGAGCTGGAAATAGGGGTCATTATGTAGTTTTAATGAAGATTTTGGTTTACCTTCTCCAATGGGTCACACAAAGCTCAAGTTATGGTAATGGTACTCCTGGTTTACGGGGATATGATTAAATGATCTGCAATAGGCTGCTGCCACTTTACTTTGACAAGTAGATCATTCAAGCTCAATTGTAACCATAGTCACTAACATCTATACCACTCTATTGGTGATGCTACAAATCCAACACATTCACTTTCTCATGTATTATCGTAAGACTCATTTAGTTGAATGTCTGAGGTATTAAAACTAAATGAATTGCTACATACAATGGGTCTGTTTGGTATAAAAAATGCCAGGGGGTTTATTTTGAAATGAAGGTGGAAAAACTGTGTTTATTGAACCTGACCAATCAGATGAGAGGAGGAGCTAAGTAACTTCAATTGAGGATAAGAACTACTCCAATGGTAAGATGAATCAATCAGAAGGAACAGACTAATTAACACCAATGAAGAACAGTATTGAACAGTATTACACTATTACACTTATTATGCTATTACATTATTACACTTATTAAGCTATTACACTGACTGCTATTACACTATTATACATATTAAACTTATTACACTATTCAACTATTACACTTATTAAACTAATACACTTATTACGCTATTACACTATTACACTTATTACGCTATTACACTATTACACTTATTATGCTATTACACTATTAAACTTATTGCACTATTACAGTTATTGCACTATTACGCTATTACACTTATTGTGCTATTACACTATTACAGTTATTGCACTATTACAATTACAATTAATACACTATTACACTATTACACTTATTACGCCATTGCACTATACAGTTATTGCGCTATTACACTTATTGCGCTATTACACTATTACACTTATTGCACTATTACACTATTACACTTATTGCACTATTACACTATTACACTTATTGCACTATTACACTATTACACTTATTACACTTTGACACAATTACACTTATTACGCTATTACCCTATTACACTTATTACACGTATTGCACTATTACACTATTAAACTTATTACGCTATTACACTATTACACTATTAAACTTATTGTACTATTACATTATTACACTTATTATACTACTGCACTTATTACACTATTACACTCTTTACACTATTACACTTATTACACTATTTATTGCGCTGTTACACTATTACACTTATTAAACTATACACTATTAGACTCATTATACTATTACACTTATTAAACTATTACACATATTACGCTGTTACACTTATTACACTATTACACTTATTACACTACTACACTATTACACTTATTACACTATTGCACTATTACACTTATTGTGCTATTACACTATAAGACTTATTATACTGTTACACTTATTAAACTATTACACTATTACACTTATTACACTATTACACTTATTACACTATAACCCTTATTACAATATTACACTACTACACTATTACACTTATTACACTATTACACTTATTACACTATTACACTTATTGTGCTATTACACTATTACACTTATTACACTATTACACTTATTACACTATTACACTTATTACACTGTTACACTTATTGTGCTATTACACTATTACACTTATTACACTATTACACTGTTACACTTATTGTACTATTACACTATTACACTTATTGTGCTATTACACTATTACACTTATTACACCATTACACTATTACACTTATTACACTATTCAACTATTACACTATTACACTTATTGCGCTATTACACTATTACACTTATTACACTATTACACTTATAACGCTATTACACTTATTACACTATTACTCTTATTGCGCTATTACACTATTTCACTTATTAAACTATTACACTATTACACTTATTGTACTATTACACTATTACACTGATTACACTATTACACTCATTGCACTATTACACTATTACACTCATGACATCAGCCACGAGTCTGTACGACAAACGGTTCATGAGTTATAGAGGCACTTCCTGTTTGGTGAAGGGCACTTCATGTTTGGCGAAGGAAGCGTCAATTAAGGTGAAGGACTCTTAATCAAGTCATATGACATCAGCCACGAGTCTTTACGACAAACGGTTCATGAGTTATAGAGTCACTTCCTGTTTGGCGAAGGGCACTTCCTGTTTGGCGAAGGAAGAAAAACATTTTTTGAGAGAAAAAAAAAGCATGTGTTAGCATTAGCATGTGTTAGCATTAGCATTAGCATTTGTTAGCATTATTACGACAAACGGTTCATGAGATATAGAGGCACTTCCTGTTTGGTGAAGGGCACTTCCTGTTTGGCGAAGGAAGTGCCAATTATGGTTAAGGACTCTTAATCAAGTCATATGACATCAGCCACGAGTCTGTACGACAAACGGTTCATGAGTTATAGAGGCACTTCCTGTTTGGTGAAGGGCACTTCCTGTTTGGCGAAGGAAGCGTCAATTAAGGTGAAGGACTCTTAATCAAGTCATATGACATCAGCCACGAGTCTGTACGACAAACGGTTCATGAGTTATAGAGTCACTTCCTGTTTGGCGAAGGGCACTTCCTGTTTGGCGAAGGAAGAAAAAAAATTTTTTGAGAGAAAAAAAAAGCATGTGTTAGCATTAGCATGTTAGCATTAGCATTAGCATTTGTTAGCATTATTACGACAAACGGTAGCATTAGCATTTGTTAGCATTAGCATCTGTTAGCATTAGCATGTTAGCATTAGCATTTTTTTACATTAGCATTAGCAACATTTTTGAGAAAAAAAAATTGAGAAAAAAAAAAGTTTTGAAAAAAAAAAAATTTGAGTAAAAAAAATTTGAGAAAAAAAATTTTTGAGAAAAAAAAAATTTTGAGAAAAAAAATTTGAGAAAAAAAATTTGAGAAAAAAAAATTTGAGAAAAAAAAAATTGAGAAAAAAAAATTGAGAAAAAAAAAAATTTGAGAAAAAAAAAATTTGGAGAAAAAAAAAATTTGAGGAAAAAAAATTATGACACCAGCCGCGAGTCTGTACGACAAACGGTTCAAGAGTTATAGAGGCACTTCCTGTTTGGTGAAGGGCACTTCCTGTTTGGCGAAGGAAGCGTCAATTAAGGTTAAGGACTCTTAATCAAGTCATATGATACCAGCCACAACTCTGTACGATAAACGGTTGATGAGTAACAGCCAAAAAAAGGAACAATGAAGTATGGACCAATCAGAAGAGGGGGCACTTCCTGTTTGGTGAAGGAAGTTTGACGCTACGCCACGGGCACGCCGTTTTACGAAAACTCACGATTCGCACAACTTTTCATCGTTAAGGTGTCTTGAGTATGCCGAGCGAACTTGAAGTTGATCCGATTAACCCCCTAGGAGGAGTTCGTTAAAGTGCGACACATGAAAACGTCCCAAAATACACCAAAACGCCACTAATTAGTCAAAATGGCTGACTTCCTGTTTGGTTTCGGACGTGGCGCCGAGAGACTTTTTTGTGAGTCCGGACACGATACAGATGTGTACCGATTTTCATACGTGTAGGTGAAACCGTATGGTGGGGCTTGAGGCACGAAGTTTTGTAGGGGGTGCTGTTGCGCCATTAGGCCACGCCCCCTTTTTTTTTTTTTTAAATACGTACATTTTCGCCACTTGTGATGTGTGTGCAAAGTTGCGCAACTTTTTGAGTACGTTTTGCGCCTCAAAAACGCGATTTACTTTCGGGAAAATAATAATAATAATAATAATAATCTTTGCAAATACAATAGGGTCCTCACACACTGTGTGTGCTCGGGCCCTAATTAAAGCTGCAAGCAGCAATGACCGGGCCCTCGAAGCTCTACCCACGTCACAAGAGGTAGCAGCCAATTAGCATTAGAATTTTTGAATCAGCATTAGCATTTGTTAGCATTAGCATTAGTTAGCATTAGCATTTGTTAGCATTAGCATTAACATTTGTTAGCATTGGCATGTGTAAGCATTAGCATGTGTTAGCATTAGCATTTGTTAGCATTAGCATTTTAGCATTAGCATTAGCATGTGTTAGCATTAGCATTAGCATTTTTTAGCATTAGAATTTTTAGCATTAACATGTGTTAGCATTAGCATGTATTAGCATTAGCATTAGCATGTTAGCATTAGCATGTTAGCATTAGCATTTGTTAGCATTGATATTAGCATGTTAGCATTAGCATTAGCATGTTAGCATTAGCATGTTAGCATTAGCATTTGTTAGCATTAGCATGTTAGCATTAGCATTTATTAGCATTAGCATGTTAGCATTAGCATTTTTTAGCATTAGCATTAGCATGTTAGCATTAGCATGTTAGCATTAGCATTAGCAACATTTTTGAGAAAAAAAATGAGAAAAAAAAAAGTTGAGGAAAAAAAAATTGAGAAAAAAAAATTTGAGAAAAAAAAATTTGAGAAAAAAAAAATTTTGAGAAAAAAATATTTGAGAAAAAAAAAATTTGAGAAAAAAAAAATTTGAGAAAAAAAAATTTGAAAAAAAAAATTTTGAGAAAAAAAAAATTGAGAAAAAAAAAATGTTATGACACCAGCCGCGAGTCTGTACGACAAACGGTTCATGAGTTATAGAGGCACTTCCTGTTTGGTGAAGGGCACTTCCTGTTTGGCGAAGGAAGCGTCAATTAAGGTTAAGGACTCTTAATCAAGTCATATGATACCAGCCACAACTCTGTACGATAAACGGTTGATGAGTAACAGCCAAAAAAAGGAACAATCAAGTATGGACCAATCAGAAGAGGGGGCACTTCCTGTTTGGTGAAGGAAGTTTGACGCTACGCCACGGGCTCGCCGTTTTACGAAAACTCACGATTCGCACAACTTTTCATCGTTAAGGTGTCTTGAGTATGCCGAGCGAACTTGAAGTTGATCCGATTAACCCCCTAGGAGGAGTTTGTTAAAGTGCGACACGTGAAAACGTCCAAAAATACACCAAAACGCCACTAATTAGTCAAAATGGCTGACTTCCTGTTTGGTTTCGGACGTGGTGCCGAGAGACTTTTTTGTGAGTCCGGACACGATACAGATGTGTACCGATTTTGGTACGTGTAGGTGAAACCGTATGGTGGGGCTTGAGGCACAAAGTTTTGTAGGGGGCGCTGTTGCGCAATTAGCCACGCCCCCCTTTTTTTTTTTTTTAATTACGTAAATTTTCGCCACTTGTAATGTGCTTGCAAAGTTCCGCAACTTTTGGAGTACGTTTTGCCCCTCAAAAATGCGATTCTTTATCGGGAAGAATAATAATAATAATCTTTGCAAATACAATAGGGTCCTCACACTGTGTGTGCTCGGGCCCTAATTAAAGCTGCAAGCAGCAATGACCGGGCCCTCGCAGCTCTACCCACGTCACAAGGCCAGCAGCCAATCAGAAACCAAACAGGAAGTCAGCCATTTCGACTAATTAGTGGCGTTTTTGCGCATTTTTGGCCGTTATCACGGGTCGCACTTTAACGATAGTTTAAAGTTTTTCTCAAAAAAAAATTGAGAAAAAATAATTTTTTGAGAAAAAAAAATGTTTGAGAAAAAAAAATTTGAGAAAAAAAAAATTGAGAAAAAAAAATTGAGAAAAAAAAATGTTGAGAAAAAAAAAATTGAGAAAAAAAAATTTTTGAGAAAAAAAAAATTGAGAAAAAAAAATTGAGGAAAAAAAAAATTGAGAAAAAAAAAATTGAGAAAAAAAAAATTTGAGAAAAAAAAATTTGAGAAAAAAAAAATTTGAGAAAAAAAAAATTGAGAAAAAAAATTTGAGAAAAAAAATTTTTTGAGAAAAAAAAAATGTTGAGAAAAAAAAAATTATGACACCAGCCGCGAGTCTGTACGACAAACGGTTCATGAGTTATAGAGGCACTTCCTGTTTGGTGAAGGGCACTTCCTGTTTGGCGAAGGAAGCGTCAATTAAGGTTAAGGACTCTTAATCAAGTCATATGATATCACCCACAACTCTGTACGATAAACGGTTGATGAGTAACAGCCAAAAAAAGGAACAATCAAGTAAGGACCAATCAGAAGAGGGGGCACTTCCTGTTTGGTGAAGGAAGTTTGACCCTTCGCCACGGGCACGCCGTTTTACGAAAACTCACGATTCGCACAACTTTTCATCGTTAAGGTGTCTTGAGTATGCCGAGCGAACTTGAAGTTGATCCGATTAACCCCCTAGGAGGAGTTCGTTAAAGTGCGACACGTGAAAACGGCCCAAAATACACCAAAACGCCATTAATTAGTCAAAATGGCTGACTTCCTGTTTGGTTTCGGACGTGGCGGCGAGAGACTTTTTTGTGAGTCCGGACACGATACAGATGTGTACCGATTTTCGTACTTGTGGGTGAAACCGTATGGTGGGGCTTGAGGCACGAAGTTTTGTAGGGGGCGCTATTGAGCCATTAGGCCACGCCCCCTTTTGTTTTTTTTTAAATACGAAAATTTTCGCCACTTGTGATGTGTGTGCAAAGTTGCGCAACTTTTTGAGTACGTTTTGCGCCTCAAAAACGCGATTTACTTTCGGGAAAATAATAATAATAATAATAATCTTTGCAAATACAATAGGGTCCTCACACACTGTGTGTGCTCGGGCCCTAATTAAAGCTGCAAGCAGCAATGACCGGGCCCTCGGAGATCTACCCACATCACAAGGGGTAGCAGCCAATTAGCATTAGAATTTAAGAATCAGCATTAGCATGTGTTAGCATTAGCATTTGTTAACATTAGCATTAGCATTTGTTAACATTTGTTATTATTAGCATGTGTTAGCATTTGTTAGCATTAGCATGTGTTAGCATTAGCATTAGCATTTGTTAGCATTAGCATGTGTTAGCATTAGCATTAGCATGTTTAGCATTAGCATTTTTAGCATTAGCATGTGTTAGCATTAGCATGTGTTAGCATTAGCATGTTAGCATTAGCATGTTAGCATCAGAATTTGTTAGCATTGGCATTAGCATGTTAGCATTAGCATTAGCATTTGTTAGCATTAGCATTAGCATTTGTTAGCATTAGCATTTGTTAGCATTAGCATGTGTTAGCATTAGCATTTGTTAGCATTAGCATTTTTAGCATTAGCATTTTTAGCATTAGCATTTGTTAGCATTAGCATATTAGCATTAGCATTTGTTAGCATTAGCATCTGTTAGCATTAGCATGTTAGCATTAGCATTTTTTAACATTAGCATTAGCAAAATTTTTGAGAAAAAAAAATTGAGAAAAAAAAAAGTTTTGAAAAAAAAAATTTGAGTAAAGAAAATTTGAGAAAAAAAAATTGAGAAAAAAAAATTTTTGAGAAAAAAAAATTTGAGAAAAAAAAATTTTGAGAAAAAAAAATTTGAGAAAAAAAAATTTGAGAAAAAAAAATTTTGAGAAAAAAAAAATTTGAGAAAAAAAAAATTTGAGAAAAAAAAATTTTTGAGAAAAAAAAAATTATGACACCAGCTGCGAGTCTGTACGACAAACGGTTCATGAGTTATAGAGGCACTTCCTGTTTGCTGAAGGGCACTTCCTGTTTGGCGAAGGAAGCGTCAATTAAGGTTAAGGACTCTTAGTCAAGTCATATGATACCAGCCACAACTCTGTACGATAAACGGTTGATGAGTAACAGCCAAAAAAAGGAACAATCAAGTATGGACCAATCAGAAGAGGGGGCACTTCCTGTTTGGTGAAGGAAGTTTGACCCTTCGCCACGGGCACGCCGTTTTACGAAAACTCACGATTTTGATAACTTTTCATCGTTAAGGTGTCTTGAGTATGCCGAGCAAACTTGAAGTTGATCCGATTAACCCCCTAGGAGGAGTTCGTTAAAGTGCGACACGTGAAAACGGCCAAAAATACACCAAAACGCCACTAATTAGTCAAAATGGCTGACTTCCTGTTTGGTTTCGGACGTGGCGCCGAGAGACTTTTTTGTGAGTCCGGACACGATACAGATGTGTACCGATTTTCATACGTGTAGGTGAAACCGTATGGTGGGGCTTGAGGCACGAAGTTTTGTAGGGGGCGCTGTTGCGCCATTAGGCCATGCCCCCTTTATTTTTATTTTTAATACGTACATTTTCGCCACTTGTGATGTGTGTGCAAAGTTGCGCAACTTTTTGAGTACGTTTTGCGCCTCAAAAACGCGATTTACTTTCGGGAAAATAATAATAATAATAATAATCTTTGCAAATACAATAGGGTCCTCACACACTGTGTGTGCTCGGGCCCTAATAAAGCTGCAAGCAGCAATGACCGGGCCCTCGAAGCTCTACCCACGTCACAAGAGGTAGCAGCCAATTAGCATTAGAATTTTTGAATCAGCATTAGCATTTGTTAGCATTGGCATATGTTAGCATTAGCATGTGTAAGCATTAGCATTAGTTAGCATTAGCATTTGTTAGCATTAGCATTAACATTTGTTAGCATTAGCATGTGTAAGCATTAGCATGTGTTAGCATTAGCATTTGTTAGCATTAGCATTTTAGCATTAGCATTTTTAGCATTAGCATGTGTTAGCATTAGCATGTGTTAGCATTAGCATTTTTAGCATTAGCATTAGCATTTTTAGCATTAGCATTTTTAGCATTAGCATGTGTTAGCATTAGCATTTGTTAGCATTAGCATTAGCATGTTAGCATTAGCATTTGTTAGCATTGGCATTAGCATGTTAGCATTAGCATTTGTTAGCATTAGCATGTTAGCATTAGCATTTGTTAGCATGTTAGCATTAGCATGTTAGCATTAGCATTTGTTAGCATTAGCATGTTAGCATTAGCATTAGCATGTTAGCATTAGCATTTGTTAGCATTGACATTAGCATGTTAGCATTAGCATGTGTTAGCATTAGCATGTTAGCATTAGCATTTGTTAGCATTAGCATTAGCATGTTAGCATTAGCATGTTAGCATTAGCATTTGTTAGCATTAGCATGTTAGCATTAGCATTTGTTAGCATTAGCATTAGCATGTTAGCATTAGCATGTTAGCATTAGCATTAGCAAAATTTTTGAGAAAACAATTTTTTTTGAGAAAAAAAAAGTTGAGAAAAAAAAATTGAGAAAAAAAAAATTGAGAAAAAAAAATTAAGAAAAAAAAAATTTGAGAAAAAAAAATTTTTTGAGAAAATTTTTTTTTTTGAGAAAAATAAAAATGTATGACACCAGCCGCGAGTCTGTACGACAAACGGTTCATGAGTTATAGAGGCACTTCCTGTTTGGTGAAGGGCACTTCCTGTTTGGCGAAGGAAGCGTCAATTAAGGTTAAGGACTCTTAATCAAGTCATATGATACCAGCCACAACTCTGTACGATAAACGGTTGATGAGTAACAGACAAAAAAAGGAACAATCAAGTTTCGGCCAATCAGAAGAGGGGGCGGGGCTTAGTTAAACCAATTAAGGTGAAGGACACTTAGTCAAGTCATATGATATCACCCACAACTCTGTACGATAAACGGTTGATGAGTAACAGCCAAAAAAAGGAACAATCAAGTAAGGACCAATCAGAAGAGGGGGCACTTCCTGTTTGGTGAAGGAAGTTTGACCTTTCGCCACGGGCACGCCGTTTTACGAAAACTCACGATTCGCACAACTTTTCATCGTTAAGGTGTCTTGAGTATGCCGACCGAACTTGAAGTTGATCCGATTAACCCCCTAGGAGGAGTTCGTTAAAGTGTGACGCGTGAAAACGGCCAAAAACACACCAAAACGCCACTAATTAGTCAAAATGGCTGACTTCCTGTTTGGTTTCGGACGTGGTGCCGAGAGACTTTTTTGTGAGTCCGGACACGATACAGATGTGTACCGATTTTCGTACGTGTAGGTGAAATCGTATGGTGGGGCTTGAGGCACAAAGTTTTGTAGGGGGCGCTGTTGCGCAATTAGCCACGCCCCCTTTTTTTTTTTTTTGAATTACGTAAATTTTCGCCACGTGTAATGTGCTTGCAAAGTTCCGCAACTTTTGGAGTACGTTTTGCCCCTCAAAAATGCGATTCTTTATCGGGAAGAATAATAATAATAATCTTTGCAATTACAATAGGGTCCTCACACACTGTGTGTGGCTCGGGCCCTAATAATCTTTGCAATTACAATAGGGTCCTCACACACTGTGTGTGCTCGGGCCCTAATTAAAGCTGCAAGCAGCAATGACCGGGCCCTCGAAGCTCTACCCACGTCACAAGAGGTAGCAGCCAATTAGCATTAGAATTTTTGAATCAGCATTAGCATTTGTTAGCATTAGCATATGTTAGCATTAGCATGTGTAAGCATTAGCATTAGCATTTGTTAGCATTAGCATTAACATTTGTTAGCATTAGCATGTGTAAGCATTAGCATGTGTTAGCATTAGCATTTGTTAGCATTAGCATTTTAGCATTAGATTTTTTAGCATTAGCATGTGTTAGCATTAGCATTAGCATGTGTTAGCATTAGCATTTTTAGCATTAGCATTAGCATTTTTAGCATTAGCATTTTTAGCATTAGCATGTGTTAGCATTAGCATTTGTTAGCATTAGCATTAGCATGTTAGCATTAGCATTTGTTAGCATTGGCATTAGCATGTTAGCATTAGCATTTGTTAGCATTAGCATGTTAGCATTAGCATTTGTTAGCATTAGCATGTTAGCATTAGCATGTTAGCATTAGCATTTGTTAGCATTAGCATGTTAGCATTAGCATTTGTTAGCATTAGCATGTTAGCATTAGCATGTTAGCATTAGCATTAGCAAAACTTTTGAGAAAAAAAAAAATTTTGAGAAAAAAAAAAGTTGAGAAAAAAAAATTGAGAAAAAAAAATTTGAGAAAAAAAATGTTTGAGAAAAAAAAATTAAGAAAAAAAAATTTGAGAAAAAAAAATTTTGAGAAAAAATTTTTTTTTGAGAAAAATAAAAATGTATGACACCAGCCGCGAGTCTGTACGACAAACGGTTCATGAGTTATAGAGGCACTTCCTGTTTGGTGAAGGGCACTTCCTGTTTGGCGAAGGAAGCGTCAATTAAGGTTAAGGACTCTTAATCAAGTCATATGATACCAGCCACAACTCTGTACGATAAACGGTTGATGAGTAACAGCCAAAAAAAGGAACAATTAAGTATGGACCAATCAGAAGAGGGGGCACTTCCTGTTTGGCGAAGGAAGTTTGACGCTTCGCCACGGGCACGCCGTTTTACGAAAACTCACGATTCGCACAACTTTTCATCGTTAAGGTGTCTTGAGTATGCCGAGCGAACTTGAAGTTGATCCGATTAACCCCCTAGGAGGAGTTTGTTAAAGTGCGACACGTGAAAACGGCAAAAAATACACCAAAACGCCACTAATTAGTCAAAATGGCTGACTTCCTGTTTGGTTTCGGACGTTGCGCAGAGAGACTTTTTTGTGAGTCCGGACACGATACAGATGTGTACCGATTTTCGTACTTGTGGGTGAAACCGTATGGTGGGGCTTGAGGCACGAAGTTTTGTAGGGGGCGCTGTTGCGCCATTAGGCAACGCCCCCTTTTCTTTTTTTTTAAATACGTACATTTTCGCCACTTGTGATGTGTGTGCAAAGTTGCGCAACTTTTTGAGTACGTTTTGCGCCTCAAAAACGCGATTTACTTTCGGGAAAATAATAATAATTAAAGCTGCAAGCAGCAATGGACGGGCCCTCGGAGCTCTTCCCACGTCACAAGGCCAGCAGCCAATCAGAAACCAAACAGGAAGTCAGCCATTTCGACTAATTAGTGGCGTTTTGGCGCATTTTTGGCCGCTATCACGGGTCGCACTTTAACGATAGTTTAACGTTTTTCTCAAATAAAAATTTGAGAAAAAAAATTTGAGAAAAAAAAATTTGAGAAAAAAAAATGTTGAGAAAAAAATTTTTTGAGAAAAAAATGTTTTGAGAAAAAAAAATTGAGAAAAAAAAATTTGAGAAAAAAAAAATTTGAGAAAAAAAATTTGAGAAAAAAAAAATTTGAGAAAAAAATTTTTTGAGGAAAAAAAAATTAAGAAAAAAAAAATTGAGAAAAAAAAAATTTGAGAAAAAAAAATTTGAGAAAAAAAAATTTGAGAAAAAAAAATTTGAGAAAAAAAAAAATTTGAGAAAAAAAAATTTTTGAGAAAAAAAATTGAGAAAAAAAATGTTGAGAAAAAAAAAATGTTATGACACCAGCCGCGAGTCTGTACGACAAACGGTTCATGAGTTATAGAGGCACTTCCTGTTTGGTGAAGGGCACTTCCTGTTTGGCGGAGGAAGCGTCAATTAAGGTTAAGGACTCTTAATCAAGTCATATGATACCAGCCACAACTCTGTACGATAAACGGTTGATGAGTAACAGCCAAAAAAAGGAACAATGAAGTATGGACCAATCAGAAGAGGGGGCACTTCCTGTTTGGTGAAGGAAGTTTGACGCTACGCCACGGGCACGCCGTTTTACGAAAACTCACGATTCGCACAACTTTTCATCGTTAAGGTGTCTTGAGTATGCCGAGCGAACTTGAAGTTGATCCGATTAACCCCCTAGGAGGAGTTCGTTAAAGTGCGACACATGAAAACGTCCAAAAATACACCAAAACGCCACTAATTAGTCAAAATGGCTGACTTCCTGTTTGGTTTCGGACGTGGCGCCGAGAGACTTTTTTGTGAGTCCGGACACAATACAGATGTGTACCGATTTTTGTACTTGTGGGTGAAACCGTCTAGTGGGGCTGTTGCGTTGAAATTTTGTAGGGGGCGCTGTTGCGCAATTAGGCCCCGCCCACTTTTTTTTTTTTTTAAATACGTCATTTTTCGCCACGTGATGTGCTTGCAAAGTTGCGCAACTTTTGGAGTACGTTTTGCGCCTCAAAAACGCGATTCTTTAGGGGGAAGAATAATAATAATAATTAAAGCTGCAAGCAGCAATGGACGGGCCCTCGGAGCTCTTCCCACGTCACAAGGCCAGCAGCCAATCAGAAACCAAACAGGAAGTCAGCCATTTCGACTAATTAGTGGCGTTTTGGCGCATTTTTGGCCGCTATCACGGGTCGCACTTTAACGATAGTTTAACGTTTTTCTCCAAAAAAAATTTGAGAAAAAAAATTTGAGAAAAAAAAATGTTGAGAAAAAAATTTTTTGAGAAAAAAATGTTTTGAGAAAAAAAAATTGAGAAAAAAAAATTTGAGAAAAAAAAAATTTGAGAAAAAAAATTTGAGAAAAAAAAAATTTGAGAAAAAAAAATTTTGAGGAAAAAAAAATTAAGAAAAAAAAAATTGAGAAAAAAAAAATTTGAGAAAAAAAAAATTTGAGAAAAAAAAATTTGAGAAAAAAAATTTGAGAAAAAAAAATTTGAGAAAAAAAAATTTTGAGAAAAAAAATTGAGAAAAAAAAATGTTGAGAAAAAAAAATGTTATGACACCAGCCGCGAGTCTGTACGACAAACGGTTCATGAGTTATAGAGGCACTTCCTGTTTGGTGAAGGGCACTTCCTGTTTGGCGGAGGAAGCGTCAATTAAGGTTAAGGACTCTTAATCAAGTCATATGATACCAGCCACAACTCTGTACGATAAACGGTTGATGAGTAACAGCCAAAAAAAGGAACAATGAAGTATGGACCAATCAGAAGAGGGGGCAATTCCTGTTTGGTGAAGGAAGTTTGACGCTACGCCACGGGCACGCCGTTTTACGAAAACTCACGATTCGCACAACTTTTCATCGTTAAGGTGTCTTGAGTATGCCGAGCGAACTTGAAGTTGATCCGATTAACCCCCTAGGAGGAGTTCGTTAAAGTGCGACACATGAAAACGTCCAAAAATACACCAAAACGCCACTAATTAGTCAAAATGGCTGACTTCCTGTTTGGTTTCGGACGTGGCGCCGAGAGACTTTTTTGTGAGTCCGGACACAATACAGATGTGTACCGATTTTTGTACTTGTGGGTGAAACCGTCTAGTGGGGCTGTTGCGTTGAAATTTTGTAGGGGGCGCTGTTGCGCAATTAGGCCCCGCCCACTTTTTTTTTTTTTTTAATACGTAATTTTTCGCCACTTGTGATGTGCTTGCAAAGTTGCGCAACTTTTGGAGTACGTTTTGCGCCTCAAAAACGCGATTCTTTAGGGGGAAGAATAATAATAATAATCTTTGCAATTACAATAGGGTCCTCACACTGTGTGTGCTCGGGCCCTAATTAAAGCTGCAAGCAGCAATGGACGGGCCCTCGGAGCTCTTCCCACGTCACAAGGCCAGCAGCCAATCAGAAACCAAACAGGAAGTCAGCCATTTCGACTAATTAGTGGCGTTTTGGCGCATTTTTGGCCGCTATCACGGGTCGCACTTTAACGATAGTTTAACGTTTTTCTCAAAAAAAAATTTGAGAAAAAAAATTTGAGAAAAAAAAATTTGAGAAAAAAAAATTTTGAGAAAAAAATTTTTTGAGAAAAAAATGTTTTGAGAAAAAAAAATTGAGAAAAAAAAATTTGAGAAAAAAAAAATTTGAGAAAAAAAATTTGAGAAAAAAAAAAATTTGAGAAAAAAAAATTTTGAGGAAAAAAAAAATTAAGAAAAAAAAAATTGAGAAAAAAAAAATTTGAGAAAAAAAAATTTGAGAAAAAAAAAATTTGAGAAAAAAAAAATTTTGAGAAAAAAAATTGAGAAAAAAAATGTTGAGAAAAAAAAATGTTATGACACCAGCCGCGAGTCTGTACGACAAACGGTTCATGAGTTATAGAGGCACTTCCTGTTTGGTGAAGGGCACTTCCTGTTTGGCGGAGGAAGCGTCAATTAAGGTTAAGGACTCTTAATCAAGTCATATGATACCAGCCACAACTCTGTACGATAAACGGTTGATGAGTAACAGCCAAAAAAAGGAACAATGAAGTATGGACCAATCAGAAGAGGGGGCACTTCCTGTTTGGTGAAGGAAGTTTGACGCTACGCCACGGGCACGCCGTTTTACGAAAACTCACGATTCGCACAACTTTTCATCGTTAAGGTGTCTTGAGTATGCCGAGCGAACTTGAAGTTGATCCGATTAACCCCCTAGGAGGAGTTCGTTAAAGTGCGACACATGAAAACGTCCAAAAATACACCAAAACGCCACTAATTAGTCAAAATGGCTGACTTCCTGTTTGGTTTCGGACGTGGCGCCGAGAGACTTTTTTGTGAGTCCGGACACAATACAGATGTGTACCGATTTTTGTACTTGTGGGTGAAACCGTCTAGTGGGGCTGTTGCGTTGAAATTTTGTAGGGGGCGCTGTTGCGCAATTAGGCCCCGCCCACTTTTTTTTTTTTTTAAATACGTAATTTTTCGCCACTTGTGATGTGCTTGCAAAGTTGCGCAACTTTTGGAGTACGTTTTGCGCCTCAAAAACGCGATTCTTTAGGGGGAAGAATAATAATAATAATCTTTGCAATTACAATAGGGTCCTCACACTGTGTGTGCTCGGGCCCTAATAATCTTTGCAATTACAATAGGGTCCTCACACTGTGTGTGCTCGGGCCCTAATAATCTTTGCAAATACAATAGGGTCCTCACACTGTGTGTGCTCGGGCCCTAATTAAAGCTGCAAGCAGCAATGACCGGGCCCTCGCAGCTCTACCCACGTCACAAGGCCAGCAGCCAATCAGAAACCAAACAGGAAGTCAGCCATTTCGACTAATTAGTGGCGTTTTGGCGCATTTTTGGCCGTTATCACGGGTCACACTTTAACGATAGTTAAAAGTTTTTCCTCAAAAAAAAATTTGTGAGAAAAAAAAATTTGAGAAAAAAAGAAAATTTTGAGAAAAAAAATTTTTGAGAAAAAAAAATTGAGAAAAAAAAATTTGAGAAAAAAAAAATTTTGAGAAAAAAAAATGTTTGAGAAAAAAAAAATTTTGAGAAAAAAAATTGAGAAAAAAAATTTGAGAAAAAAATTTTTTTGAGAAAAAAAAATTTGAGAAAAAAAAAAATTGAGAAAAAAAAAATTGAGAAAAAAAAATTTTGAGAAAAAAAAATTTTGAGAAAAAAAAAATTTGAGGAAAAAAAAATTATGACACCAGCCGCGAGTCTGTACGACAAACGGTTCAAGAGTTATAGAGGCACTTCCTGTTTGGTGAAGGGCACTTCCTGTTTGGCGAAGGAAGCGTCAATTAAGGTTAAGGACTCTTAATCAAGTCATATGATACCAGCCACAACTCTGTACGATAAACGGTTGATGAGTAACAGCCAAAAAAAGGAACAATCAAGTATGGACCAATCAGAAGAGGGGGCACTTCCTGTTTGGTGAAGGAAGTTTGACGCTACGCCACGGGCACGCCGTTTTACGAAAACTCAC
Organism: Nannobrachium achirus; assembly: GCF_963921795.1. Taxonomy (NCBI): domain Eukaryota; kingdom Metazoa; phylum Chordata; class Actinopteri; order Myctophiformes; family Myctophidae; genus Nannobrachium; species Nannobrachium achirus. The sequence continues at coordinate 71,170,516 of NC_137810.1, read as the reverse complement.
GATTCGCACAACTTTTCATCGTTAAGGTGTCTTGAGTATGCCGAGCGAACTTGAAGTTGATCCGATTAACCCCCTAGGAGGAGTTCGTTAAAGTGCGACACATGAAAACGTCCAAAAATACACCAAAACGCCACTAATTAGTCAAAATGGCTGACTTGTTTGGTTTCGGACGTGGCGCCGAGAGACTTTTTTGTGAGTCCGGACACAATACAGATGTGTACCGATTTTTGTACTTGTGGGTGAAACCGTCTAGTGGGGCTGTTGCGTTGAAATTTTGTAGGGGGCGCTGTTGCGCAATTAGGCCCCGCCCACTTTTTTTTTTTTTTAAATACGTAATTTTTCGCCACTTGTGATGTGCTTGCAAAGTTGCGCAACTTTTGGAGTACGTTTTGCGCCTCAAAAACGCGATTCTTTAGGGGGAAGAATAATAATAATTAAAGCTGCAAGCAGCAATGACCGAACCCTCGGAGATCTACCCACATCACAAGGGGTAGCAGCCAATTAGCATTAGAATTTAAGAATCAGCATTAGCATGTGTTAGCATTAGCATTTGTTAACATTAGCATTAGCATTTGTTAACATTAGCATTAGCATTTTTTTTGTTTGTTATTATTAGCATGTGTTAGCATTTGTTAGCATTAGCATTTGTTAGCATTAGCATTAGCATTTGTTAGCATTAGCATGTGTTAGCATTAGCATTAGCATGTTTAGCATTAGCATTTTTAGCATTAGCATGTGTTAGCATTAGCATTAGCATGTTAGCATTAGCATGTTAGCATCAGCATTTGTTAGCATTGGCATTAGCATGTTAGCATTAGCATTTGTTAGCATTAGCATTAGCATGTTAGCATTAGCATTTGTTAGCATTAGCATTAGCATTAGCATTTGTTAGCATTAGCATGTTAGCATTAGCATTAGCATTTGTTAGCATTAGCATTTGTTAGCATTAGCATGTTAGCATTAGCATTGTTTAGCATTAGCATTAGCAACATTTTTGAGAAAAAAAATTGAGAAAAAAAAAGTTTTGAAAAAAAAAATTTGAGAAAAAAAAATTGAGAAAAAAAATTTTTTGAGAAAAAAAAATTTGAGAAAAAAAAATTTGAGAAAAAAAAATTTGAGAAAAAAAAATTTGAGACAAAAAAATTGAGAAAAAAATTTTTGAGAAAAAAAAAATGTTATGACACCAGCCGCGAGTCTGTACGACAAACGGTTCATGAGTTATAGAGGCACTTCCTGTTTGGTGAAGAACACTTCCTGTTTGGCGAAGGAAGCGTCAATTAAGGTTAAGGACTCTTAATCGAGTCATATGATACCAGCCACAACTCTGTACGATAAACGGTTGATGAGTAACAGCCAAAAAAGGAACAATCAAGTTTCGGCCAATCAGAAGAGGGGGCGGGGCTTAGTTAAACCAATTAAGGTGAAGGACACTTAGTCAAGTCATATGATACCAGCCACAACTCTGTACGATAAACGGTTGATGAGTAACAGCCAAAAAAAGGAACAATCAAGTATGGACCAATCAGAAGAGGGGGCACTTCCTGTTTGGTGAAGGAAGTTTGACCTTTCGCCACGGGCACGCCGTTTTACGAAAACTCACGATTCGCACAACTTTTCATCGTTAAGGTGTCTTGAGTATGCCGAGCGAACTTGAAGTTGATCCGATTAACCCCCTAGGAGGAGTTCGTTAAAGTGCGACACGTGAAAACGGCCAAAAATACACCAAAACGCCACTAATTAGTCAAAATGGCTGACTTCCTGTTTGGTTTCGGACGTGGCGCCGAGAGACTTTTTTGTGAGTCCGGACACGATACAGATGTGTACCGATTTTCGTACGTGTAGGTGAAACCGTATGGTGGGGCTTGAGGCACGAAGTTTTGTAGGGGGCGCTGTTGCGCCATTAGGCCACGCCCCCTTTTATTTTTTTTTAAATACGTAAATTTTCGCCACTTGTGATGTGTGTGAAAAGTTGCACAACTTTTTGAGTACGTTTTGCGCCTCAAAAACGCGATTTACTTTCGGGAAAATAATAATAATAATAAGAATTAAAGCTGCAAGCAGCAATGGACGGGCCCTCGGAGCTCTTCCCACGTCACAAGGCCAGCAGCCAATCAGAAACCAAACAGGAAGTCAGCCATTTCGACTAATTAGTGGCGTTTTGGCGCATTTTTGGCCGCTATCACGGGTCGCACTTTAACGATAGTTTAACGTTTTTCTCAAAAAAAATGTGAGAAAAAAAATTTGAGAAAAAAAAATTTGAGAAAAAAAAATGTTGAGAAAAAAAATTTTTGAGAAAAAAATGTTTTGAGAAAAAAAAATTGAGAAAAAAAAATTTGAGAAAAAAGAAATTTGAGAAAAAAAATTTGAGAAAAAAAAATTTTGAGAAAAAAAAAAATTAAGAAAAAAAAAATTGAGAAAAAAAAAATTTGAGAAAAAAAATTTTGAGAAAAAAAAAATTTGAGAAAAAAAAAATTTGAGAAAAAAAAAATTAAGAAAAAAAAAATTGAGAAAAAAAAAATTTGAGAAAAAAAAATTTGAGAAAAAAAATTTTGAGAAAAAAAAATTTGAGAAAAAAAAAATTTGAGAAAAAAAAAATTTTGAGAAAAAAAATTGAGAAAAAAAATGTTGAGAAAAAAAAAATGTTATGACACCAGCCGCGAGTCTGTACGACAAACGGTTCATGAGTTATAGAGGCACTTCCTGTTTGGTGAAGGGCACTTCCTGTTTGGCGGAGGAAGCGTCAATTAAGGTTAAGGACTCTTAATCAAGTCATATGATACCAGCCACAACTCTGTACGATAAACGGTTGATGAGTAACAGCCAAAAAAAGGAACAATGAAGTATGGACCAATCAGAAGAGGGGGCACTTCCTGTTTGGTGAAGGAAGTTTGACGCTACGCCACGGGCACGCCGTTTTACGAAAACTCACGATTCGCACAACTTTTCATCGTTAAGGTGTCTTGAGTATGCCGAGCGAACTTGAAGTTGATCCGATTAACCCCCTAGGAGGAGTTCGTTAAAGTGCGACACATGAAAACGTCCAAAAATACACCAAAACGCCACTAATTAGTCAAAATGGCTGACTTCCTGTTTGGTTTCGGACGTGGCGCCGAGAGACTTTTTTGTGAGTCCGGACACAATACAGATGTGTACCGATTTTTGTACTTGTGGGTGAAACCGTCTAGTGGGGCTGTTGCGTTGAAATTTTGTAGGGGGCGCTGTTGCGCAATTAGGCCCCGCCCACTTTTTTTTTTTTTAAATACGTAATTTTTCGCCACTTGTGATGTGCTTGCAAAGTTGCGCAACTTTTGGAGTACGTTTTGCGCCTCAAAAACGCGATTCTTTAGGGGGAAGAATAATAATAATCTTTGCAATTACAATAGGGTCCTCACACTGTGTGTGCTCGGGCCCTAATTAAAGCTGCAAGCAGCAATGGACGGGCCCTCGGAGCTCTTCCCACGTCACAAGGCCAGCAGCCAATCAGAAACCAAACAGGAAGTCAGCCATTTCGACTAATTAGTGGCGTTTTGGCGCATTTTTGGCCGCTATCACGGGTCGCACTTTAACGATAGTTTAACGTTTTTCTCAAAAAAAATTTTGAGAAAAAAAAATTTGAGAAAAAAAAGTTGAGAAAAAAATTTTTGAGAAAAAAATGTTTTGAGAAAAAAAAATTGAGAAAAAAAAATTTGAGAAAAAAAAATTTGAGAAAAAAAATTTGAGAAAAAAAAAATTTGAGAAAAAAAAATTTTGAGGAAAAAAAAAATTAAGAAAAAAAAAATTGAGAAAAAAAAAATTTGAGAAAAAAAAATTTGAGAAAAAAAAAATTGAGAAAAAAAAATTTGAGAAAAAAAAAATTTGAGAAAATAAAAATTTTGAGAAAAAAAATTGAGAAAAAAAATGTTGAGAAAAAAAAAATGTTATGACACCAGCCGCGAGTCTGTACGACAAACGGTTCATGAGTTATAGAGGCACTTCCTGTTTGGTGAAGGGCACTTCCTGTTTGGCGGAGGAAGCGTCAATTAAGGTTAAGGACTCTTAATCAAGTCATATGATACCAGCCACAACTCTGTACGATAAACGGTTGATGAGTAACAGCCAAAAAAAGGAACAATGAAGTATGGACCAATCAGAAGAGGGGGCACTTCCTGTTTGGCGAAGGAAGTTTGACGCTTCGCCACGGGCACGCCGTTTTACGAAAACTCACGATTCGCACAACTTTTCATCGTTAAGGTGTCTTGAGTATGCCGAGCGAACTTGAAGTTGATCCGATTAACCCCCTAGGAGGAGTTCGTTAAAGTGCGACACGTGAAAACGGCAAAAAATACACCAAAACGCCACTAATTAGTCAAAATGGCTGACTTCCTGTTTGGTTTCGGACGTTGCGCAGAGAGACTTTTTTGTGAGTCCGGACACGATACAGATGTGTACCGATTTTCGTACTTGTGGGTGAAACCGTATGGTGGGGCTTGAGGCACGAAGTTTTGTAGGGGGCGCTGTTGCGCCATTAGGCCACGCCCCCTTTTTTTTTTTTTTAAATACGTACATTTTTGCCACTTGTGATGTTTGTGCAAAGTTGCGCAACTTTTTGAGTACGTTTTGCGCCTCAAAAACGCGATTTACTTTCGGGAAAATAATAATAATAATAATAATAAAGCTGCAAGCAGCAATGGACGGGCCCTCGGAGCTCTTCCCACGTCACAAGGCCAGCAGCCAATCAGAAACCAAACAGGAAGTCAGCCATTTCGACTAATTAGTGGCGTTTTGGCGCATTTTTGGCCGCTATCACGGGTCGCACTTTAACGATAGTTTAACGTTTTTCTCAAAAAAAAATTTGAGAAAAAAAATTTGAGAAAAAAAAATGTTGAGAAAACATTTTTTTGAGAAAAAAATGTTTTGAGAAAAAAAATTTGAGAAAAAAAAATTTGAGAAAAAAAAAATTTGAGAAAAAAAATTTGAGAAAAAAAAAATTTGAGAAAAAAAAATTGAGGAAAAAAAAAATTAAGAAAAAAAAAATTGAGAAAAAAAAAATTTGAGAAAAAAAAATTTGAGAAAAAAAAATTTGAGAAAAAAAAAATTTGAGAATTTTTTTTTTTTGAGAAATAAAATTGAGAAAAAAAATGTTGAGAAAAAAAAAATGTTATGACACCAGCCGCGAGTCTGTACGACAAACGGTTCATGAGTTATAGAGGCACTTCCTGTTTGGTGAAGGGCACTTCCTGTTTGGCGGAGGAAGCGTCAATTAAGGTTAAGGACTCTTAATCAAGTCATATGATACCAGCCACAACTCTGTACGATAAACGGTTGATGAGTAACAGCCAAAAAAAGGAACAATGAAGTATGGACCAATCAGAAGAGGGGGCACTTCCTGTTTGGTGAAGGAAGTTTGACGCTACGCCACGGGCACGCCGTTTTACGAAAACTCACGATTCGCACAACTTTTCATCGTTAAGGTGTCTTGAGTATGCCGAGCGAACTTGAAGTTGATCCGATTAACCCCCTAGGAGGAGTTCGTTAAAGTGCGACACATGAAAACGTCCAAAAATACACCAAAACGCCACTAATTAGTCAAAATGGCTGACTTCCTGTTTGGTTTCGGACGTGGCGCCGAGAGACTTTTTTGTGAGTCCGGACACAATACAGATGTGTACCGATTTTTGTACTTGTGGGTGAAACCGTCTAGTGGGGCTGTTGCGTTGAAATTTTGTAGGGGGCGCTGTTGCGCAATTAGGCCCCGCCCACTTTTTTTTTTTTTTAAATACGTAATTTTTCGCCACTTGTGATGTGCTTGCAAAGTTGCGCAACTTTTGGAGTACGTTTTGCGCCTCAAAAACGCGATTCTTTAGGGGGAAGAATAATAATAATCTTTGCAATTACAATAGGGTCCTCACACTGTGTGTGCTCGGGCCCTAATTAAAGCTGCAAGCAGCAATGGACGGGCCCTCGGAGCTCTTCCCACGTCACAAGGCCAGCAGCCAATCAGAAACCAAACAGGAAGTCAGCCATTTCGACTAATTAGTGGCGTTTTGGCGCATTTTTGGCCGCTATCACGGGTCGCACTTTAACGATAGTTTAACGTTTTTCTCAAAAAAAAATTTGAGAAAAAAAATTTGAGAAAAAAAAATTTGAGAAAAAAAAATGTTGAGAAAAAAAATTTTGAGAAAAAAAAATGTTGAGAAAAAAAAATTGAGAAAAAAAAATTTGAGAAAAAAAAAATTTGAGAAAAAAAATTTGAGAAAAAAAAAATTTGAGAAAAAAAAAATTGAGGAAAAAAAATTTTGAGAAAAAAATGTTTTGAGAAAAAAAAATTGAGAAAAAAAATTTGAGAAAAAAAAAATTTGAGAAAAAAAAATGTTGAGAAAAAAAATTTTTGAGAAAAAAATGTTTTGAGAAAAAAAAATTGAGAAAAAAAAATTTGAGAAAAAAAAATTTGAGAAAAAAAATTTGAGAAAAAAAAAATTTGAGAAAAAAAAAATTTGAGGAAAAAAAAAATTAAGAAAAAAAAATTTGAGAAAAAAAAATTTGAGAAAAAAAAAATTTGAGAAAAAAAAAATTTTGAGAAAAAAAATTGAGAAAAAAAATGTTGAGAAAAAAAAATGTTATGACACCAGCCGCGAGTCTGTACGACAAACGGTTCATGAGTTATAGAGGCACTTCCTGTTTGGTGAAGGGCACTTCCTGTTTGGCGGAGGAAGCGTCAATTAAGGTTAAGGACTCTTAATCAAGTCATATGATACCAGCCACAACTCTGTACGATAAACGGTTGATGAGTAACAGCCAAAAAAAGGAACAATGAAGTATGGACCAATCAGAAGAGGGGGCACTTCCTGTTTGGTGAAGGAAGTTTGACGCTACGCCACGGGCACGCCGTTTTACGAAAACTCACGATTCGCACAACTTTTCATCGTTAAGGTGTCTTGAGTATGCCGAGCGAACTTGAAGTTGATCCGATTAACCCCCTAGGAGGAGTTCGTTAAAGTGCGACACATGAAAACGTCCAAAAATACACCAAAACGCCACTAATTAGTCAAAATGGCTGACTTCCTGTTTGGTTTCGGACGTGGCGCCGAGAGACTTTTTTGTGAGTCCGGACACAATACAGATGTGTACCGATTTTTGTACTTGTGGGTGAAACCGTCTAGTGGGGCTGTTGCGTTGAAATTTTGTAGGGGGCGCTGTTGCGCAATTAGGCCCCGCCCACTTTTTTTTTTTTTTAAATACGTAATTTTTCGCCACTTGTGATGTGCTTGCAAAGTTGCGCAACTTTTGGAGTACGTTTTGCGCCTCAAAAACGCGATTCTTTAGGGGGAAGAATAATAATAATTAAAGCTGCAAGCAGCAATGGACGGGCCCTCGGAGCTCTTCCCACGTCACAAGGCCAGCAGCCAATCAGAAACCAAACAGGAAGTCAGCCATTTCGACTAATTAGTGGCGTTTTGGCGCATTTTTGGCCGCTATCACGGGTCGCACTTTAACGATAGTTTAACGTTTTTCTCAAAAAAAAATTTGAGAAAAAAAATTTGAGAAAAAAAAAATTGAGAAAAAAAAATGTTGAGAAAAAATTTTTTTGAGAAAAAAATGTTTTGAGAAAAAAAAATTGAGAAAAAAAAATTTGAGAAAAAAAAAATTGAGAAAAAAAAATTGAGAAAAAAAAAATTTTGAGAAAAAAAAATTTTGAGGAAAAAAAAAATTAAGAAAAAAAAAATTGAGAAAAAAAAAATTGAGAAAAAAAAATTTGAGAAAAAAAAATTTGAGAAAAAAAAATTTTGAGAAAAAAAAATTTTTGAGAAAAAAAAAATTTTGAGAAAAAAAATTGAGAAAAAAAATGTTGAGAAAAAAAAAATGTTATGACACCAGCCGCGAGTCTGTACGACAAACGGTTCATGAGTTATAGAGGCACTTCCTGTTTGGTGAAGGGCACTTCCTGTTTGGCGGAGGAAGCGTCAATTAAGGTTAAGGACTCTTAATCAAGTCATATGATACCAGCCACAACTCTGTACGATAAACGGTTGATGAGTAACAGCCAAAAAAAGGAACAATGAAGTATGGACCAATCAGAAGAGGGGGCACTTCCTGTTTGGTGAAGGAAGTTTGACGCTACGCCACGGGCACGCCGTTTTACGAAAACTCACGATTCGCACAACTTTTCATCGTTAAGGTGTCTTGAGTATGCCGAGCGAACTTGAAGTTGATCCGATTAACCCCCTAGGAGGAGTTCGTTAAAGTGCGACACGTGAAAATGGCCAAAAATACACCAAAACGCCACTAATTAGTCAAAATGGCTGACTTCCTGTTTGGTTTCGGACGTGGCGCCGAGAGACTTTTTTGTGAGTCCGGACACGATACAGATGTGTACCGATTTTCGTACGTGTAGGTGAAACCGTATGGTGGGGCTTGAGGCACGAAGTTTTGTAGGGGGCGCTGTTGCGCCATTAGGCCACGCCCCCTTTTATTTTTTTCTAAATACGTACATTTTCGCCACTTGTAATGTGCTTGCAAAGTTGCGCAACTTTTGGAGTACGTTTGGCGCCTCAAAAACGCGATTTACTTTCGGGAAAATAATAATAATAATAATCTTTGCAAATACAATAGGGTCCTCACACACTGTGTGCTCGGGCCCTAATAATAATCTTTGCAATTACAATAGGGTCCTCACACTGTGTGCTCGGGCCCTAATTAAAGCTGCAAGCAGCAATGACCGGGCCCTCGAAGCTCTACCCACGTCACAAGAGGTAGCAGCCAATTAGCATTAGAATTTTTTAATCAGCATTAGCATTTGTTTGCATTAGCATGTTAGCATTAGCAAGTGTAAGCATTAGCATTAGTTAGCATTAGCATTTGTTAGCATTAGCATTAACATTTGTTAGCATTAGCATGTGTAAGCATTAGCATGTGTTAGCATTAGCATTTGTTAGCATTAGCATTTTAGCATTAGCATTTTTAGCATTAGCATTTGTTAGCATTAGCATGTGTTAGCATTAGCATTAGCATTTTTAGCATTAGCATTAGCATTTTTAGCATTAGCATGTGTTAGCATTAGCATTTGTTAGCATTAGCATTAGCATGTTAGCATTAGCATTAGCATTTGTTAGCATTGGCATTAGCATTAGCATGTTAGCATTAGCATTTGTTAGCATTAGCATGTTAGCATTAGCATTTGTTAGCATTAGCATTTGTTAGCATTAGCATTAGCAACATTTTTGAGAAAAAAAATTTGAGAAAAAAAAATTTTGAGAAAAAAATGTTGAGAAAAAAAATTTGAGAAAAAAAAAATTTTGAGAAAAAAAATTGAGAAAAAAAAATTTGAGAAAAAAAAATTTTGAGAAAAAAAAAATTTGAGAAAAAAAAATTTGAGAAAAAAAATTTGAGAAAAAAAAAATTTGAGAAAAAAATTTTTTTGAGAAAAAATAAATTATGACACCAGCCGCGAGTCTGTACGACAAACGGTTCATGAGTTATAGAGGCACTTCCTGTTTGGTGAAGGGCACTTCCTGTTTGGCGAAGGAAGCGTCAATTAAGGTTAAGGACTCTTAATCAAGTCATATGATACCAGCCACAACTCTGTACGATAAACGGTTGATGAGTAACAGCAAAAAAAAGGAACAATGAAGTATGGACCAATCAGAAGAGGGGACACTTCCTGTTTGGTGAAGGAAGTTTGACGCTACGCCACGGGCACGCCGTTTTACGAAAACTCACGATTCGCACAACTTTTCATCGTTAAGGTGTCTTGAGTATGCCGAGCGAACTTGAAGTTGATCCGATTAACCCCCTAGGAGGAGTTCGTTAAAGTGCGACACGTGAAAACGGCCAAAAATACACCAAAACGCCACTAATTAGTCAAAATGGCTGACTTCCTGTTTGGTTTCGGACGTGGCGCCGAGAGACTTTTTTGTGAGTCCGGACACGATACAGATGTGTATCGATTTTCGTACTTGTGGGTGAAACCGTATAGTGGGGCTGTTGCGTTGAAATTTTGTAGGGGGCGCTGTTGCGCAATTAGGCCACGCCCCCTTTTTTTTTTTTTGAATTACGTAATTTTTCGCCACTTGTGATGTGCTTGCAAAGTTGCGCAACTTTTGGAGTACGTTTTGCGCCTCAAAAATGCGATTCTTTATCGGGAAGAATAATAATAATAATAATAAAGCTGCAAGCAGCAATGACCGGGCCCTCGGAGATCTACCCACATCACAAGGGGTAAAAAAAAAAAATTTGAGAAAAAAAAAATTGAGAAAAAAAAAATTTGAGAAAAAAAAAATTTGAGAAAAAAAAAATTGAGAAAAAAAAATTTGAGGAAAAAAAAATTTGAGAAAAAAAAATTTGAGAAAAAAAAAATTGAGAAAAAAAAATTTTTGAGAAAAAAAAATTTTTGAGAAAAAAAAAATTTTGAGAAAAAAAAAATTTTGAGAAAAAAAAAATTTTGAGAAAAAAAAAAATTGAGAAAAAAAAAATTTGAGAAAAAAATTTTTTTGAGAAAAAATAAATTATGACACCAGCCGCGAGTCTGTACGACAAACGGTTCATGAGTTATAGAGGCACTTCCTGTTTGGTGAAGGGCACTTCCTGTTTGGCGAAGGAAGCGTCAATTAAGGTTAAGGACTCTTAATCAAGTCATATGATACCAGCCACAACTCTGTACGATAAACGGTTGATGAGTAACAGCCAAAAAAAGGAACAATGAAGTATGGACCAATCAGAAGAGGGGGCACTTCCTGTTTGGTGAAGGAAGTTTGACGCTACGCCACGGGCACGCCGTTTTACGAAAACTCACGATTCGCACAACTTTTCATCGTTAAGGTGTCTTGAGTATGCCGAGCGAACTTGAAGTTGATCCGATTAACCCCCTAGGAGGAGTTCGTTAAAGTGCGACACATGAAAACGTCCAAAAATACACCAAAACGCCACTAATTAGTCAAAATGGCTGACTTCCTGTTTGGTTTCGGACGTGGCGCCGAGAGATTTTTTTGTGAGTCCGGACACAATACAGATGTGTACCGATTTTTGTACTTGTGGGTGAAACCGTCTAGTGGGGCTGTTGCGTTGAAATTTTGTAGGGGGCGCTGTTGCGCAATTAGGCCCCGCCCACTTTTTTTTTTTTTTAAATACGTAATTTTTCGCCACTTGTGATGTGCTTGCAAAGTTGCGCAACTTTTGGAGTACGTTTTGCGCCTCAAAAACGCGATTCTTTAGGGGGAAGAATAATAATAATAATAATCTTTGCAATTACAATAGGGTCCTCACACTGTGTGTGCTCGGGCCCTAATAATCTTTGCAAATACAATAGGGTCCTCACACTGTGTGTGCTCGGGCCCTAACAAGCAGCAATGACCGGGCCCTCGGAGATCTACCCACGTCACAAGGGGTAGCAGCTTATTAGCATTAGAATTTAAGAATCAGCATTAGCATTTGTTAGCATTAGCATGTGTTAGCATAAGCATTAGCATTTGTTAGCATTAGCATGTGTTAGCATTAGCATTTGTTAGCATTAGCATGTGTTAGCATTAGCATTTGTTAGCATTAGCATTAGCATGTGTCAGCATTAGCATTAGCATGTGTTAGCATTAGCATGTTAGCATTAGCACTTGTTAGCATTAGCATTTGTTGTGCGAATCGTGTTGTGCGAGAAAAAAAAAATCTTTTGAGAAAAAAAAAAATTTTGAGAAAAAAAAAATAAAGAAAAAAAATTGAGAAAAAAGAATTGAGAAAAAAAAAATTGAGAAAAAAAAATTTGAGAAAAAAAAATTTGAGAAAAAAAAATTTTGAGAAAAAAAAATTTGAGAAAAAAAAATTTGAGAAAAAAGAATTTGAGAAAAAAAAAATTTGAGAAAAAAAATTGAGAAAAAAAAAATTTTGAGAAAAAAAAATTTTGAGAAAAAAAAATTTGAGAAAAAAAAATTTGAGAAAAAAAAAATTGAGAAAAAAAAAATTGAGAAAAAAAAAATTGAGAAAAAAAAATTTAGAAAAAAAAATTTTGAGAAAAAAAATTGAGAAAAAAAATGTTGAGAAAAAAAAAATGTTATGACACCAGCCGCGAGTCTGTACGACAAACGGTTCATGAGTTATAGAGGCACTTCCTGTTTGGTGAAGGGCACTTCCTGTTTGGCGGAGGAAGCGTCAATTAAGGTTAAGGACTCTTAATCAAGTCATATGATACCAGCCACAACTCTGTACGATAAACGGTTGATGAGTAACAGCCAAAAAAAGGAACAATGAAGTATGGACCAATCAGAAGAGGGGGCACTTCCTGTTTGGCGAAGGAAGTTTGACGCTTCGCCACGGGCACGCCGTTTTACGAAAACTCACGATTCGCACAACTTTTCATCGTTAAGGTGTCTTGAGTATGCCGAGCGAACTTGAAGTTGATCCGATTAACCCCCTAGGAGGAGTTCGTTAAAGTGCGACCCGTGAAAACGGCCAAAAATACACCAAAACGCCACTAATTAGTCAAAATGGCTGACTTCCTGTTTGGTTTCGGACGTGGCGCCGAGAGACTTTTTTGTGAGTCCGGACACGATACAGATGTGTACCGATTTTCGTAGGTGTAGGTGAAACCGTATGGTGGGGCTTGAGGCACGAAGTTTTGTAGGGGGCGCTGTTGCGCCATTAGGCCACGCCCCCTTGTTTTTTTTTTTAAATACGTAAATTTTCGCCACTTGTGATGTGTGTGCAAAGTTGCGCAACTTTTTGAGTACGTCTTGTGGCTCAAAAACGCGATTTATTCGGGGGAATAATAAGAAGAATTAAAGCTGCAAGCAGCAATGGACGGGCCCTCGGAGCTCTTCCCACGTCACAAGGCCAGCAGCCAATCAGAAACCAAACAGGAAGTCAGCCATTTCGACTAATTAGTGGAGTTTTGGCGCATTTTTGGCCGCTATCACGGGTCGCACTTTAACGATAGTTTAACGTTTTTCTCAAAAAAAAATTTGAGAAAAAAAATTTGAGAAAAAAAGATTTGAGAAAAAAAAATGTTGAGAAAAAAATTTTTTGAGAAAAAAATGTTTTGAGAAAAAAAAATTGAGAAAAAAAAATTTGAGAAAAAAAAAATTTGAGAAAAAAAATTTGAGAAAAAAAAAAATTTGAGAAAAAAAAATTTTGAGGAAAAAAAAAATTAAGAAAAAAAAAATTGAGAAAAAAAAAAATTGAGAAAAAAAAATTTGAGAAAAAAAAATTTGAGAAAAAAAAAATTTGAGAAAAAAAAAATTTTGAGAAAAAAAAAATTTTGAGAAAAAAAATTGAGAAAAAAAATGTTGAGAAAAAAAAAATGTTATGACACCAGCCGCGAGTCTGTACGACAAACGGTTCATGAGTTATAGAGGCACTTCCTGTTTGGTGAAGGGCACTTCCTGTTTGGCGGAGGAAGCGTCAATTAAGGTTAAGGACTCTTAATCAAGTCATATGATACCAGCCACAACTCTGTACGATAAACGGTTGATGAGTAACAGCCAAAAAAAGGAACAATGAAGTATGGACCAATCAGAAGAGGGGGCACTTCCTGTTTGGTGAAGGAAGTTTGACGCTACGCCACGGGCACGCCGTTTTACGAAAACTCACGATTCGCACAACTTTTCATCGTTAAGGTGTCTTGAGTATGCCGAGCGAACTTGAAGTTGATCCGATTAACCCCCTAGGAGGAGTTCGTTAAAGTGCGACACATGAAAACGTCCAAAAATACACCAAAACGCCACTAATTAGTCAAAATGGCTGACTTCCTGTTTGGTTTCGGACGTGGCGCCGAGAGACTTTTTTGTGAGTCCGGACACAATACAGATGTGTACCGATTTTTGTACTTGTGGGTGAAACCGTCTAGTGGGGCTGTTGCGTTGAAATTTTGTAGGGGGCGCTGTTGCGCAATTAGGCCCCGCCCACTTTTTTTTTTTTTTAAATACGTAATTTTTCGCCACTTGTGATGTGCTTGCAAAGTTGCGCAACTTTTGGAGTACGTTTTGCGCCTCAAAAACGCGATTCTTTAGGGGGAAGAATAATAATAATAATAATAATAATCTTTGCAATTACAATAGGGTCCTCACACTGTGTGTGCTCGGGCCCTAATTAAAGCTGCAAGCAGCAATGGACGGGCCCTCGGAGCTCTTCCCACGTCACAAGGCCAGCAGCCAATCAGAAACCAAACAGGAAGTCAGCCATTTCGACTAATTAGTGGCGTTTTGGCGCATTTTTGGCCGCTATCACGGGTCGCACTTTAACGATAGTTTAACGTTTTTCTCAAAAAAAAATTTGAGAAAAAGAATTTGAGAAAAAAAAAATGGAGAAAAAAAAATGTTGAGAAAAAAATTTTTTGAGAAAAAAAAATTGAGAAAAAAAAATTTGAGAAAAAAAAAATTTGAGAAAAAAAATTTGAGAAAAAAAAAATTTGAGAAAAAAAAATTGAGGAAAAAAAAATTAAGAAAAAAAAAAATTGAGAAAAAAAAAATTTGAGAAAAAAAAATTTGAGAAAAAAAAATTTGAGAAAAAAAAAATTTGAGAAAAAAAAAATTTTGAGAAAAAAAATTGAGAAAAAAAATGTTGAGAAAAAAAAATGTTATGACACCAGCCGCGAGTCTGTACGACAAACGGTTCATGAGTTATAGAGGCACTTCCTGTTTGGTGAAGGGCACTTCCTGTTTGGCGGAGGAAGCGTCAATTAAGGTTAAGGACTCTTAATCAAGTCATATGATACCAGCCACAACTCTGTACGATAAACGGTTGATGAGTAACAGCCAAAAAAAGGAACAATGAAGTATGGACCAATCAGAAGAGGGGGCACTTCCTGTTTGGTGAAGGAAGTTTGACGCTACGCCACGGGCACGCCGTTTTACGAAAACTCACGATTCGCACAACTTTTCATCGTTAAGGTGTCTTGAGTATGCCGAGCGAACTTGAAGTTGATCCGATTAACCCCCTAGGAGGAGTTCGTTAAAGTGCGACACATGAAAACGTCCAAAAATACACCAAAACGCCACTAATTAGTCAAAATGGCTGACTTCCTGTTTGGTTTCGGACGTGGCGCCGAGAGACTTTTTTGTGAGTCCGGACACAATACAGATGTGTACCGATTTTTGTACTTGTGGGTGAAACCGTCTAGTGGGGCTGTTGCGTTGAAATTTTGTAGGGGGCGCTGTTGCGCAATTAGGCCCCGCCCACTTTTTTTTTTTTTTAAATACGTAATTTTTCGCCACTTGTGATGTGCTTGCAAAGTTGCGCAACTTTTGGAGTACGTTGTGCGCCTCAAAAACGCGATTCTTTAGGGGGAAGAATAATAATAATTAAAGCTGCAAGCAGCAATGACCGGGCCCTCGGAGATCTACCCACGTCACAAGGGGTAGCACCCAATTAGCATTAGAATTTAAGAATCAGCATTAGCATTTGTTAGCATTAGCATGTGTTAGCATTAGCATTTGTTAACATTAGCATTAGCATTTTTTTACATTTGTTATTATTAGCATGTGTTAGCATTTGTTAGCATTAGCATGTGTTAGCATTAGCATTAGCATTTGTTAGCATTAGCATGTGTTAGCATTAGCATTTGTTAGCATTAACGTTAGCATGTGTTAGCATTAGCATTAGCATTTGTTAGCATTAGCATTAGCATGTGTTAGCATTAGCATTTGTTAGCATTAGCATGTGTTAGCATTAGCATTTGTTAGCATTAGCATGTGTTAGCATTAGCATTAGCATGTTAGCATTAGCATTTGTTAGCATTAGCATTTGTTAGCATTAGCATGTTAGCATTAGCATTTGTTAGCATTAACATGTGTTAGCATTAGCATGTTAGCATTAGCATTTGTTAGCATTAGCATGTGTTAGCATTAGCATTTGTTAGCATTAGCATTAAATTTAAAAAAAAATTGAGAAAAAAAATTGAGAAAAAAAAATTTGAAGAAAAAAGAAATTTGAGAAAGAAAAAATTTTGAGAAAAAAAAATTTGAGAAAAAAAAAATTTGAGAAAAAAAAATTTGAGAAAAAAAAAATTTGAGAAAAAAAAAATTGAGAAAAAAAAAATTTGAGAAAAAAAATTGAGAAAAAAAATGTTGAGAAAAAAAAAATGTTATGACACCAGCCGCGAGTCTGTACGACAAACGGTTCATGAGTTATAGAGGCACTTCCTGTTTGGTGAAGGGCACTTCCTGTTTGGCGGAGGAAGCGTCAATTAAGGTTAAGGACTCTTAATCAAGTCATATGATACCAGCCACAACTCTGTACGATAAACGATTGATGAGTAACAGCCAAAAAAAGGAACAATGAAGTATGGACCAATCAGAAGAGGGGGCACTTCCTGTTTGGTGAAGGAAGTTTGACGCTACGCCACGGGCACGCCGTTTTACGAAAACTCACGATTCGCACAACTTTTCATCGTTAAGGTGTCGTGAGTATGCCGAGCGAACTTGAAGTTGATCCGATTAACCCCCTAGGAGGAGTTCGTTAAAGTGCGACACATGAAAACGTCCAAAAATACACCAAAACGCCACTAATTAGTCAAAATGGCTGACTTCCTGTTTGGTTTCGGACGTGGCGCCGAGAGACTTTTTTGTGAGTCCGGACACAATACAGATGTGTACCGATTTTTGTACTTGTGGGTGAAACCGTCTAGTGGGGCTGTTGCGTTGAAATTTTGTAGGGGGCGCTGTTGCGCAATTAGGCCCCGCCCACTTTTTTTTTTTTTTAAATACGTAATTTTTCGCCACTTGTGATGTGCTTGCAAAGTTGCGCAACTTTTGGAGTACGTTTTGCGCCTCAAAAACGCGATTCTTTAGGGGGAAGAATAATAATAATCTTTGCAATTACAATAGGGTCCTCACACTGTGTGTGCTCGGGCCCTAATTAAAGCTGCAAGCAGCAATGACCGGGCCCTCGGAGATCTACCCACGTCACAAGGGGTAGCAGCCAATTAGCATTAGAATTTAAGAATCAGCATTAGCATTTGTTAGCATTAGCATGTGTTAGCATTAGCATTTGTTAACATTAGCATTAACATATTTTAACATTTGTTATTATTAGCATGTGTTAGCATTTGTTAGCATTAGCATGTGTTAGCATTAGCATTAGCATTTGTTAGCATTAGCATGTGTTAGCATTAGCATTAACATGTGTTAGCATTAGCATTTGTTAGCATTAGCATGTGTTAGCATTAGCATTAGCATTTGTCAGTATTAGCATGTGTTAGCATTAGCATTAGCATGTTAGCATTAGCATGTTAGCATTAGCATGTGTTAGCATTAGCATGTGTTAGCATTAGCATAAGCATTTGTTAGCATTAGCATGTGTTAGCATTAGCATTTGTTAGCATTAGCATGTTAGCATTAGCATTAGCATGTTAACATTAGCATTTGTTAGAATTAGCATGTGTTAGCATTAGCATTTGTTAGCATTAGCATTAAATTAAAAAAAAATGAGATAAAAAAATTTTGAGAAAAAAAATTTTTTGAAGAAAAAAAAATTGAGAAAAAAAATTTGAGAAAAAAAATTTGAGAAAAAAAAATTTGAGAAAAAAAAATTTGAGAAAAAAAAATTTTGAGAAAAAAAAATTGAGAAAAAAAAAATGTTTGAGAAAAAAAAAATTTTTGAGAAAAAAAATTTTTTTGAGAAAAAAGAAAAAGTATGACACCAGCCGCGAGTCTGTACGACAAACGGTTCATGAGTTATAGAGGCACTTCCTGTTTGGTGAAGGGCACTTCCTGTTTGGCGAAGGAAGCGTCAATTAAGGTTAAGGACTCTTAATCAAGTCATATGATACCAGCCACAACTCTGTACGATAAACGGTTGATGAGTAACGGCCAAAAAAGGAACAATCAAGTTTCGGCCAATCAGAAAAGGGGGCGGGGCTTAGTTAAACCAATTAAGGCGAAGGACTCTTAGTCAAGTCATATGATACCAGCCACAACTCTGTACGATAAACGGTTGATGAGTAACAGCCAAAAAAAGGAACAATCAAGTATGGACCAATCAGAAGAGGGGGCACTTCCTGTTTGGTGAAGGAAGTTTGACCCTTTGCCACGGGCACGCCGTTTTACGAAAACTCACGATTCGCACAACTTTTCATCGTTAAGGTGTCTTGAGTATGCCGAGCGAACTTGAAGTTGATCCGATTAACCCCCTAGGAGGAGTTCGTTAAAGTGCGACACGTGAAAACGGCCAAAAATACACCAAAACGCCACTAATTAGTCAAAATGGCTGACTTCCTGTTTGGTTTCGGACGTGGCGCTGAGAGACTTTTTTGTGAGTCCGGACACGATACAGATGTGTACCGATTTTCGTACGTGTAGGTGAAACCGTATGGTGGGGCTTGAGGCACGAAGTTTTGTAGGGGGCGCTGTTGCGCCATTAGGCCACGCCCCCTTTTATTTTTTTTTAAATACGTAAATTTTCGCCACTTGTGATGTGTGTGCAAAGTTGCGCAACTTTTTGAGTACGTTTTGCGCCTCAAAAACGCGATTTACTTTCGGGAAAATAATAATAATAATAATCTTTGCAAATACAATAGGGTCCTCTCACACTGTGTGTGCTCGGGCCCTAATTAAAGCTGCAAGCAGCAATGACCGGGCCCTCGGAGATCTACCCACATCACAAGGGGTAAAAAAAAAAATTTTGAGAAAAAAAAAATTGAGAAAAAAAAAATTTGAGAAAAAAAAATTTGAGAAAAAAAAAATTGAGAAAAAAAATTTTGAGGAAAAAAAAATTTGAGAAAAAAAAATTGAGAAAAAAAAATTGAGAAAAAAAAAATTTTGAGAAAAAAAAAATTTGAGAAAAAAAAATTTGAGAAAAAAAAATTTTTGAGAAAAAAAAAATTTGAGAAAAAAAAAATTGAGAAAAAAAAAATTTGAGAAAAAAAAATGTTATGACACCAGCCGCGAGTCTGTACGACAAACGGTTCATGAGTTATAGAGGCACTTCCTGTTTGGTGAAGGGCACTTCCTGTTTGGCGAAGGAAGCGTCAATTAAGGTTAAGGACTCTTAATCAAGTCATATGATACCAGCCACAACTCTGTACGATAAACGGTTGATGAGTAACAGCCAAAAAAAGGAACAATCAAGTATGGACCAATCAGAAGAGGGGGCACTTCCTGTTTGGTGAAGGAAGCTTGACCCTTCGCCACGGGCACGCCGTTTTACGAAAACTCACGATTCGCACAACTTTTCATCGTTAAGGTGTCTTGAGTATGCCGAGCGAACTTGAAGTTGATCCGATTAACCCCCTAGGAGGAGTTCGTTAAAGTGCGACACGTGAAAGCGGCCAAAAATACACCAAAACGCCACTAATTAGTCAAAATGGCTGACTTCCTGTTTGGTTTCGGACGTGGCGCCGAGAGACTTTTTTGTGAGTCCGGACACAATACAGATGTGTACCGATTTTTGTACTTGTGGGTGAAACCGTCTAGTGGGGCTGTTGCGTTGAAATTTTGTAGGGGGCGCTGTTGCGCAATTAGGCCCCGCCCACTTTTTTTTTTTTTTAAATACGTAATTTTTCGCCACTTTAGATGTGCTTGCAAAGTTGCGCAACTTTTGGAGTACGTTTTGCGCCTCAAAAACGCGATTCTTTAGGGGGAAGAATAATAATAATAATAATAATAATAATCTTTGCAATTACAATAGGGTCCTCACACTGTGTGTGCTCGGGCCCTAATTAAAGCTGCAAGCAGCGATGACCGGGCCCTCGTAGCTCTACCCACGTCACAAGGCCAGCAGCCAATCAGAAACCAAACAGGAAGTCAGCCATTTCGACTAATTAGTGGCGTTTTGGCGCATTTTTGGCCGTTATCACGGGTCGCACTCTAACGATAGTTTAAAGTTTTTCTCAAAAAAAATTGAGAAAAAAAATTTTTTGGGGAAAAAAAAATTTGAGAAAAAAAAAAATTTTGAGAAAAAAAAAATTTTTGAAAAAAAAAAAATTTGAGAAAAAAAAATTGTGAGAAAAAAAAATTGTGAGAAAAAAAAATTTTGAGAAAAAAAAATTTGAGAAAAAAAAATTTGAGAAAAAAAAATTAGAGAAAAAAAAATTAGAGAAAAAAAAAATTATGACACCAGCCGCGAGTCTGTACGACAAACGGTTCATGAGTTATAGAGGCACTTCCTGTTTGGTGAAGGGCACTTCCTGTTTGGCGAAGGAAGCGTCAATTAAGGTTAAGGACTCTTAATCAAGTCATATGATACCAGCCACAACTCTGTACGATAAACGGTTGATGAGTAACAGCCAAAAAAGGAACAATCAAGTTTCGGCCAATCAGAAGAGGGGGCGGGGCTTAGTTAAACCAATTAAGGTGAAGGACACTTAGTCAAGTCATATGATACCAGCCACAACTCTGTACGATAAACGGTTGATGAGTAACAGCCAAAAAAAGGAACAATCAAGTATGGACCAATCAGAAGAGGGGGCACTTCCTGTTTGGCGAAGGAAGTTTGACGCTTCGCCACGGGCACGCCGTTTTACGAAAACTCACGATTCGCACAACTTTTCATCGTTAAGGTGTCTTGAGTATGCCGAGCGAACTTGAAGTTGATCCGATTAACCCCCTAGGAGGAGTTCGTTAAAGTGCGACCCGTGAAAACGGCCAAAAATACACCAAAACGCCACTAATTAGTCAAAATGGCTGACTTCCTGTTTGGTTTCGGACGTGGCGCCGAGAGACTTTTTTGTGAGTCCGGACACGATACAGATGTGTACCGATTTTCGTACGTGTAGGTGAAACCGTCTAGTGGGGCTGTTGCGTTGAAATTTTGTAGGGGGCGCTGTTGCGCCATTAGGCCCCGCCCACTTTTTTTTTTTTTTAAATACGTAATTTTTCGCCACTTGTGATGTGCTTGCAAAGTTGCGCAACTTTTGGAGTACGTTTTGCGCCTCAAAAACGCGATTCTTTAGGGGGAAGAATAATAATAATAATAATCTTTGCAATTACAATAGGGTCCTCACACTGTGTGTGCTCGGGCCCTAATAATCTTTGCAATTACAATAGGGTCCTCACACTGTGTGTGCTCGGGCCCTAATAATAATCTTTGCAATTACAATAGGGTCCTCACACTGTGTGTGCTCGGGCCCTAATTAAAGCTGCAAGCAGCAATGACCGGGCCCTCGGAGCTCTACCCACGTCACAAGGGGTAGCAGCCAATTAGCATTAGAATTTAAGAATCAGCATTAGGATTTGTTAGCATTAGCATGTGTTAGCATTAGCATGTTTTAGCATTAGCATGTGTTAGCGTTAGCATTAGCATTTCTTAGCATTAGCATGTGTTAGCATTAGCATGTGTTAGCAGTAGCATGTTAGCATTAGAATGTGCTAGCATTAGCATTAGCATGTTAGCATTAGCATATTTTAGCATTAGCATTTGCATGTTAGCATTAGCATGTGTTAGCATTAGCATGTTAGCATTAGCATTAGCATGTTAGCATTAGCATGTGTTAGCATTAGCATTTGTTAGCATTAGCATGTGTTAGCATTAGCATGTTAGCATTAGCATTTGTTAGCATTAGCATGTTAGCATTAGCATGTTAGCTGTTAGCATTAGCATGTGTTAGCATTAGCATTAGCATTTGTTAGCATTAGCATGTTAGCATTAGCATGTTAGCATTAGCATGTGTTAACATTAGCATTAGCATGTTAGCAAATTTTTGAGAAAAAAATGTTTTGAGAAAAAGAAATTTTGAGAAAAAAAATTTAGAAAAAAAAATTTGAGAAAAAAAAATTTTGAGAAAAAAAATTTGAGAAAAAAAAATTGAGGAAAAAAAATTTGAGAAAAAAAAAATTGAGAAAAAAAAATTTTTGAGAAAAAAAAACTTTTGAGAAAAAAAATATATATGACACCAGCCGCGAGTCTGTACGACAAACGGTTCATGAGTTAATTAGGCACTTCCTGTTTGGGGAAGGGCACTTCCTGTTTGGCGAAGGAAGTTTGACACATCGCCACGGGCACGCCGTTTTACGAAAACTCACGATTCGCACAACTTTTCATCGCTAAGGTGTCTTGAGTATGCCGAGCGAACTTGAAGTTGATCTGATTAATCCCCTAGGAGGAGTTCGTTAAAGTACGACACATGAAAAGGACCAAAAATGCGCCAAAACGCCACTAATTAGTCAAAATGGCTGACTTCCTGTTTGGTTTCGGACGTGGCGCCGAGAGACTTTTTTGTGAGTCCGGACACGATACAGATGTGTACCGAATTTCATACTTGTGGGTGAAACCGTATAGTGGGGCTGTTGCGTTGAAATATTGTAGGGGGCGCTGTTGCACCATTAGGCCACGCCCCCTTTTTTTTTTTTTTATTACGTAATTTTTCGCCACTTGTAATGTGCTTGCAAAGTTGCGCAACTTTTGGAGTACGTTTGGCGCCTCAAAAACGCGATTCTTTAGGGGGAAGAATAATAATAATTAAAGCTGCAAGCAGCAATGACCGGGCCCTCGCAGCTCTACCCACGTCACAAGGCCAGCAGCCAATCAGAAACCAAACAGGAAGTCAGCCATTTCGACTAATTAGTGGCGTTTTGGCGCATTTTTGGCCGTTATCACGGGTCACACTTTAACGATAGTTTAAAGTTTTTCTCAAAAAAAAATTTGTGAGAAAAAAAAAAATTGAGAAAAAAAGAAAATTTTGAGAAAAAAAGAAAATTTTGAGAAAAAAAAATTTTGAGAAAAAAAATTGAGAAAAAAAAATTTGAGAAAAAAAATTTTTTTTGAGAAAAAAGAATTTTGAGGAAAAAAAATTTTCTGAGAAAAAAGAATTTTGAGGAAAAAAAATTGAGAAAAATACATTTTGAGAAAAAAAAATTTGAAAAAAAAAATTTTTTGAGGAAAAAAAATGTTTTGAGAAAAAAAAAAATTGAGAAAAAAAATTTGAGAAAAAAAAAAAAAAAAAAATTTTGAGAAAAAGAAATTTGAGAAAAAAAAAATTTGAGAAAAAAAAATTTTTGAGAAAAAAAAATTTTGAGAAAAAAAAAATTTGAGAAAAAAAAAATTTGAGGAAAAAAAAATTATGACACCAGCCGCGAGTCTGTACGACAAACGGTTCAAGAGTTATAGAGGCACTTCCTGTTTGGTGAAGGGCACCTCCTGTTTGGCGGAGGAAGCGTCAATTAAGGTTAAGGACTCTTAATCAAGTCATATGATACCAGCCACAACTCTGTACGATAAA
The DNA here is from genome assembly GCF_963921795.1 of Nannobrachium achirus. Lineage (NCBI taxonomy): Eukaryota > Metazoa > Chordata > Actinopteri > Myctophiformes > Myctophidae > Nannobrachium > Nannobrachium achirus. The sequence continues at coordinate 71,147,406 of NC_137810.1, read as the reverse complement.
CGGTTGATGAGTAACAGCCAAAAAAAGGAACAATGAAGTATGGACCAATCAGAAGAGGGGGCACTTCCTGTTTGGTGAAGGAAGTTTGACGCTACGCCACGGGCACGCCGTTTTACGAAAACTCACGATTCGCACAACTTTTCATCGTTAAGGTGTCTTGAGTATGCCGAGCGAACTTGAAGTTGATCCGATTAACCCCCTAGGAGGAGTTCGTTAAAGTGCGACACGTGAAAGCGGCCAAAAATACACCAAAACGCCACTAATTAGTCAAAATGGCTGACTTCCTGTTTGGTTTCGGACGTGGCGCCGAGAGACTTTTTTGTGAGTCCGGACACAATACAGATGTGTACCGATTTTTGTACTTGTGGGTGAAACCGTCTAGTGGGGCTGTTGCGTTGAAATTTTGTAGGGGGCGCTGTTGCGCAATTAGGCCCCGCCCACTTTTTTTTTTTTTTAAATACGTAATTTTTCGCCACTTTAGATGTGCTTGCAAAGTTGCGCAACTTTTGGAGTACGTTTTGCGCCTCAAAAACGCGATTCTTTAGGGGGAAGAATAATAATAATAATAATAATAATAATCTTTGCAATTACAATAGGGTCCTCACACTGTGTGTGCTCGGGCCCTAATTAAAGCTGCAAGCAGCGATGACCGGGCCCTCGTAGCTCTACCCACGTCACAAGGCCAGCAGCCAATCAGAAACCAAACAGGAAGTCAGCCATTTCGACTAATTAGTGGCGTTTTGGCGCATTTTTGGCCGTTATCACGGGTCGCACTCTAACGATAGTTTAAAGTTTTTCTCAAAAAAAATTGAGAAAAAAAATTTTTTGGGGAAAAAAAAATTTGAGAAAAAAAAAAATTTTGAGAAAAAAAAAATTTTTGAAAAAAAAAAAATTTGAGAAAAAAAAATTGTGAGAAAAAAAAATTGTGAGAAAAAAAAATTTTGAGAAAAAAAAATTTGAGAAAAAAAAATTTGAGAAAAAAAAATTAGAGAAAAAAAAATTAGAGAAAAAAAAAATTATGACACCAGCCGCGAGTCTGTACGACAAACGGTTCATGAGTTATAGAGGCACTTCCTGTTTGGTGAAGGGCACTTCCTGTTTGGCGAAGGAAGCGTCAATTAAGGTTAAGGACTCTTAATCAAGTCATATGATACCAGCCACAACTCTGTACGATAAACGGTTGATGAGTAACAGCCAAAAAAGGAACAATCAAGTTTCGGCCAATCAGAAGAGGGGGCGGGGCTTAGTTAAACCAATTAAGGTGAAGGACACTTAGTCAAGTCATATGATACCAGCCACAACTCTGTACGATAAACGGTTGATGAGTAACAGCCAAAAAAAGGAACAATCAAGTATGGACCAATCAGAAGAGGGGGCACTTCCTGTTTGGCGAAGGAAGTTTGACGCTTCGCCACGGGCACGCCGTTTTACGAAAACTCACGATTCGCACAACTTTTCATCGTTAAGGTGTCTTGAGTATGCCGAGCGAACTTGAAGTTGATCCGATTAACCCCCTAGGAGGAGTTCGTTAAAGTGCGACCCGTGAAAACGGCCAAAAATACACCAAAACGCCACTAATTAGTCAAAATGGCTGACTTCCTGTTTGGTTTCGGACGTGGCGCCGAGAGACTTTTTTGTGAGTCCGGACACGATACAGATGTGTACCGATTTTCGTACGTGTAGGTGAAACCGTCTAGTGGGGCTGTTGCGTTGAAATTTTGTAGGGGGCGCTGTTGCGCCATTAGGCCCCGCCCACTTTTTTTTTTTTTTAAATACGTAATTTTTCGCCACTTGTGATGTGCTTGCAAAGTTGCGCAACTTTTGGAGTACGTTTTGCGCCTCAAAAACGCGATTCTTTAGGGGGAAGAATAATAATAATAATAATCTTTGCAATTACAATAGGGTCCTCACACTGTGTGTGCTCGGGCCCTAATAATCTTTGCAATTACAATAGGGTCCTCACACTGTGTGTGCTCGGGCCCTAATAATAATCTTTGCAATTACAATAGGGTCCTCACACTGTGTGTGCTCGGGCCCTAATTAAAGCTGCAAGCAGCAATGACCGGGCCCTCGGAGCTCTACCCACGTCACAAGGGGTAGCAGCCAATTAGCATTAGAATTTAAGAATCAGCATTAGGATTTGTTAGCATTAGCATGTGTTAGCATTAGCATGTTTTAGCATTAGCATGTGTTAGCGTTAGCATTAGCATTTCTTAGCATTAGCATGTGTTAGCATTAGCATGTGTTAGCAGTAGCATGTTAGCATTAGAATGTGCTAGCATTAGCATTAGCATGTTAGCATTAGCATATTTTAGCATTAGCATTTGCATGTTAGCATTAGCATGTGTTAGCATTAGCATGTTAGCATTAGCATTAGCATGTTAGCATTAGCATGTGTTAGCATTAGCATTTGTTAGCATTAGCATGTGTTAGCATTAGCATGTTAGCATTAGCATTTGTTAGCATTAGCATGTTAGCATTAGCATGTTAGCTGTTAGCATTAGCATGTGTTAGCATTAGCATTAGCATTTGTTAGCATTAGCATGTTAGCATTAGCATGTTAGCATTAGCATGTGTTAACATTAGCATTAGCATGTTAGCAAATTTTTGAGAAAAAAATGTTTTGAGAAAAAGAAATTTTGAGAAAAAAAATTTAGAAAAAAAAATTTGAGAAAAAAAAATTTTGAGAAAAAAAATTTGAGAAAAAAAATTGAGGAAAAAAAATTTGAGAAAAAAAAAATTGAGAAAAAAAAATTTTTGAGAAAAAAAAACTTTTGAGAAAAAAAATATATATGACACCAGCCGCGAGTCTGTACGACAAACGGTTCATGAGTTAATTAGGCACTTCCTGTTTGGGGAAGGGCACTTCCTGTTTGGCGAAGGAAGTTTGACACATCGCCACGGGCACGCCGTTTTACGAAAACTCACGATTCGCACAACTTTTCATCGCTAAGGTGTCTTGAGTATGCCGAGCGAACTTGAAGTTGATCTGATTAATCCCCTAGGAGGAGTTCGTTAAAGTACGACACATGAAAAGGACCAAAAATGCGCCAAAACGCCACTAATTAGTCAAAATGGCTGACTTCCTGTTTGGTTTCGGACGTGGCGCCGAGAGACTTTTTTGTGAGTCCGGACACGATACAGATGTGTACCGAATTTCATACTTGTGGGTGAAACCGTATAGTGGGGCTGTTGCGTTGAAATATTGTAGGGGGCGCTGTTGCACCATTAGGCCACGCCCCCTTTTTTTTTTTTTTATTACGTAATTTTTCGCCACTTGTAATGTGCTTGCAAAGTTGCGCAACTTTTGGAGTACGTTTGGCGCCTCAAAAACGCGATTCTTTAGGGGGAAGAATAATAATAATTAAAGCTGCAAGCAGCAATGACCGGGCCCTCGCAGCTCTACCCACGTCACAAGGCCAGCAGCCAATCAGAAACCAAACAGGAAGTCAGCCATTTCGACTAATTAGTGGCGTTTTGGCGCATTTTTGGCCGTTATCACGGGTCACACTTTAACGATAGTTTAAAGTTTTTCTCAAAAAAAAATTTGTGAGAAAAAAAAAAATTGAGAAAAAAAGAAAATTTTGAGAAAAAAAGAAAATTTTGAGAAAAAAAAATTTTGAGAAAAAAAATTGAGAAAAAAAAATTTGAGAAAAAAAATTTTTTTTGAGAAAAAAGAATTTTGAGGAAAAAAAATTTTCTGAGAAAAAAGAATTTTGAGGAAAAAAAATTGAGAAAAATACATTTTGAGAAAAAAAAATTTGAAAAAAAAAATTTTTTGAGGAAAAAAAATGTTTTGAGAAAAAAAAAAATTGAGAAAAAAAATTTGAGAAAAAAAAAAAAAAAAAAAATTTGAGAAAAAGAAATTTGAGAAAAAAAAAATTTGAGAAAAAAAAATTTTTGAGAAAAAAAAATTTTGAGAAAAAAAAAATTTGAGAAAAAAAAAATTTGAGGAAAAAAAAATTATGACACCAGCCGCGAGTCTGTACGACAAACGGTTCAAGAGTTATAGAGGCACTTCCTGTTTGGTGAAGGGCACCTCCTGTTTGGCGGAGGAAGCGTCAATTAAGGTTAAGGACTCTTAATCAAGTCATATGATACCAGCCACAACTCTGTACGATAAACGGTTGATGAGTAACAGCCAAAAAAAGGAACAATGAAGTATGGACCAATCAGAAGAGGGGGCACTTCCTGTTTGGTGAAGGAAGTTTGACGCTACGCCACGGGCACGCCGTTTTACGAAAACTCACGATTCGCACAACTTTTCATCGTTAAGGTGTCTTGAGTATGCCGAGCGAACTTGAAGTTGATCCGATTAACCCCCTAGGAGGAGTTCGTTAAAGTGCGACACATGAAAACGTCCAAAAATACACCAAAACGCCACTAATTAGTCAAAATGGCTGACTTCCTGTTTGGTTTCGGACGTGGCGCCGAGAGACTTTTTTGTGAGTCCGGACACAATACAGATGTGTACCGATTTTTGTACTTGTGGGTGAAACCGTCTAGTGGGGCTGTTGCGTTGAAATTTTGTAGGGGGCGCTGTTGCGCAATTAGGCCCCGCCCACTTTTTTTTTTTTTAAATACGTAATTTTTCGCCACTTGTGATGTGCTTGCAAAGTTGCGCAACTTTTGGAGTACGTTTTGCGCCTCAAAAACGCGATTCTTTAGGGGGAAGAATAATAATAATAATAATAATAATCTTTGCAATTACAATAGGGTCCTCACACTGTGTGTGCTCGGGCCCTAATTAAAGCTGCAAGCAGCAATGACCGGGCCCTCGCAGCTCTACCCACGTCACAAGGCCAGCAGCCAATCAGAAACCAAACAGGAAGTCAGCCATTTCGACTAATTAGTGGCGTTTTGGCGCATTTTTGGCCGTTATCACAGGTCGCACTTTAACGATAGTTTAAAGTTTTTCCCCAAAAAAAATGTTTGAGAAAAAAAAATGAGAAAAAAAAATTGCGAAAAAAAAAAATTTGAGGAAAAAAAATTGAGGAAAAAAAATTGAGAAAAAAAATTTGAGGAAAAAAAAAATTTGAGAAAAAAAAAATTGAGAAAAAAAAATTGAGAAAAAAAAATTTGAGAAAAAAAAAATTAGAAAAAATAAAAATTTGAGAAAAAAAAAATTTGAGAAAAAAAAATTTTGAGAAAAAAAATTTGAGAAAAAAAAATTTGAGAAAAAAAAATTTTTGAGAAAAAAAAAAATTGAGAAAAAAAAAATTGAGAAAAAAAAAATTTTGAGAAAAAAAAATTTTTGAGAAAAAAAAAATTTGAGAAAAAAACATGTTGAGAAAAAAAAATTATGACACCAGCCGCGAGTCTGTACGACAAACGGTTCATGAGTTATAGAGGCACTTCCTGTTTGGTGAAGGGCACTTCCTGTTTGGCGAAGGAAGCGTCAATTAAGGTTAAGGACTCTTAATCAAGTCATATGATACCAGCCACAACTCTGTACGATAAACGGTTGATGAGTAACAGCCAAAAAAAGGAACAATGAAGTATGGACCAATCAGAAGAGGGGGCACTTCCTGTTTGGTGAAGGAAGTTTGACGCTACGCCACGGGCACGCCGTTTTACGAAAACTCACGATTCGCACAACTTTTCATCGTTAAGGTGTCTTGAGTATGCCGAGCGAACTTGAAGTTGATCCGATTAACCCCCTAGGAGGAGTTCGTTAAAGTGCGACACGTGAAAACGTCCAAAAATACACCAAAACGCCACTAATTAGTCAAAATGGCTGACTTCCTGTTTGGTTTCGGACGTGGCGCCGAGAGACTTTTTTGTGAGTCCGGACACAATACAGATGTGTACCGATTTTTGTACTTGTGGGTGAAACCGTATAGTGGGGCTGTTGCGTTGAAATTTTGTAGGGGGCGCTGTTGCGCAATTAGGCCACGCCCCCTTTAATTTTTTTTGAATTACGTAAATTTTCGCCACTTGTAATGTGCTTGCAAAGTTGCACAACTTTTGAAGTACGTTTTGCCCCTCAAAAATGCGATTCTTTATCGGGAAGAATAATAATAATAATCTTTGCAATTACAATAGGGTCCTCACACTGTGTGTGCTCGGGCCCTAATTAAAGCTGCAAGCAGCAATGACCGGGCCCTCGCAGCTCTACCCACGTCACAAGGCCAGCAGCCAATCAGAAACCAAACAGGAAGTCAGCCATTTCGACTAATTAGTGGCGTTTTGGCGCATTTTTGGCCGTTATCACGGGTCACACTTTAACGATAGTTTAAAGTTTTTCTCAAAAAAAAATTTGTGAGAAAAAAAAAAATTGAGAAAAAAAGAAAATTTTGAGAAAAAAAGAAAATTTTGAGAAAAAAAAATTTTGAGAAAAAAAATTGAGAAAAAAAAAATTTGAGAAAAAAAATTTTTTTTGAGAAAAAAGAATTTTGAGGAAAAAAAAATTTCTGAGAAAAAAGAATTTTGAGGAAAAAAAATTGAGAAAAATACATTTTGAGAAAAAAAAATTTGAAAAAAAAAATTTTTTGAGGAAAAAAAATGTTTTGAGAAAAAAAAAAATTGAGAAAAAAAATTTGAGAAAAAAAAAAAAAAAAAAATTTTGAGAAAAAGAAATTTGAGAAAAAAAAAATTTGAGAAAAAAAAATTTTTGAGAAAAAAAAATTTTGAGAAAAAAAAAATTTGAGAAAAAAAAAATTTGAGGAAAAAAAAATTATGACACCAGCCGCGAGTCTGTACGACAAACGGTTCAAGAGTTATAGAGGCACTTCCTGTTTGGTGAAGGGCACCTCCTGTTTGGCGGAGGAAGCGTCAATTAAGGTTAAGGACTCTTAATCAAGTCATATGATACCAGCCACAACTCTGTACGATAAACGGTTGATGAGTAACAGCCAAAAAAAGGAACAATGAAGTATGGACCAATCAGAAGAGGGGGCACTTCCTGTTTGGTGAAGGAAGTTTGACGCTACGCCACGGGCACGCCGTTTTACGAAAACTCACGATTCGCACAACTTTTCATCGTTAAGGTGTCTTGAGTATGCCGAGCGAACTTGAAGTTGATCCGATTAACCCCCTAGGAGGAGTTCGTTAAAGTGCGACACATGAAAACGTCCAAAAATACACCAAAACGCCACTAATTAGTCAAAATGGCTGACTTCCTGTTTGGTTTCGGACGTGGCGCCGAGAGACTTTTTTGTGAGTCCGGACACAATACAGATGTGTACCGATTTTTGTACTTGTGGGTGAAACCGTCTAGTGGGGCTGTTGCGTTGAAATTTTGTAGGGGGCGCTGTTGCGCAATTAGGCCCCGCCCACTTTTTTTTTTTTTAAATACGTAATTTTTCGCCACTTGTGATGTGCTTGCAAAGTTGCGCAACTTTTGGAGTACGTTTTGCGCCTCAAAAACGCGATTCTTTAGGGGGAAGAATAATAATAATAATAATAATAATCTTTGCAATTACAATAGGGTCCTCACACTGTGTGTGCTCGGGCCCTAATTAAAGCTGCAAGCAGCAATGACCGGGCCCTCGCAGCTCTACCCACGTCACAAGGCCAGCAGCCAATCAGAAACCAAACAGGAAGTCAGCCATTTCGACTAATTAGTGGCGTTTTGGCGCATTTTTGGCCGTTATCACAGGTCGCACTTTAACGATAGTTTAAAGTTTTTCCCCAAAAAAAATGTTTGAGAAAAAAAAATGAGAAAAAAAAATTGCGAAAAAAAAAAATTTGAGGAAAAAAAATTGAGGAAAAAAAATTGAGAAAAAAAATTTGAGGAAAAAAAAAATTTGAGAAAAAAAAAATTGAGAAAAAAAAATTGAGAAAAAAAAATTTGAGAAAAAAAAAATTAGAAAAAATAAAAATTTGAGAAAAAAAAAATTTGAGAAAAAAAAATTTTGAGAAAAAAAATTTGAGAAAAAAAAATTTGAGAAAAAAAAATTTTTGAGAAAAAAAAAAATTGAGAAAAAAAAAAATTGAGAAAAAAAAAATTTTGAGAAAAAAAAATTTTTGAGAAAAAAAAAATTTGAGAAAAAAACATGTTGAGAAAAAAAAATTATGACACCAGCCGCGAGTCTGTACGACAAACGGTTCATGAGTTATAGAGGCACTTCCTGTTTGGTGAAGGGCACTTCCTGTTTGGCGAAGGAAGCGTCAATTAAGGTTAAGGACTCTTAATCAAGTCATATGATACCAGCCACAACTCTGTACGATAAACGGTTGATGAGTAACAGCCAAAAAAAGGAACAATGAAGTATGGACCAATCAGAAGAGGGGGCACTTCCTGTTTGGTGAAGGAAGTTTGACGCTACGCCACGGGCACGCCGTTTTACGAAAACTCACGATTCGCACAACTTTTCATCGTTAAGGTGTCTTGAGTATGCCGAGCGAACTTGAAGTTGATCCGATTAACCCCCTAGGAGGAGTTCGTTAAAGTGCGACACGTGAAAACGTCCAAAAATACACCAAAACGCCACTAATTAGTCAAAATGGCTGACTTCCTGTTTGGTTTCGGACGTGGCGCCGAGAGACTTTTTTGTGAGTCCGGACACAATACAGATGTGTACCGATTTTTGTACTTGTGGGTGAAACCGTATAGTGGGGCTGTTGCGTTGAAATTTTGTAGGGGGCGCTGTTGCGCAATTAGGCCACGCCCCCTTTAATTTTTTTTGAATTACGTAAATTTTCGCCACTTGTAATGTGCTTGCAAAGTTGCACAACTTTTGAAGTACGTTTTGCCCCTCAAAAATGCGATTCTTTATCGGGAAGAATAATAATAATAATCTTTGCAATTACAATAGGGTCCTCACACTGTGTGTGCTCGGGCCCTAATTAAAGCTGCAAGCAGCAATGACCGGGCCCTCGCAGCTCTACCCACGTCACAAGGCCAGCAGCCAATCAGAAACCAAACAGGAAGTCAGCCATTTCGACTAATTAGTGGCGTTTTGGCGCATTTTTGGCCGTTATCACGGGTCACACTTTAACGATAGTTTAAAGTTTTTCTCAAAAAAAAATTTGTGAGAAAAAAAAAAATTGAGAAAAAAAGAAAATTTTGAGAAAAAAAGAAAATTTTGAGAAAAAAAAATTTTGAGAAAAAAAATTGAGAAAAAAAAAATTTGAGAAAAAAAATTTTTTTTGAGAAAAAAGAATTTTGAGGAAAAAAAAATTTCTGAGAAAAAAGAATTTTGAGGAAAAAAAATTGAGAAAAATACATTTTGAGAAAAAAAAATTTGAAAAAAAAAATTTTTTGAGGAAAAAAAATGTTTTGAGAAAAAAAAAAATTGAGAAAAAAAATTTGAGAAAAAAAAAAAAAAAAAAATTTTGAGAAAAAGAAATTTGAGAAAAAAAAAATTTGAGAAAAAAAAATTTTTGAGAAAAAAAAATTTTGAGAAAAAAAAAATTTGAGAAAAAAAAAATTTGAGGAAAAAAAAATTATGACACCAGCCGCGAGTCTGTACGACAAACGGTTCAAGAGTTATAGAGGCACTTCCTGTTTGGTGAAGGGCACCTCCTGTTTGGCGGAGGAAGCGTCAATTAAGGTTAAGGACTCTTAATCAAGTCATATGATACCAGCCACAACTCTGTACGATAAACGGTTGATGAGTAACAGCCAAAAAAAGGAACAATGAAGTATGGACCAATCAGAAGAGGGGGCACTTCCTGTTTGGTGAAGGAAGTTTGACGCTACGCCACGGGCACGCCGTTTTACGAAAACTCACGATTCGCACAACTTTTCATCGTTAAGGTGTCTTGAGTATGCCGAGCGAACTTGAAGTTGATCCGATTAACCCCCTAGGAGGAGTTCGTTAAAGTGCGACACATGAAAACGTCCAAAAATACACCAAAACGCCACTAATTAGTCAAAATGGCTGACTTCCTGTTTGGTTTCGGACGTGGCGCCGAGAGACTTTTTTGTGAGTCCGGACACAATACAGATGTGTACCGATTTTTGTACTTGTGGGTGAAACCGTCTAGTGGGGCTGTTGCGTTGAAATTTTGTAGGGGGCGCTGTTGCGCAATTAGGCCCCGCCCACTTTTTTTTTTTTTAAATACGTAATTTTTCGCCACTTGTGATGTGCTTGCAAAGTTGCGCAACTTTTGGAGTACGTTTTGCGCCTCAAAAACGCGATTCTTTAGGGGGAAGAATAATAATAATTAAAGCTGCAAGCAGCAATGACCGGGCCCTCGAAGCTCTACCCACGTCACAAGAGGTAGCAGCCAATTAGCATTAGAATTTTTGAATCAGCATTAGCATTTGTTAGCATTGGCATATGTTAGCATTAGCATGTGTAAGCATTAGCATTAGTTAGCATTAGCATTTGTTAGCATTAGCATTAACATTTGTTAGCATTAGCATTTGTAAGCATTAGCATGTGTTAGCATTAGCATTTGTTAGCATTAGTATTTTAGCATTAGCATTTTTAGCATTAGCATGTGTTAGCATTAGCATTAGCATGTGTTAGCATTAGCATTTTTAGCATTAGCATTAGCATTTTTAGCATTAGCATTTTTAGCATTAGCATGTGTTAGCATTAGCATTTGTTAGCATTAGCATTAGCATGTTAGCATTAGCATTTGTTAGCATTGGCATTAGCATGTTAGCATTAGCATTTGTTAGCATTAGCATGTTAGCATTAGCATTTGTTAGCATTAGCATTAGCATGTTAGCATTAGCATGTTAGCATTAGCATTTGTTAGCATTAGCATGTTAGCATTAGCATTTGTTAGCATTAGCATTTGTTAGCATTGACATTAGCATGTTAGCATTAGCATGTGTTAGCATTAGCATGTTAGCATTAGCATTTGTTAGCATTAGCATTAGCATGTTATCATTAGCATGTTAGCATTAGCATGTTAGCATTAGCATTTGTTAGCATTAGCATGTTAGCATTAGCATTTGTTAGCATTAGCATTAGCATGTTAGCATTAGCATGTTAGCATTAGCATTAGCAAAATTTTTGAGAAAACAATTTTTTTTGAGAAAAAAAAAGTTGAGAAAAAAAAATTGAGAAAAAAAAAATTTGAGAAAAAAAAAATTTGAGAAAAAAAAAATTAAGAAAAAAAAATTGAGAAAAAATTTTTTTTTGAGAAAAATAAAAATGTATGACACCAGCCGCGAGTCTGTACGACAAACGGTTCATGAGTTATAGAGGCACTTCCTGTTTGGTGAAGGGCACTTCCTGTTTGGCGAAGGAAGCGTCAATTAAGGTTAAGGACTCTTAATCAAGTCATATGATACCAGCCACAACTCTGTACGATAAACGGTTGATGAGTAACAGCCAAAAAAGGAACAATCAAGTTTCGGCCAATCAGAAGAGGGGGCGGGGCTTAGTTAAACCAATTAAGGTGAAGGACACTTAGTCAAGTCATATGATACCAGCCACAACTCTGTACGATAAACGGTTGATGAGTAACAGCCAAAAAAAGGAACAATCAAGTATGGACCAATAAGAAGAGGGGGCACTTCCTGTTTGGCGAAGGAAGTTTGACGCTTCGCCACGGGCACGCCGTTTTACGAAAACTCACGATTCGCACAACTTTTCATCGTTAAGGTGTCTTGAGTATGCCGAGCGAACTTGAAGTTGATCCGATTAACCCCCTAGGAGGAGTTCGTTAAAGTGCGACCCGTGAAAACGGCCAAAAATACACCAAAACGCCACTAATTAGTCAAAATGGCTGACTTCCTGTTTGGTTTCGGACGTGGCGCCGAGAGACTTTTTTGTGAGTCCGGACACGATACAGATGTGTACCGATTTTCGTACGTGTAGGTGAAACCGTCTAGTGGGGCTGTTGCGTTGAAATTTTGTAGGGGGCGCTGTTGCGCCATTAGGCCCCGCCCACTTTTTTTTTTTTTTAAATACGTAATTTTTCGCCACTTGTGATGTGCTTGCAAAGTTGCGCAACTTTTGGAGTACGTTTTGCGCCTCAAAAACGCGATTCTTTAGGGGGAAGAATAATAATAATTAAAGCTGCAAGCAGCAATGACCGGGCCCTCGCAGCTCTACCCACGTCACAAGGCCAGCAGCCAATCAGAAACCAAACAGGAAGTCAGCCATTTCGACTAATTAGTGGCGTTTTGGCGCATTTTTGGCCGTTATCACGGGTCGCACTTTAACGATAGTTTAAAGTTTTTCTCAAAAAAAAATGTTTGAGAAAAAAAAATTGAGAAAAAAAAATTTGAGAAAAAAAAAATTTGAGAAAAAAAAAATTTGAGAAAAAAAAATTTGAGAAAAAAAAATTTTGAGAAAAAAAATTTTGAGAAAAAAAAATTTGAGAAAAAAAAAATTTTGAGAAAAAAAAAAATTTGAGAAAAAAAAAATTTGAGAAAAAAAATTTTTTTGAGAAAAAAAAAATGTTTTGAGAAAAAAAAAATGTATGACACCAGCCGCGAGTCTGTACGACAAACGGTTCATGAGTTATAGAGGCACTTCCTGTTTGGTGAAGAACACTTCCTGTTTGGCGAAGGAAGCGTCAATTAAGGTTAAGGACTCTTAATCGAGTCATATGATACCAGCCACAACTCTGTACGATAAACGGTTGATGAGAAACAGCCAAAAAAAGGAACAATCAAGTATGGACCAATCAGAAGAGGGGGCACTTCCTGTTTGGTGAAGGAAGTTTGACACTTCGCCACGGGCACGCCGTTTCACGAAAACTCACGATTCGCACAACTTTTCATCGTTAAGGTGTCTTGAGTATGCCGACCGAACTTGAAGTTGATCCGATTAACCCCCTAGGAGGAGTTCGTTAAAGTGTGACGCGTGAAAACGGCCAAAAACACACCAAAACGCCACTAATTAGTCAAAATGGCTGACTTCCTGTTTGGTTTCGGACGTGGTGCCGAGAGACTTTTTTGTGAGTCCGGACACGATACAGATGTGTACCGATTTTCGTACGTGTAGGTGAAATCGTATGGTGGGGCTTGAGGCACAAAGTTTTGTAGGGGGCGCTGTTGCGCAATTAGCCACGCCCCCTTTTTTTTTTTTTTTTATTACGTAAATTTTCGCCACGTGTAATGTGCTTGCAAAGTTCCGCAACTTTTGGAGTACGTTTTGCCCCTCAAAAATGCGATTCTTTATCGGGAAGAATAATAATAATTAAAGCTGCAAGCAGCAATGGACGGGCCCTCGGAGCTCTTCCCACGTCACAAGGCCAGCAGCCAATCAGAAACCAAACAGGAAGTCAGCCATTTCGACTAATTAGTGGCGTTTTGGCGCATTTTTGGCCGCTATCACGGGTCGCACTTTAACGATAGTTTAACGTTTTTCTCAAAAAAAAATTTGAGAAAAAAAAATTTGAGAAAAAAAAATGTTGAGGAAAAAAATGTTTTGAGAAAAAAAAATTTGAGAAAAAAAAAATTTGAGAAAAAAAAAATTGGAGAAAAAAAAAATTGGAGAAAAAAAAAATTTGAGAAAAAAAATTTGAGAAAAAAAAATTTGAGAAAAAAAAATTGAGGAAAAAAAAATTAAGAAAAAAAAAATTGAGAAAAAAAAAATTTGAGAAAAAAAAATTTGAGAAAAAAAAATTTGAGAAAAAAAAATTTGAGAAAAAAAAATTTGAGAAAAAAAAAATTTGAGAAAAAAAAATTTTGAGGAAAAAAAAAATTAAGAAAAAAAAAATTGAGAAAAAAAAAATTTGAGAAAAAAAAATTTGAGAAAAAAAAATTTGAGAAAAAAAAATTTGAGAAAAAAAAAATTTGAGAAAAAAAAAATTTTGAGAAAAAAAATTGAGAAAAAAAATGTTGAGAAAAAAAAATTGTTATGACACCAGCCGCGAGTCTGTACGACAAACGGTTCATGAGTTATAGAGGCACTTCCTGTTTGGTGAAGGGCACTTCCTGTTTGGCGGAGGAAGCGTCAATTAAGGTTAAGGACTCTTAATCAAGTCATATGATACCAGCCACAACTCTGTACGATAAACGGTTGATGAGTAACAGCCAAAAAAAGGAACAATGAAGTATGGACCAATCAGAAGAGGGGGCACTTCCTGTTTGGTGAAGGAAGTTTGACGCTACGCCACGGGCACGCCGTTTTACGAAAACTCACGATTCGCACAACTTTTCATCGTTAAGGTGTCTTGAGTATGCCGAGCGAACTTGAAGTTGATCCGATTAACCCCCTAGGAGGAGTTCGTTAAAGTGCGACACATGAAAACGTCCAAAAATACACCAAAACGCCACTAATTAGTCAAAATGGCTGACTTCCTGTTTGGTTTCGGACGTGGCGCCGAGAGACTTTTTTGTGAGTCCGGACACGATAGAGATGTGTACCGATTTTCGTACGTGTGGGTGAAACCGTGTGGTGGGGCTTGAGGCACGAAGTTTTGTAGGGGGCGCTGTTGCGCCATTAGGCCACGCCCCCTTTTATTTTTTTTTTAAATACGTACATTTTCGCCACTTGTGATGTGTGTGCAAAGTTGCGCAACTTTTTGAGTACGTTTTGCGCCTCAAAAACGCGATTTACTTTCGGGAAAATAATAATAATAATAATCTTTGCAAATACAATAGGGTCCTCACACACTGTGTGTGGCTCGGGCCCTAATAAAGCTGCAAGCAGCAATGACCGGGCCCTCGAAGCTCTACCCACGTCACAAGAGGTAGCAGCCAATTAGCATTAGAATTTTTGAATCAGCATTAGCATTTGTTAGCATTGGCATATGTTAGCATTAGCATGTGTAAGCATTAGCATTAGTTAGCATTAGCATTTGTTAGCATTAGCATTAACATTTGTTAGCATTAGCATGTGTAAGCATTAGCATGTGTTAGCATTAGCATTTGTTAGCATTAGCATTTTAGCATTAGCATTTTTAGCATTAGCATGTGTTAGCATTAGCATGTGTTAGCATTAGCATTTTTAGCATTAGCATTAGCATTTTTAGCATTAGCATTTTTAGCATTAGCATGTGTTAGCATTAGCATTTGTTAGCATTAGCATTAGCATGTTAGCATTAGCATTTGTTAGCATTGGCATTAGCATGTTAGCATTAGCATTTGTTAGCATTAGCATGTTAGCATTAGCATTTGTTAGCATGTTAGCATTAGCATGTTAGCATTAGCATTTGTTAGCATTAGCATGTTAGCATTAGCATTAGCATGTTAGCATTAGCATTTGTTAGCATTGACATTAGCATGTTAGCATTAGCATGTGTTAGCATTAGCATGTTAGCATTAGCATTTGTTAGCATTAGCATGTTAGCATTAGCATGTTAGCATTAGCATTTGTTAGCATTAGCATGTTAGCATTAGCATTTGTTAGCATTAGCATTAGCATGTTAGCATTAGCATGTTAGCATTAGCATTAGCAAAATTTTTGAGAAAACAATTTTTTTTGAGAAAAAAAAAGTTGAGAAAAAAAAATTGAGAAAAAAAAATTTGAGAAAAAAAAATTAAGAAAAAAAAATTTGAGAAAAAAAATTTTTTTGAGAAAAAATTTTTTTTTGAGAAAAATAAAAATGTATGACACCAGCCGCGAGTCTGTACGACAAACGGTTCATGAGTTATAGAGGCACTTCCTGTTTGGTGAAGGGCACTTCCTGTTTGGCGAAGGAAGCGTCAATTAAGGTTAAGGACTCTTAATCAAGTCATATGATACCAGCCACAACTCTGTACGATAAACGGTTGATGAGTAACAGACAAAAAAAGGAACAATCAAGTTTCGGCCAATCAGAAGAGGGGGCGGGGCTTAGTTAAACCAATTAAGGTGAAGGACACTTAGTCAAGTCATATGATATCACCCACAACTCTGTACGATAAACGGTTGATGAGTAACAGCCAAAAAAAGGAACAATCAAGTAAGGACCAATCAGAAGAGGGGGCACTTCCTGTTTGGTGAAGGAAGTTTGACCTTTCGCCACGGGCACGCCGTTTTACGAAAACTCACGATTCGCACAACTTTTCATCGTTAAGGTGTCTTGAGTATGCCGACCGAACTTGAAGTTGATCCGATTAACCCCCTAGGAGGAGTTCGTTAAAGTGTGACGCGTGAAAACGGCCAAAAACACACCAAAACGCCACTAATTAGTCAAAATGGCTGACTTCCTGTTTGGTTTCGGACGTGGTGCCGAGAGACTTTTTTGTGAGTCCGGACACGATACAGATGTGTACCGATTTTCGTACGTGTAGGTGAAATCGTATGGTGGGGCTTGAGGCACAAAGTTTTGTAGGGGGCGCTGTTGCGCAATTAGCCACGCCCCCTTTTTTTTTTTTTGAATTACGTAAATTTTCGCCACGTGTAATGTGCTTGCAAAGTTCCGCAACTTTTGGAGTACGTTTTGCCCCTCAAAAATGCGATTCTTTATCGGGAAGAATAATAATAATAATCTTTGCAATTACAATAGGGTCCTCACACACTGTGTGTGGCTCGGGCCCTAATAATCTTTGCAATTACAATAGGGTCCTCACACACTGTGTGTGCTCGGGCCCTAATTAAAGCTGCAAGCAGCAATGACCGGGCCCTCGAAGCTCTACCCACGTCACAAGAGGTAGCAGCCAATTAGCATTAGAATTTTTGAATCAGCATTAGCATTTGTTAGCATTAGCATATGTTAGCATTAGCATGTGTAAGCATTAGCATTAGCATTTGTTAGCATTAGCATTAACATTTGTTAGCATTAGCATGTGTAAGCATTAGCATGTGTTAGCATTAGCATTTGTTAGCATTAGCATTTTAGCATTAGATTTTTTAGCATTAGCATGTGTTAGCATTAGCATTAGCATGTGTTAGCATTAGCATTTTTAGCATTAGCATTAGCATTTTTAGCATTAGCATTTTTAGCATTAGCATGTGTTAGCATTAGCATTTGTTAGCATTAGCATTAGCATGTTAGCATTAGCATTTGTTAGCATTGGCATTAGCATGTTAGCATTAGCATTTGTTAGCATTAGCATGTTAGCATTAGCATTTGTTAGCATTAGCATTAGCATGTTAGCATTAGCATGTTAGCATTAGCATTTGTTAGCATTAGCATGTTAGCATTAGCATTTGTTAGCATTAGCATGTTAGCATTAGCATGTTAGCATTAGCATTAGCAAAACTTTTGAGAAAAAAAAAATTTTTGAGAAAAAAAAAAGTTGAGAAAAAAAAATTGAGAAAAAAAAATTTGAGAAAAAAAATGTTTGAGAAAAAAAAATTAAGAAAAAAAAATTTGAGAAAAAAAATTTTTGAGAAAAATTTTTTTTTTGAGAAAAATAAAAATGTATGACACCAGCCGCGAGTCTGTACGACAAACGGTTCATGAGTTATAGAGGCACTTCCTGTTTGGTGAAGGGCACTTCCTGTTTGGCGAAGGAAGCGTCAATTAAGGTTAAGGACTCTTAATCAAGTCATATGATACCAGCCACAACTCTGTACGATAAACGGTTGATGAGTAACAGCCAAAAAAAGGAACAATTAAGTATGGACCAATCAGAAGAGGGGGCACTTCCTGTTTGGCGAAGGAAGTTTGACGCTTCGCCACGGGCACGCCGTTTTACGAAAACTCACGATTCGCACAACTTTTCATCGTTAAGGTGTCTTGAGTATGCCGAGCGAACTTGAAGTTGATCCGATTAACCCCCTAGGAGGAGTTCGTTAAAGTGCGACACGTGAAAACGGCAAAAAATACACCAAAACGCCACTAATTAGTCAAAATGGCTGACTTCCTGTTTGGTTTCGGACGTTGCGCAGAGAGACTTTTTTGTGAGTCCGGACACGATACAGATGTGTACCGATTTTCGTACTTGTGGGTGAAACCGTATGGTGGGGCTTGAGGCACGAAGTTTTGTAGGGGGCGCTGTTGCGCCATTAGGCAACGCCCCCTTTTCTTTTTTTTTAAATACGTACATTTTCGCCACTTGTGATGTGTGTGCAAAGTTGCGCAACTTTTTGAGTACGTTTTGCGCCTCAAAAACGCGATTTACTTTCGGGAAAATAATAATAATTAAAGCTGCAAGCAGCAATGGACGGGCCCTCGGAGCTCTTCCCACGTCACAAGGCCAGCAGCCAATCAGAAACCAAACAGGAAGTCAGCCATTTCGACTAATTAGTGGCGTTTTGGCGCATTTTTGGCCGCTATCACGGGTCGCACTTTAACGATAGTTTAACGTTTTTCTCAAATAAAAATTTGAGAAAAAAAATTTGAGAAAAAAAAATTTGATAAAAAAAAATGTTGAGAAAAAAATTTTTTGAGAAAAAAAATTTGAGAAAAAAAAAATTTGAGAAAAAAAATTTTTGAGGAAAAAAAAATTAAGAAAAAAAAAATTGAGAAAAAAAAAATTTGAGAAAAAAAAATTTGAGAAAAAAAAATTTGAGAAAAAAAAATTTGAGAAAAAAAAATTTTTGAGAAAAAAAAATTTTTGAGAAAAAAAATTGAGAAAAAAAATGTTGAGAAAAAAAAAATGTTATGACACCAGCCGCGAGTCTGTACGACAAACGGTTCATGAGTTATAGAGGCACTTCCTGTTTGGTGAAGGGCACTTCCTGTTTGGCGGAGGAAGCGTCAATTAAGGTTAAGGACTCTTAATCAAGTCATATGATACCAGCCACAACTCTGTACGATAAACGGTTGATGAGTAACAGCCAAAAAAAGGAACAATGAAGTATGGACCAATCAGAAGAGGGGGCACTTCCTGTTTGGTGAAGGAAGTTTGACGCTACGCCACGGGCACGCCGTTTTACGAAAACTCACGATTCGCACAACTTTTCATCGTTAAGGTGTCTTGAGTATGCCGAGCGAACTTGAAGTTGATCCGATTAACCCCCTAGGAGGAGTTCGTTAAAGTGCGACACATGAAAACGTCCAAAAATACACCAAAACGCCACTAATTAGTCAAAATGGCTGACTTCCTGTTTGGTTTCGGACGTGGCGCCGAGAGACTTTTTTGTGAGTCCGGACACAATACAGATGTGTACCGATTTTTGTACTTGTGGGTGAAACCGTCTAGTGGGGCTGTTGCGTTGAAATTTTGTAGGGGGCGCTGTTGCGCAATTAGGCCCCGCCCACTTTTTTTTTTTTTAAATACGTCATTTTTCGCCACTTGTGATGTGCTTGCAAAGTTGCGCAACTTTTGGAGTACGTTTTGCGCCTCAAAAACGCGATTCTTTAGGGGGAAGAATAATAATAATAATAATCTTTGCAATTACAATAGGGTCCTCACACTGTGTGCTCGGGCCCTAATTAAAGCTGCAAGCAGCAATGACCGGGCCCTCGAAGCTCTACCCACGTCACAAGAGGTAGCAGCCAATTAGCATTAGAATTTTTTAATCAGCATTAGCATTTGTTTGCATTAGCATGTTAGCATTAGCAAGTGTAAGCATTAGCATTAGTTAGCATTAGCATTTGTTAGCATTAGCATTAACATTTGTTAGCATTAGCATGTGTAAGCATTAGCATGTGTTAGCATTAGCATTTGTTAGCATTAGCATTTTAGCATTAGCATTTTTAGCATTAGCATTTGTTAGCATTAGCATGTGTTAGCATTAGCATTAGCATTTTTAGCATTAGCATTAGCATTTTTAGCATTAGCATGTGTTAGCATTAGCATTTGTTAGCATTAGCATTAGCATGTTAGCATTAGCATTAGCATTTGTTAGCATTGGCATTAGCATTAGCATGTTAGCATTAGCATTTGTTAGCATTAGCATGTTAGCATTAGCATTTGTTAGCATTAGCATTTGTTAGCATTAGCATTAGCAACATTTTTGAGAAAAAAAATTTGAGAAAAAAAAATTTTGAGAAAAAAATGTTGAGAAAAAAAATTTGAGAAAAAAAAAATTTTGAGAAAAAAAATTGAGAAAAAAAAATTTGAGAAAAAAAAATTTTGAGAAAAAAAAAAATTGAGAAAAAAAAATTTGAGAAAAAAAATTTGAGAAAAAAAAAATTTGAGAAAAAAATTTTTTTGAGAAAAAATAAATTATGACACCAGCCGCGAGTCTGTACGACAAACGGTTCATGAGTTATAGAGGCACTTCCTGTTTGGTGAAGGGCACTTCCTGTTTGGCGAAGGAAGCGTCAATTAAGGTTAAGGACTCTTAATCAAGTCATATGATACCAGCCACAACTCTGTACGATAAACGGTTGATGAGTAACAGCAAAAAAAAGGAACAATGAAGTATGGACCAATCAGAAGAGGGGACACTTCCTGTTTGGTGAAGGAAGTTTGACGCTACGCCACGGGCACGCCGTTTTACGAAAACTCACGATTCGCACAACTTTTCATCGTTAAGGTGTCTTGAGTATGCCGAGCGAACTTGAAGTTGATCCGATTAACCCCCTAGGAGGAGTTCGTTAAAGTGCGACACGTGAAAACGGCCAAAAATACACCAAAACGCCACTAATTAGTCAAAATGGCTGACTTCCTGTTTGGTTTCGGACGTGGCGCCGAGAGACTTTTTTGTGAGTCCGGACACGATACAGATGTGTATCGATTTTCGTACTTGTGGGTGAAACCGTATAGTGGGGCTGTTGCGTTGAAATTTTGTAGGGGGCGCTGTTGCGCAATTAGGCCACGCCCCCTTTTTTTTTTTTTGAATTACGTAATTTTTCGCCACTTGTGATGTGCTTGCAAAGTTGCGCAACTTTTGGAGTACGTTTTGCGCCTCAAAAATGCGATTCTTTATCGGGAAGAATAATAATAATAATAATAAAGCTGCAAGCAGCAATGACCGGGCCCTCGGAGATCTACCCACATCACAAGGGGTAAAAAAAAAAATTTTGAGAAAAAAAAAATTGAGAAAAAAAAAATTTGAGAAAGAAAAAATTTGAGAAAAAAAAAATTGAGAAAAAAAAATTTGAGGAAAAAAAAATTTGAGAAAAAAAAATTTGAGAAAAAAAAAATTGAGAAAAAAAAATTTTTGAGAAAAAAAAATTTTTGAGAAAAAAAAATTTTTGAGAAAAAAAAAATTTTGAGAAAAAAAAAATTTTGAGAAAAAAAAAAATTGAGAAAAAAAAAATTTGAGAAAAAAAAAATTTGAGAAAAATTTTTTTTTGAGAAAAAATAAATTATGACACCAGCCGCGAGTCTGTACGACAAACGGTTCATGAGTTATAGAGGCACTTCCTGTTTGGTGAAGGGCACTTCCTGTTTGGCGAAGGAAGCGTCAATTAAGGTTAAGGACTCTTAATCAAGTCATATGATACCAGCCACAACTCTGTACGATAAACGGTTGATGAGTAACAGCCAAAAAAGGAACAATCAAGTTTCGGCCAATCAGAAGAGGGGGCGGGGCTTAGTTAAACCAATTAAGGTGAAGGACACTTAGTCAAGTCATATGATACCAGCCACAACTCTGTACGATAAACGGTTGATGAGTAACAGCCAAAAAAAGGAACAATCAAGTATGGACCAATCAGAAGAGGGGGCACTTCCTGTTTGGCGAAGGAAGTTTGACGCTTCGCCACGTATACGCCGTTTTACGAAAACTCACGATTCGCACAACTTTTCATCGTTAAGGTGTCTTGAGTATGCCGAGCGAACTTGAAGTTGATCCGATTAACCCCCTAGGAGGAGTTCGTTAAAGTGCGACACATGAAAACGTCCAAAAATACACCAAAACGCCACTAATTAGTCAAAATGGCTGACTTCCTGTTTGGTTTCGGACGTGGCGCCGAGAGACTTTTTTGTGAGTCCGGACACAATACAGATGTGTACCGATTTTTGTACTTGTGGGTGAAACCGTCTAGTGGGGCTGTTGCGTTGAAATTTTGTAGGGGGCGCTGTTGCGCCATTAGGCCCCGCCCACTTTTTTTTTTTTTTAAATACGTAATTTTTCGCCACTTGTGATGTGCTTGCAAAGTTGCGCAACTTTTGGAGTACGTTTTGCGCCTCAAAAACGCGATTCTTTAGGGGGAAGAATAATAATAATTAAAGCTGCAAGCAGCAATGGACGGGCCCTCGGAGCTCTTCCCACGTCACAAGGCCAGCAGCCAATCAGAAACCAAACAGGAAGTCAGCCATTTCGACTAATTAGTGGCGTTTTGGCGCATTTTTGGCCGCTATCACGGGTCGCACTTTAACGATAGTTTAACGTTTTTCTCAAAAAAAAATTTGAGAAAAAAAATTTGAGAAAAAAAAATTTGAGAAAAAAAAATGTTGAGAAAAAAAATTTTTGAGAAAAAAATGTTTTGAGAAAAAAAAATTGAGAAAAAAAAATTTGAGAAAAAAAAAATTTGAGAAAAAAAATTTGAGAAAAAAAAAAATTTGAGAAAAAAAAATTTTGAGGAAAAAAAAATTAAGAAAAAAAAAATTGAGAAAAAAAAAATTTGAGAAAAAAAAATTTGAGAAAAAAAAATTTGAGAAAAAAAAATTTGAGAAAAAAAAAATTTGAGAAAAAAAATTTTTTGAGAAAAAAAATTGAGAAAAAAAATGTTGAGAAAAAAAAAATGTTATGACACCAGCCGCGAGTCTGTACGACAAACGGTTCATGAGTTATAGAGGCACTTCCTGTTTGGTGAAGGGCACTTCCTGTTTGGCGGAGGAAGCGTCAATTAAGGTTAAGGACTCTTAATCAAGTCATATGATACCAGCCACAACTCTGTACGATAAACGGTTGATGAGTAACAGCCAAAAAAAGGAACAATGAAGTATGGACCAATCAGAAGAGGGGGCACTTCCTGTTTGGTGAAGGAAGTTTGACGCTACGCCACGGGCACGCCGTTTTACGAAAACTCACGATTCGCACAACTTTTCATCGTTAAGGTGTCTTGAGTATGCCGAGCGAACTTGAAGTTGATCCGATTAACCCCCTAGGAGGAGTTCGTTAAAGTGCGACACATGAAAACGTCCAAAAATACACCAAAACGCCACTAATTAGTCAAAATGGCTGACTTCCTGTTTGGTTTCGGACGTGGCGCCGAGAGACTTTTTTGTGAGTCCGGACACAATACAGATGTGTACCGATTTTTGTACTTGTGGGTGAAACCGTCTAGTGGGGCTGTTGCGTTGAAATTTTGTAGGGGGCGCTGTTGCGCAATTAGGCCCCGCCCACTTTTT
Source organism: Nannobrachium achirus (assembly GCF_963921795.1). NCBI lineage: Eukaryota > Metazoa > Chordata > Actinopteri > Myctophiformes > Myctophidae > Nannobrachium > Nannobrachium achirus. The sequence goes on along the minus strand of NC_137810.1, from coordinate 71,124,482 downwards.
TTTTTTTTTAAATACGTAATTTTTCGCCACTTGTGATGTGCTTGCAAAGTTGCGCAACTTTTGGAGTACGTTTTGCGCCTCAAAAACGCGATTCTTTAGGGGGAAGAATAATAATAATCTTTGCAATTACAATAGGGTCCTCACACTGTGTGTGCTCGGGCCCTAATTAAAGCTGCAAGCAGCAATGGACGGGCCCTCGGAGCTCTTCCCACGTCACAAGGCCAGCAGCCAATTAGAAACCAAACAGGAAGTCAGCCATTTCGACTAATTAGTGGCGTTTTGGCGCATTTTTGGCCGCTATCACGGGTCGCACTTTAACGATAGTTTAACGTTTTTCTCAAAAAAAAATTTGAGAAAAAAAATTTGAGAAAAAAAAATTTGAGAAAAAAAAATGTTGAGAAAAAAATTTTTTGAGAAAAAAATGTTTTGAGAAAAAGAAATTGAGAAAAAAAAATTTGAGAAAAAAAAAATTTGAGAAAAAAAATTTGAGAAAAAAAAAATTTGAGAAAAAAAAATTGAGGAAAAAAAAAATTAAGAAAAAAAAAATTGAGAAAAAAAAAATTTGAGAAAAAAAAATTTGAGAAAAAAAAATTTGAGAAAAAAAAATTTGAGAAAAAAAAAATTTGAGAAAAAAAAAATTTTGAGAAAAAAAATTGAGAAAAAAAATGTTGAGAAAAAAAAAATGTTATGACACCAGCCGCGAGTCTGTACGACAAACGGTTCATGAGTTATAGAGGCACTTCCTGTTTGGTGAAGGGCACTTCCTGTTTGGCGGAGGAAGCGTCAATTAAGGTTAAGGACTCTTAATCAAGTCATATGATACCAGCCACAACTCTGTACGATAAACGGTTGATGAGTAACAGCCAAAAAAAGGAACAATGAAGTATGGACCAATCAGAAGAGGGGGCACTTCCTGTTTGGTGAAGGAAGTTTGACGCTACGCCACGGGCACGCCGTTTTACGAAAACTCACGATTCGCACAACTTTTCATCGTTAAGGTGTCTTGAGTATGCCGAGCGAACTTGAAGTTGATCCGATTAACCCCCTAGGAGGAGTTCGTTAAAGTGCGACACATGAAAACGTCCAAAAATACACCAAAACGCCACTAATTAGTCAAAATGGCTGACTTCCTGTTTGGTTTCGGACGTGGCGCCGAGAGACTTTTTTGTGAGTCCGGACACAATACAGATGTGTACCGATTTTTGTACTTGTGGGTGAAACCGTCTAGTGGGGCTGTTGCGTTGAAATTTTGTAGGGGGCGCTGTTGCGCAATTAGGCCCCGCCCACTTTTTTTTTTTTTTAAATACGTAATTTTTCGCCACTTGTGATGTGCTTGCAAAGTTGCGCAACTTTTGGAGTACGTTTTGCGCCTCAAAAACGCGATTCTTTAGGGGGAAGAATAATAATAATAATCTTTGCAATTACAATAGGGTCCTCACACTGTGTGTGCTCGGGCCCTAATTAAAGCTGCAAGCAGCGATGACCGGGCCCTCGCAGCTCTACCCACGTCACAAGGGGCAACGGTTACACTATTACACTTATTGCCCTTTTACACTTATTGCCCTATTACACTATTACACTTATTACACTATTACACTTAATGCACTATTACACTATTGCACTTATTACACTATTACACTTATTGCACTATTACACTCTTACACTTATTACACTATTACACTTATTGTGCTATTACACTATTACACTTATTACACTATTACACTTTTACACTTATTACACTATTACACTTATTGTGCTATTACACTTATTACACTATTACACTATTACACTATTACACTTATTGCGCTATTACACTATTACACTTATTACACTATTACACTTATTGCGCTATTACACTATTACACTTATTACACTATTACACTTATTGCGCTATTACACTATTACACTTATTACACTATTACACTTATTGCGCTATTACACTATTACACTTATTACACTATTACACTTATTACACTATTACACTTATTGCGCTATTACACTATTACACTTATTACACTATTACACTTATTGCGCTATTACACTATTACACTATTACACTTATTGCGCTATTACACTATTACACTTATTACACTATTACACTTATTGCACTATTGCACTATTACACTTATTACACTATTACACTATTATACATATTACACTATTACACTTATTGCGCTATTACACTATTACACTATTATACTTATTACACTATTACACTTATTACACTATTACACTATTGCGCAATTACACTATTACACTTTTTGCGCAATTACACTATTACACTTATTGCGCTATTACACTATTACACTATTAAGGCTCATTTCCACTGGCAGCGATAACGATGACGATTTAAAAAAGTGGATTTTCAATTGAAGTGGATCGGCAGCATCCACCCAACACCGATAAAGACAACGATAGCCGACAACTACATCGTTAGGATCAACAACGATGTGGTTAAGATCACAGTGATATGGAACTGGGTCTCTGACAAACAGCTCGCGATGCGCACTGAGCGAGCGGCTGTTGTTAATTGGCGCCTCTTCACATTGATGTCCGATAACTTTATCGGACATCAATGTGAAGGCATAATTATCGCTGTGATATTTTATGGCTATCTTCATCGTTATCGCTGCCGGTGGGAATGAGCCTTTACACTTATTACACTATTACACTTACTATTACACTATTACACTTATTACACTATTACAATATTATACTTATTACACTATTACACTTATTACACTATTACACTATTGCGCAATTACACTATTACACTTTTTGCGCAATTACACTTATTGCGCTATTACACTATTACACTTATTACACTATTACACTATTACACTATTACACTTATTGTGCTATTATACTATTACACTTATTACACTATTACACTTATTACACTATTACACTTATTACACTATTACACTAATACACTTATTACACTATTACACTATTACACTTATTGCGCTATTACAGTTATTACACCTAGACACAGTTACACTATAGCACTTATTACAAACCATTGAAAAGATAGCAAATAGGAACTATCAATAATCGACCAATCAGAAGAGGGGGCGGGGCTAAGTTAAACCAATTAAGGTGAAGGACCCTTAGTCAAGTCATATGATACCAGCCACAACTCTGTACGATAAACGGTTGATGAGTAACAGCCAAAAAAAGGAACAATCAAGTTTCAGCCAATCAGAAGAGGGGGCACTTCCTGTTTGGTGATGGAAGTTTGACGCTTCGCCACGGGCACGCCGTTTTACGAAAACTCACGATTTTGATAACTTTTTATCGTTAAGGTGTCTTGAGTATGCCGAGCAAATGTGAAGTTGATCCGATTAACTCCCTAGGAGGAGTGTGTTAAAGTGTGAACCGTGAAAACGGCCAAAAATTCGCCAAAACGCCACTAATTAGTCAAAATGGCTGACTTCCTGTTTGGTTTCCGACATGGCGCCAAGAGACTTTTTTGTGAGTCCGGACATGATACAGGTGTGTACCGATTTTCGTAAGTGCAGGTGAAACCGTATGGTGGGGCTTGAGGCACGAAGTTTTGTAGGGGGCGCTATTGAGCCATTAGGCCACGCCCCCTTTTGATTTTTTTTAAATACGTAAATTTTTGCCGCTTGTGATGTGCGTGCAAGGTTGCGCAACTTTTGGAGTACGTATTGCGCCTCAAAAACGCGATTCTTTTCGGAGAATAATAATAAGAATTAAAGCTGCAAGCAGCAATGACCGGGCCCTCGGAGCTCTACCCACGTCACAAGGGGTAGAAGCCCATTAGCATTAGAATTTAAGAATCAGCATTAGGATTTGTTAGCATTAGCATGTGTTAGCATTAGCATTAGCACGTTAGCATTAGCATTTGTTAGCATTAGCATTTGTTAACATTAGCATTAGCATTTGTTAGCATTAACATGTGTTAGCATTAGCGAGTTAGCATTAGCATTTGTTAGCATTAGCATGTGTTAGCATTAACATTTTTTAGCATTAGCATTAAATTTAAAAAAATTGAGAAAAAAAATTTGAGAAAAAAAAAATTTGAGAAAAAAAATTTGAGAAAAAAAAATTGAGAAAAAAAATTTGAGAAAAAAAAATTTGAGAAAAAAAAAATTGAGAAAAAAAAATTTAAGAAAAAAAAAATTTGAGAAAAAAAATTTGAGAAAAAAAAATTTGAGAAAAAAAAAATTTGAGAAAAAAAAATTTGAGAAAAAAAAATTTTAGAAAAAAAAATTTGAGAAAAAAAAAAATTGAGGAAAAAAAATTGAGAAAAAAAAATTTGAGAAAAAAAAATTTGAGAAAAAAAAATTTTTTGAAAAAAAAAAATTTGAGAAAAAAAAAATTTGAGAAAAAAAAAATTTGAGAAAAAAAAATGTTTGAGAAAAAAAAAATGTTATGACACCAGCCGCGAGTCTGTACGACAAACGGTTCATGAGTTATAGAGGCACTTCCTGTTTGGTGAAGGGCACTTCCTGTTTGGTGAAGGAAGCGTCAATTAAGGTTAAGGACTCTTAATCAAGTCATATGATACCAGCCACAACTCTGTACGATAAACGGTTGATGAGTAACAGCCAAAAAAAGGAACAATCAAGTATGGACCAATCAGAAGAGGGGGCACTTCCTGTTTGGTGAAGGAAGTTTGACGCTACGCCACGGGCACGCCGTTTTACGAAAACTCACGATTCGCACAACTTTTCATCGTCAAGGTGTCTTGAGTATGCCGAGCGAACTTGAAGTTGATCCGATTAACCCCCTAGGAGGAGTTCGTTAAAGTGCGACACGTGCAAACGGCCAAAAATACACCAAAACGCCACTAATTAGTCAAAATGGCTGACTTCCTGTTTGGTTTCGGACGTGGCGCCGAGAGACTTTTTTGTGAGTCCGGACACGATACAGATGTGTACCGATTTTCGTACGTGTAGGTGAAACCGTATGGTGGGGCTTGAGGCACGAAGTTTTGTAGGGGGCGCTGTTGCGCCATTAGGCCACGCCCCCTTTTATTTTTTTTAAAATACGTAAATTTTCGCCACTTGTGATGTGTGTGCAAAGTTGCGCAACTTTTTGAGTACGTTTTGCGCCTCAAAAACGCGATTTACTTTCGGGAAAATAATAATAATAATAATTAAAGCTGCAAGCAGCAATGGACGGGCCCTCGGAGCTCTTCCCACGTCACAAGGCCAGCAGCCAATCAGAAACCAAACAGGAAGTCAGCCATTTCGACTAATTAGTGGCGTTTTGGCGCATTTTTGGCCGCTATCACGGGTCGCACTTTAACGATAGTTTAACGTTTTTCTCAAAAAAAAATTTGAGAAAAAAAATTTGAGAAAAAAAAATTTGAGAAAAAAAAATGTTGAGAAAAAAAATTTTTGAGAAAAAAATGTTTTGAGAAAAAAAAATTGAGAAAAAAAAATTTGAGAAAAAAAAAATTTGAGAAAAAAAATTTGAGAAAAAAAAAATTTGAGAAAAAAAAATTTTGAGGAAAAAAAAATTAAGAAAAAAAAAATTGAGAAAAAAAAAATTTGAGAAAAAAAAATTTGAGAAAAAAAAATGAGAAAAAAAAATTTGAGAAAAAAAAAAATTGAGAAAAAAAAAATTTTGAGAAAAAAAATTGAGAAAAAAAATGTTGAGAAAAAAAAAAATGTTATGACACCAGCCGCGAGTCTGTACGACAAACGGTTCATGAGTTATAGAGGCACTTCCTGTTTGGTGAAGGGCACTTCCTGTTTGGCGGAGGAAGCGTCAATTAAGGTTAAGGACTCTTAATCAAGTCATATGATACCAGCCACAACTCTGTACGATAAACGGTTGATGAGTAACAGCCAAAAAAAGGAACAATGAAGTATGGACCAATCAGAAGAGGGGGCACTTCCTGTTTGGTGAAGGAAGTTTGACGCTACGCCACGGGCACGCCGTTTTACGAAAACTCACGATTCGCACAACTTTTCATCGTTAAGGTGTCTTGAGTATGCCGAGCGAACTTGAAGTTGATCCGATTAACCCCCTAGGAGGAGTTCGTTAAAGTGCGACACATGAAAACGTCCAAAAATACACCAAAACGCCACTAATTAGTCAAAATGGCTGACTTCCTGTTTGGTTTCGGACGTGGCGCCGAGAGACTTTTTTGTGAGTCCGGACACAATACAGATGTGTACCGATTTTTGTACTTGTGGGTGAAACCGTCTAGTGGGGCTGTTGCGTTGAAATTTTGTAGGGGGCGCTGTTGCGCAATTAGGCCCCGCCCACTTTTTTTTTTTTTTAAATACGTAATTTTTCGCCACTTGTGATGTGCTTGCAAAGTTGCGCAACTTTTGGAGTACGTTTTGCGCCTCAAAAACGTGATTCTTTAGGGGGAAGAATAATAATAATCTTTGCAATTACAATAGGGTCCTCACACTGTGTGTGCTCGGGCCCTAATTAAAGCTGCAAGCAGCAATGACCGGGCCCTCGCAGCTCTACCCACGTCACAAGGCCAGCAGCCAATCAGAAACCAAACAGGAAGTCAGCCATTTCGACTAATTAGTGGCGTTTTGGCGCATTTTTGGCCGTTATCACGGGTCGCACTTTAACGATAGTTTAAAGTTTTTCTCAAAAAAAAATGTTTGAGAAAAAAAAATTGAGAAAAAAAAATTTGAGAAAAAAAAATTTGAGAAAAAAAATTTGAGAAAAAAAAATTGAGAAAAAAAAAATTGAGAAAAAAAAAATTGAGAAAAAAAAAATTTGAGAAAAAAAAATTAGAGAAAAAAAAATTTTGAGAAAAAAAAATTTGAGAAAAAAAAATTTTGAGAAAAAAAAATTTGAGAAAAAAAAAAATTTGAGAAAAAAATTTTTTTTGAGAAAAAAAAAAATTTTGAGAAAAAAAAAATGTTTTGAGAAAAAAAAAATGTATGACACCAGCCGCGAGTCTGTACGACAAACGGTTCATGAGTTATAGAGGCACTTCCTGTTTGGTGAAGAACACTTCCTGTTTGGCGAAGGAAGCGTCAATTAAGGTTAAGGACTCTTAATCAAGTCATATGATACCAGCCACAACTCTGTACGATAAACGGTTGATGAGTAACAGCCAAAAAAGGAACAATCAAGTTTCGGCCAATCAGAAGAGGGGGCGGGGCTTAGTTAAACCAATTAAGGTGAAGGACACTTAGTCAAGTCATATGATACCAGCCACAACTCTGTACGATAAACGGTTGATGAGTAACAGCCAAAAAAAGGAACAATCAAGTATGGACCAATCAGAAGAGGGGGCACTTCCTGTTTGGTGAAGGAAGTTTGACACTTCGCCACGGGCACGCCGTTTTACGAAAACTCACGATTCGCACAACTTTTCATCGTTAAGGTGTCTTGAGTATGCCGACCGAACTTGAAGTTGATCCGATTAACCCCCTAGGAGGAGTTCGTTAAAGTGTGACGCGTGAAAACGGCCAAAAACACACCAAAACTCCACTAATTAGTCAAAATGGCTGACTTCCTGTTTGGTTTCGGACGTGGTGCCGAGAGACTTTTTTGTGAGTCCGGACACGATACAGATGTGTACCGATTTTCGTACGTGTAGGTGAAATCGTATGGTGGGGCTTGAGGCACAAAGTTTTGTAGGGGGCGCTGTTGCGCAATTAGCCACGCCCCCTTTTTTTTTTTTTTGAATTACGTAAATTTTCGCCACGTGTAATGTGCTTGCAAAGTTCCGCAACTTTTGGAGTACGTTTTGCCCCTCAAAAATGCGATTCTTTATCGGGAAGAATAATAATAATAATCTTTGCAATTACAATAGGGTCCTCACACTGTGTGTGCTCGGGCCCTAATTAAAGCTGCAAGCAGCGATGACCGGGCCCTCGCAGCTCTACCCACGTCACAAGGGGCAGCGGTTTCACTATTACACTTATTGCCCTTTTACACTTATTTCCCTATTACACTATTACACTTATTATGCTATTACACTATAACACTTATTACACTATTACACTATTACACTTATTACACTATTACAATATTACACTTATTACACTATTACACTTATTACACTATTACACTATTACACTTATTACACTATTACACTATTACACTATTACACTATTACACTTATTACACTTATTACACTATTACACTATTACACTTATAAAACTATTACACTTATTGTGCTATTACACTTATTACACTATTACACTATTAAACTTATTACACTATTAGAGTTATTGTGCTAGTACACTATTACACTTATTACACTATTACACTATTACACTTATTACACTATTACACTTATTACACTATTACACTATTACACTTATTACACTTATTACACTATTACACTTATTGCATTATTACACTATTACACATATTACACTTATTACACTATTACACTTATTACACTATTACACTATTACACTATTACACTTATTACACTATTACACTTATTACACTATTACACTTATTACACTATTACACTATTACACTTATTACACTATTACACTATTACACTATTACACTTATTACACTATTACACTTATTACACTATTACACTTATTACACTTATTACACTATTACACTATTACACTTATTGTGCTATTACACTTATTACACTATTACACTATTAAACTTATTACACTATTAGAGTTATTGTGCTAGTACACTATTACACTTATTACACTATTACACTATTACACTTATTACACTATTACACTTATTACACTATTACACTATTACACTTATTACACTTATTACACTTATTACACTATTACACTTATTGCATTATTACACTATTACACATATTACACTTATTACACTATTACACTTATTACACTATTACACTATTACACTAATTACACTATTACACTATTACACGTATTACACTATTAAACTTATTTCGCTATTAAACTATTACACTATTACACTTATTACACTATTAAACTTATTGCGCTATTACACTATTACACTTATTACACTATTACACTATTACACTTATTACACTATTACACTATTACACGTATTACACTATTACACTATTACACTATTACACTTATTGCGCTATTACACTATTACACTTATTGCGCTATTACACTATTACACTTATTGCGCTATTACACTATTACACTTATTGCGCTATTACACTATTACACTTATTGTGCTATTACACTATTACACTTATTGTGCTATTACACTATTACACTTATTGTGCTATTACACTATTACACTATTACACTTACACTTATTGTGCTATTACACTATTACACTATTACACTATTACATTTATTGTGCTACTACACTATTACACTTATTAAACTATTAAACTTATTGCGCTATTACACTATTACACTTACTACACTATTAAACTTATTGCGCCATTACACTATTAAACTTATTACACTATTACACTATTACACTTATTACACTATTACACTATTACACTATTACACTTATTACACTATTACACTTATTACACTATTAAACTTATTACACTATTACACTATTACACTTATTACACTATTACACTATTACACTTATTGCGCTATTACACTATTACACTATTACACTTATTACAGTATTACACTTATTGCGCTATTACACTATTACAGTTATTACACCTAGACACAGTTGCACTATTGCACTTATTACAAACCATTGAAAAGATAGTAATTAGGAACTATCAATAATCGACCAATCAGAAGAGGAGGCGGGGCTAATTAAACCAATTAAGAACAAGGTCTCTGAAACAAGTCAAATGACTCCTCCCAGAAGTTTTTACGACAAACGGTTGATGAGTAATAGCCAAAATAAGGAACAATCAAGTATCGACCAATCAAAAGAGGGGGCACTTCCTGTTTGGCGAAGGAAGTTTAACGCTTCGCCACGGGCACGCCGTTTTACGAAAACTCACAATTCGCACAACTTTTCATCGTTAAGGTGTCTTGAGTATGCCGAGCGAACTTGAAGTTGATCCGATTAACCCCCTAGGAGGAGTTCGTTAAATTGCGACCTGTGAAAACGGCCAAAAATGCGCCAAAACGCCACTAATTAGTCAAAATGGCTTACTTCCTGTTTGGTTTCGGACATGGCGCCAAGAGACTCTTTTGTGAGTCCGGACATGATACAGGTGTGTACCGATTTTCGTACTTGTGGGTGAAACCGTATAGTGGGGCTGTTGCGTTGAAATTTTGTAGGGGGCGCTGTTGCGCCATTAGGCCACGCCCCCTTTAATTATTTTTTAAATACGTAATTTTTCGCCACTTGGGATGTGCTTGCAAAGTTGCGCAACTTTTGGAGTACGTTTTGCGCCTCAAAAACGCGATTCTTTAGGGGGAAGAATAATAATAAGAATCTTTGCAATTACAATAGGGTCCTCACACACTGTGTGTGCTCGGGCCCTAATAATCTTTGCAATTACAATAGGGTCCTCACACACTGTGTGTGCTCGGGCCCTAATTAAAGCTGCAAGCAGCAATGACCGGGCCCTCGGAGATCTACCCACGTCACAAGGGGTAGCAGCCAATTAGCATTAGAATTTAAGAATCAGCATTAGCATTTGTTAGCATTAGCATTTGTTAACATTAGCATTAGCATTTTTTAACATTTGTTATTATTAGCAAGTGTTAGCATTTGTTAGCATTAGCATGTGTTAGCATTAGCATTAGCATTTGTTAGCATTAGCATGTGTTAGAATTAGCATGTGTTAGCTTTAGCATTAACATGTGTTAGCATTAGCATTAGCATTTGTTAGCATTAGCATGTTAGCATTAGCATTTGTTAGCATTAGCATGTGTTAGCATTAGCATTTGTAAGCATTAGCATGTGTTAGCATTAGCATAAGCATTTGTTAGCATTAGCATGTGTTAGCATTAGCATTAGCATTTGTTAGCATTAGCATGTTAGCATTAGCATTTGTCAACATTAGCATTAGCATGTTAACATTAGCATTTATTAGCATTAGCATGTGTTAGCATTTGTTAGCATTAGCATTAAATTAAAAAAAATTGAGAAAAAAAAATTGAGAAAAAAAATTTTGAGAAAAAAAAAATTGAGAAAAATTTTTTTTTGAGAAAAAAATAATTTTTTGAGAAAAAAAAAATTTGAGAAAAAAAAAAAGTATGACACCAGCCGCGAGTCTGTACGACAAACGGTTCATGAGTTATAGAGGCACTTCCTGTTTGGTGAAGGGCACTTCCTGTTTGGCGAAGGAAGCGTCAATTAAGGTTAAGGACTCTTAATCAAGTCATATGATACCAGTCACAACTCTGTACGATAAACTGTTGATGAGTAACAGCCAAAAAAGGAACAATCAAGTTTCGGCCAATCAGAAGAGGGGGCGGGGCTTAGTTAAACCAATTAAGGTGAAGGACACTTAGTCAAGTCATAGGATACCAGCCACAACTCTGTACGATAAACAGTTGATGAGTAACAGCCAAAAAAAGGAACAATCAAGTATGGACCAATCAGAAGAGGGGGCACTTCCTGTTTGGTGAAGGAAGTTTGACCCTTCGCCACGGGCACGCCGTTTTACGAAAACTCACGATTTTGATAACTTTTCATCGTTAAGGTGTCTTGAGTATGCCGAGCGAACTTGAAGTTGATCCGATTAACCCCCTAGGAGGAGTTCGTTAAAGTGCGACACGTGCAAACGGCCAAAAATACACCAAAACGCCACTAATTAGTCAAAATGGCTGACTTCCTGTTTGGTTTCGGACGTGGCGCCGAGAGACTTTTTTGTGAGTCCGGACACGATACAGATGTGTACCGATTTTCGTACGTGTAGGTGAAACCGTATGGTGGGGCTTGAGGCACGAAGTTTTGTAGGGGGCGCTGTTGCGCCATTAGGCCACGCCCCCTTTTATTTTTTTTAAAATACGTAAATTTTCGCCACTTGTGATGTGTGTGCAAAGTTGCGCAACTTTTTGAGTACGTTTTGCGCCTCAAAAACGCGATTTACTTTCGGGAAAATAATAATAATAATAATAATCTTTGCAATTACAATAGGGTCCTCACACACTGTGTGTGCTCGGGCCCTAATTAAAGCTGCAAGCAGCGATGACCGGGCCCTCGCAGCTCTACCCACGTCACAAGGCCAGCAGCCAATCAGAAACCAAACAGGAAGTCAGCCATTTCGACTAATTAGTGGCATTTTGGCGCATTTTTGGCCGTTATCATGGGTCGCACTCTTACGATAGTTTAAAGTTTTTCTCAAAAAAAAAAAATTGAGAAAAAAAAAAATTTTTGAGAAAAAAATTTTTTTTGAGAAAAAAAAAGTTTGAGGAAAAAAAAATTGAGAAAAAAAAAATGTTGAGAAAAAAAATTGAGAAAAAAAAAATTGAGAAAAAAAAATTTGAGAAAAAAATTTTTGAGAAAAAAAATTTTTTGAGAAAAAAAATTTTTTGAGAAAAAAGAAATTTTGAGAAAAAAAAATGTTTGAGAAAAAAAAATGTTGAGAAAAAAAAAATTATGACACCAGCCGCGAGTCTGTACGACAAACGGTTCATAGTCTCGCGTAGCCAGACAACTATTCCACAATCTCTGAATGCTATATAGAGTCTGGAACAGCAGCTCCAGAACGGCGAGTATCGAAAACGGGCATTAAAGTTCAAAAATCTATATTTTAAAATGTCATTTCTGCTAAGCAGCAAGCTAAACATGCTTATATGATTTTTATTTATATAATGATAAATATTTGTGGGATGTGAGACGGAAGCGGAAGTGACGAGGGCTTCACTTCCGCTTTGACCGGGTACTCATCGTTCTTCTCTTGATGCGCCAGACTGTATGCTGGGAGCATTTGACCAAATCGCGGAGGCAACAGTCTGGCCACGCGAGACTAAACGGTTCATGAGTTAGAGAGGCACTTCCTGTTTGGTGAAGGGCACTTCCTGTTTGGCGAAGGAAGCGTCAATTAAGGTTAAGGACTCTTAATCAAGTCATATGATACCAGCCACAACTCTGTACGATAAACGGTTGATGAGTAACAGCCAAAAAAGGAACAATCAAGTTTCGGCCAATCAGAAGAGGGGGCGGGGCTTAGTTAAACCAATTAAGGTGAAGGACACTTAGTCAAGTCATATGATACCAGCCAGAGTGTATATAAGAGAGTTACGTCACGCTTTGAACTCGCCGCAGACCGGAAGTGGCGTCGCATGGAGCCTGTTCTCATTCTTATCGAGGCTCTGCTGCTCTCCTGCCCGTCCGCCCCCACTATAGCCGAGGTATTTTCAATCACTGGTAAGTAGACGAAATCACGTCTTTTTCACCCTTTTAACGCATTCACGGGCCTCTCGTGAATGTGTGAATGCGTGAATGCGTTAAAAGGGTGAAAAAGACGTGATTTCGTCTACTTACCAGTGATTGAAAATACCTCGGCTATAGTGGGGGCGGACGGGCTGAAGAGCAGCAGAGGCTAGCTAGGAATGAGAACAGGCTCCATGCGTGCGCAAGTGCGCATGCGTAAGCTTCCCACCATAGAGTAAATAGGCTTTCCACGCTTACTATGGGAGTCGACGTAAGTGACGTAACTCTCTTATATACACTCTGATACCAGCCACAACTCTGTACGATAAACGGTTGATGAGTAACAGCCAAAAAAAGGAACAATCAAGTATGGACCAATCAGAAGAGGGGGCACTTCCTGTTTGGTGAAGGAAGTTTGATGCTTCGCCACGGGCACGCCGTTTTACGAAAACTCACGATTTTGATAACTTTTTATCGTTAAGGTGTCTTGAGTATGCCGAGCGAAGTTGAAGTTGAGCCGATTAACCCCCTAGGAGGAGTTCGTTAAAGTGTGACACGTGAAAACGGCCAAAAATGCGCCAAAACGCCACTAATTAGTCAAAATGGCTGACCTCCTGTTTGGTTTCGGACATGGCGCCAAGAGACTTTTTTGTGAGTCCGGACATGATACAGGTGTGTACCGATTTTCGTACTTGTGGGTGAAACCGTATAGTGGGGCTGATGCGTTGAAATTTTGTAGGGGGCGCTGTTGCGCCATTAGGCCACGCCTCCTTTTTTTTTTTTTTTATTACGTAATTTTTAGCCACTTGTGATGTGCTTGCAAAGTTGCGCAACTTTTGGAGTACGTTTGGCGCCTCAAAAACGCGATTCATTCGGCGGAAGAAGAATAATAATCTTTGCAAATACAATAGGATCCTCACACACTGTGTGTGCTCGGGCCCTAATTAAAGCTGCAAGCAGCGATGACCGGGCCCTCGCAGCTCTACCCACGTCACAAGGCCAGCAGCCAATCAGAAACCAAACAGGAAGTCAGCCATTTCGACTAATTAGTGGCGTTTTGGCGCATTTTTGGCCGTTATCACGGGTCGCACTCTAACGATAGTTTAAAGTTTTTCTCAAAAAAAATGTTTTGAGAAAAAAAAATGGCGAAAAAAAAAATTTGAGAAAAAAAACATTTTGAGAAAAAAAATTTTTTGAGAAAAAATTTTTTTGAGAAAAAAACATTTTTGAGAAAAAAAAATTGAGAAAAAAAAAATTTTGAGAAAAAAAAAATTGAGAAAAAAAAAAAATTTTTTTTTTTGAGAAAAATAAAATTTTGAGAAAAAAAAATTTGAGAAAAAAAAATTTGAGAAAAAAAAATTTTGTGAAAAAAAAATTTTGAGAAAAAAAAATGTTTTAAGAAAAAAATAAAATTGAGAAAAAAAAATTTGATAAAAAAAAAATGTTGAGAAAAAAAAAAAATATGACACCAGCCGCGAGTCTGTACGACAAACGGTTCATGAGTTATAGAGGCACTTCCTGTTTGGTGAAGGGCACTTCCTGTTTGGCGAAGGAAGCGTCAATTAAGGTTAAGGACTCTTAATCAAGTCATATGATACCAGCCACAACTCTGTACGATAAACGGTTGATGAGTAACAGCCAAAAAAGGAACAATCAAGTTTCGGCCAATCAGAAGAGGGGGCGGGGCTTAGTTAAACCAATTAAGGTGAAGGACACTTAGTCAAGTCATATGATACCAGCCACAACTCTGTACGATAAACGGTTGATGAGTAACAGCCAAAAAAAGGAACAATCAAGTATGGACCAATCAGAAGAGGGGGCACTTCCTGTTTGGTGAAGGAAGTTTGATGCTTCGCCACGGGCACGCCGTTTTACGAAAACTCACGATTTTGATAACTTTTTATCGTTAAGGTGTCTTGAGTATGCCGAGCGAACTTGAAGTTGATCCGATTAACCCCCTAGGAGGAGTTCGTTAAAGTGTGACAAGTGAAAACGGCCAAAAATACACCAAAACGCCACTAATTAGTCAAAATGGCTGACTTCCTGTTTGGTTTTGGACGTGGCGCCGAGAGACTTTTTTGTGAGTCCGGACACGATACAGATGTGTACCGATTTTCGTACTTGTGGGTGAAACCGCATGGTGGGGCTTGAGGCACAAAGTTTTGTAGGAGGCGCTATTGAGCCATTAGGCCACGCCCCCCCTTTTTTTTTTTTTAAATATGAAATTTTTCGCCACTTGTGATGTGTGTGCAAAGTTGCGCAACTTTTGGAGTACGTTTGGTGCCTCAAAAACGCGATTCTTTAGGGGGAAGAATAATAATAATTAAAGCTGCAAGCAGCAATGACCGGGCCCTCGCAGCTCTACCCACGTCACAAGGCCAGCAGCCAATCAGAAACCAAACAGGAAGTCAGCCATTTCGACTAATTAGTGGCGTTTTGGCGCATTTTTGGCCGTTATCACGGGTCGCACTTTAACGATAGTTAAAGTGCGACCCGTTTTTTGAGAAATTGAGAAAAAAAAATTGAGAAAAAAAAAATTTGAGAAAAAAAAAATTTGAGAAAAAAAAAATTTGAGAAAAAAAAATTTTTGAGAAAAAAAAAATTGAGAAAAAAAAATTTGAGAAAAAAAAAATTTTGAGAAAAAAAAATTTTGAGAAAAAAAATTTTGAGAAAAAAAAATTTGAGAAAAAAAAATTTTGAGAAAAAAAAAATTTTGAGAAAAAAAAAATTTGAGAAAAAAAAATTTTTTGAGAAAAAAAAATTTCTTGAGAAAAAAAAAAATTTTTGAGAAAAAAAAAATGTTTTGAGAAAAAAAAAATGTTTGACACCAGCCGCGAGTCTGTATGACAAACGGTTCATGAGTTATAGAGGCACTTCCTGTTTGGTGAAGAACACTTCCTGTTTGGCGAAGGAAGCGTCAATTAAGGTTAAGGACTCTTAATCAAGTCATATGATACCAGCCACAACTCTGTACGATAAACGGTTGATGAGTAACAGCCAAAAAAGGAACAATCAAGTTTCGGCCAATCAGAAGAGGGGGCGGGGCTTAGTTAAACCAATTAAGGTGAAGGACACTTAGTCAAGTCATATGATACCAGCCACAACTCTGTACGATAAACGGTTGATGAGTAACAGCCAAAAAAAGGAACAATCAAGTATGGACCAATCAGAAGAGGGGGCACTTCCTGTTTGGTGAAGGAAGTTTGACACTTCGCCACGGGCACGCCGTTTTACGAAAACTCACGATTCGCACAACTTTTCATCGTTAAGGTGTCTTGAGTATGCCGACCGAACTTGAAGTTGATCCGATTAACCCCCTAGGAGGAGTTCGTTAAAGTGTGACGCGTGAAAACGGCCAAAAACACACCAAAACGCCACTAATTAGTCAAAATGGCTGACTTCCTGTTTGGTTTCGGACGTGGTGCCGAGAGACTTTTTTGTGAGTCCGGACACGATACAGATGTGTACCGATTTTCGTACGTGTAGGTGAAATCGTATGGTGGGGCTTGAGGCACAAAGTTTTGTAGGGGGCGCTGTTGCGCAATTAGCCACGCCCCCTTTTTTTTTTTTTTGAATTACGTAAATTTTCGCCACGTGTAATGTGCTTGCAAAGTTCCGCAACTTTTGGAGTACGTTTTGCCCCTCAAAAATGCGATTCTTTATCGGGAAGAATAATAATAATAATCTTTGCAATTACAATAGGGTCCTCACACACTGTGTGTGCTCGGGCCCTAATTAAAGCTGAAAGCAGCAATGACCGGGCCCTCGCAGCTCTACCCACGTCACAAGGCCAGCAGCCAATCAGAAACCAAACAGGAAGTCAGCCATTTCGACTAATTAGTGGCGTTTTGGCGCATTTTTGGCCGTTATCACGGGTCGCACTTTAACGATAGTTAAAGTGCGACCCGTTTTTTGAGAAATTGAGAAAAAAAAATTGAGAAAAAAAAAATTTGAGAAAAAAAAAATTTGAGAAAAAAAAAATTTGAGAAAAAAAAATTTTTGAGAAAAAAAAAATTGAGAAAAAAAAATTTGAGAAAAAAAAAATTTTGAGAAAAAAAAATTTTGAGAAAAAAAATTTTGAGAAAAAAAAATTTGAGAAAAAAAAATTTTGAGAAAAAAAAAATTTTGAGAAAAAAAAAATTTGAGAAAAAAAAATTTTTTGAGAAAAAAAAATTTCTTGAGAAAAAAAAAAATGTTTGAGAAAAAAAAAATGTTTTGAGAAAAAAAAAATGTTTGACACCAGCCGCGAGTCTGTATGACAAACGGTTCATGAGTTATAGAGGCACTTCCTGTTTGGTGAAGAACACTTCCTGTTTGGCGAAGGAAGCGTCAATTAAGGTTAAGGACTCTTAATCAAGTCATATGATACCAGCCACAACTCTGTACGATAAACGGTTGATGAGTAACAGCCAAAAAAGGAACAATCAAGTTTCGGCCAATCAGAAGAGGGGGCGGGGCTTAGTTAAACCAATTAAGGTGAAGGACACTTAGTCAAGTCATATGATACCAGCCACAACTCTGTACGATAAACGGTTGATGAGTAACAGCCAAAAAAAGGAACAATCAAGTATGGACCAATCAGAAGAGGGGGCACTTCCTGTTTGGTGAAGGAAGTTTGACACTTCGCCACGGGCACGCCGTTTTACGAAAACTCACGATTCGCACAACTTTTCATCGTTAAGGTGTCTTGAGTATGCCGACCGAACTTGAAGTTGATCCGATTAACCCCCTAGGAGGAGTTCGTTAAAGTGTGACGCGTGAAAACGGCCAAAAACACACCAAAACGCCACTAATTAGTCAAAATGGCTGACTTCCTGTTTGGTTTCGGACGTGGTGCCGAGAGACTTTTTTGTGAGTCCGGACACGATACAGATGTGTACCGATTTTCGTACGTGTAGGTGAAATCGTATGGTGGGGCTTGAGGCACAAAGTTTTGTAGGGGGCGCTGTTGCGCAATTAGCCACGCCCCCTTTTTTTTTTTTTTGAATTACGTAAATTTTCGCCACGTGTAATGTGCTTGCAAAGTTCCGCAACTTTTGGAGTACGTTTTGCCCCTCAAAAATGCGATTCTTTATCGGGAAGAATAATAATAATAATCTTTGCAATTACAATAGGGTCCTCACACACTGTGTGTGCTCGGGCCCTAATTAAAGCTGAAAGCAGCAATGACCGGGCCCTCGCAGCTCTACCCACGTCACAAGGCCAGAAGCCAATCAGAAACCAAACAGGAAGTCAGCCATTTCGACTAATTAGTGGCGTTTTGGCGCATTTTTGGCCGTTATCACGGGTCGCACTTTAACGATAGTTTAAAGTTTTTCTCAAAAAAAAATTTTTGAGAAAAAAAAATTTTGAGAAAAAAAAATTGAGAAAAAAAAAATGCGAGAAAAAAATTTTTTTGAGAAAAAAAAAATTTGAGAAAAAAAAATTTTTGAGAAAAAAAAATTTTTTGAGAAAAAAAAATTTGAGAAAAAAAAATTTTTAGAAAAAAAAATTTGAGAAAAAAAATTTTTTTGAGAAAAAAAAATTTTTGAGAAAAAAAAAAATTGAGAAAAAAGAATTTGAGAAAAAAAGAATAGAGAAAAAAAAAAATTTAGAAAAAAAAAAATTGAGAAAAAAAAATTTTGAGAAAAAAAAATTTAGAAAAAAAAAATGTTGAGAAAAAAAAATTTTATGACACCAGCCGCGAGTCTGTACGATAAACGGTTGATGAGTAACAGCCAAAAAAGGAACAATCAAGTTTCGGCCAATCAGAAGAGGGGGCGGGGCTTAGTTAAACCAATTAAGGTGAAGGACAGTTAGTCAAGTCATATGATACCAGCCACAACTCTGTACGATAAACGGTTGATGAGTAACAGCCAAAAAAAGGAACAATCAAGTATGGACCAATCAGAAGAGGGGGCACTTCCTGTTTGGTGAAGGAAGTTTGACCCTTCGCCACGGGCACGCCGTTTTACGAAAACTCACGATTTTGATAACTTTTCATCGGTAAGGTGTCTTGAGTATGCCGAGCGAATGTGAAGTTGATCCGATTAACCCCCTAGGAGGAGTTTGTTAAAGTGCGACACGTGAAAACGGCCAAAAATACACCAAAACGCCACTAATTTGTCAAAATGGCTGACTTCCTGTTTGGTTTCGGACGTGGCGCCGAGAGACTTTTTTGTGAGTCCGGACACGATACAGATGTGTACCGATTTTCGTACTTGTGGGTGAAACCGTATAGTGGGGCTGTTGCGTTGAAATATTGTAGGGGCCGCTGTTGGGCCATTAGGCCACGCCCCCTTTTATTTTTTTTGAATTACGTAATTTTCCGCCACTTGTAATGTGCTTGCAAAGTTGCACAACTTTTGGAGTACGTTTGGCGCCTCAAAAACGCGATTTACTTTCGGGAAAATAATAATAATAATAATTAAAGCTGCAAGCAGCAATGACCGGGCCCTCGCAGCTCTACCCACGTCACAAGGCCAGCAGCCAATCAGAAACCAAACAGGAAGTCAGCCATTTCGACTAATTAGTGGCGTTTTGGCGCATTTTTGGCCGTTATCACGGGTCGCAACGATAGTTTAAAGTTTTTCTCAAAAAAAAATGTTTGAGAAAAAAAAATTTGAGAAAAAAAAATTTGAGAAAAAAAAAATTTGAGAAAAAAAAATTTGAGAAAAAAAAAATTTTGAGAAAAAAAAAATTGAGAAAAAAAATTTTGAGAAAAAAATTTTTGAGAAAAAAAAAATTTGAGAAAAAAAAATTTGAGAATAAAAAAAATTTTGAGAAAAAAAAAATTTGAGAAAAAAAATTTTTTTGAGAAAAAAAAAATGTTTTGAGAAAAAAAAAATGTTTTGAGAAAAAAAAAATGTATGACACCAGCCGCGAGTCTGTACGACAAACGGTTCATGAGTTATAGAGGCACTTCCTGTTTGGTGAAGAACACTTCCTGTTTGGCGAAGGAAGCGTCAATTAAGGTTAAGGACTCTTAATCAAGTCATATGATACCAGCCACAACTCTGTACGATAAACGGTTGATGAGTAACAGCCAAAAAAGGAACAATCAAGTTTCGGCCAATCAGAAGAGGGGGCGGGGCTTAGTTAAACCAATTAAGGTGAAGGACACTTAGTCAAGTCATATGATACCAGCCACAACTCTGTACGATAAACGGTTGATGAGTAACAGCCAAAAAAAGGAACAATCAAGTATGGACCAATCAGAAGAGGGGGCACTTCCTGTTTGGTGAAGGAAGTTTGACACTTCGCCACGGGCACGCCGTTTTACGAAAACTCACGATTCGCACAACTTTTCATCGTTAAGGTGTCTTGAGTATGCCGACCGAACTTGAAGTTGATCCGATTAACCCCCTAGGAGGAGTTCGTTAAAGTGTGACGCGTGAAAACGGCCAAAAACACACCAAAACGCCACTAATTAGTCAAAATGGCTGACTTCCTGTTTGGTTTCGGACGTGGTGCCGAGAGACTTTTTTGTGAGTCCGGACACGATACAGATGTGTACCGATTTTCGTACGTGTAGGTGAAATCGTATGGTGGGGCTTGAGGCACAAAGTTTTGTAGGGGGCGCTGTTGCGCAATTAGCCACGCCCCCTTTTTTTTTTTTTTGAATTACGTAAATTTTCGCCACGTGTAATGTGCTTGCAAAGTTCCGCAACTTTTGGAGTACGTTTTGCCCCTCAAAAATGCGATTCTTTATCGGGAAGAATAATAATAATAATCTTTGCAATTACAATAGGGTCCTCACACACTGTGTGTGCTCGGGCCCTAATTAAAGCTGCAAGCAGCGATGACCGGGCCCTCGCAGCTCTACCCACGTCACAAGGCCAGCAGCCAATCAGAAACCAAACAGGAAGTCAGCCATTTCGACTAATTAGTGGCGTTTTGGCGCATTTTTGGCCGTTATCACGGGTCGCACTCTAACGATAGTTTAAAGTTTTTCTCAAAAAAAATGTTTTGAGAAAAAAAAAATGGCGAAAAAAAAAATTTGAGAAAAAAAACATTTTGAGAAAAAAAAAATTTTTGAGAAAAATTTTTTTTGAGAAAAAAACATTTTTGAGAAAAAAAAATTGAGAAAAAAAAAATTTTGAGAAAAAAAAAATTGAGAAAAAAAAAAATTTTTTTTTTTGAGAAAAATAAAATTTTGAGAAAAAAAAATTTGAGAAAAAAAAATTTGAGAAAAAAAAATTTTGTGAAAAAAAAATTTTGAGAAAAAAAAATGTTTTAAGAAAAAAATAAAATTGAGAAAAAAAAATTTGATAAAAAAAAAATGTTGAGAAAAAAAAAATTATGACACCAGCCGCGAGTCTGTACGACAAACGGTTCATGAGTTATAGAGGCACTTCCTGTTTGGTGAAGGGCACTTCCTGTTTGGCGAAGGAAGCGTCAATTAAGGTTAAGGACTCTTAATCAAGTCATATGATACCAGCCACAACTCTGTACGATAAACGGTTGATGAGTAACAGCCAAAAAAGGAACAATCAAGTTTCGGCCAATCAGAAGAGGGGGCGGGGCTTAGTTAAACCAATTAAGGTGAAGGACACTTAGTCAAGTCATATGATACCAGCCACAACTCTGTACGATAAACGGTTGATGAGTAACAGCCAAAAAAAGGAACAATCAAGTATGGACCAATCAGAAGAGGGGGCACTTCCTGTTTGGTGAAGGAAGTTTGACACTTCGCCACGGGCACGCCGTTTTACGAAAACTCACGATTCGCACAACTTTTCATCGTTAAGGTGTCTTGAGTATGCCGACCGAACTTGAAGTTGATCCGATTAACCCCCTAGGAGGAGTTCGTTAAAGTGTGACGCGTGAAAACGGCCAAAAACACACCAAAACGCCACTAATTAGTCAAAATGGCTGACTTCCTGTTTGGTTTCGGACGTGGTGCCGAGAGACTTTTTTGTGAGTCCGGACACGATACAGATGTGTACCGATTTTCGTACGTGTAGGTGAAATCGTATGGTGGGGCTTGAGGCACAAAGTTTTGTAGGGGGCGCTGTTGCGCAATTAGCCACGCCCCCTTTTTTTTTTTTTTGAATTACGTAAATTTTCGCCACGTGTAATGTGCTTGCAAAGTTCCGCAACTTTTGGAGTACGTTTTGCCCCTCAAAAATGCGATTCTTTATCGGGAAGAATAATAATAATAATCTTTGCAATTACAATAGGGTCCTCACACACTGTGTGTGCTCGGGCCCTAATTAAAGCTGCAAGCAGCAATGACCGGGCCCTCGCAGCTCTACCCACGTCACAAGGCCAGCAGCCAATCAGAAACCAAACAGGAAGTCAGCCATTTCGACTAATTAGTGGCGTTTTGGCGCATTTTTGGCCGTTATCACGGGTCACACTTTAACGATAGTTTAAAGTTTTTCTCAAAAAAAAATTTGTGAGAAAAAAAAAATTTGAGAAAAAAAGAAAATTTTGAGAAAAAAAATTTTTGAGAAAAAATAATTTGAGAAAAAAAAAATTTGAGAAAAAAAAATTTTTTTGAGAAAAAAAATTTTTGAGGAAAAAAAATTTTCTGAGAAAAAAGAATTTTGAGGAAAAAAAAAATTTTGAGAAAAAAAAATGAGGGAAAAAAATTTGAGAAAAAAAAATTTGAGAAAAAAAAATTTTTGAGAAAAAAAAAAATTTGAGAAAAAAAAAATTTTGAGAAAAAAAATTGAGAAAAAAAAATTTGAGGAAAAAAAAATTATGACACCAGCCGCGAGTCTGTACGACAAACGGTTCAAGAGTTATAGAGGCACTTCCTGTTTGGTGAAGGGCACTTCCTGTTTGGCGAAGGAAGCGTCAATTAAGGTTAAGGACTCTTAATCAAGTCATATGATACCAGCCACAACTCTGTACGATAAACGGTTGATGAGTAACAGCCAAAAAAAGGAACAATGAAGTATGGACCAATCAGAAGAGGGGGCACTTCCTGTTTGGTGAAGGAAGTTTGACGCTACGCCACGGGCACGCCGTTTTACGAAAACCCACGATTCGCACAACTTTTCATCGTTAAGGTGTCTTGAGTATGCCGAGCGAACTTGAAGTTGATCCGATTAACCCCCTAGGAGGAGTTCGTTAAAGTGCGACACATGAAAACGTCCAAAAATACACCAAAACGCCACTAATTAGTCAAAATGGCTGACTTCCTGTTTGGTTTCGGACGTGGCGCCGAGAGACTTTTTTGTGAGTCCGGACACAATACAGATGTGTACCGATTTTCGTACTTGTGGGTGAAACCGTATAGTGGGGCTGTTGCGTTGACATTTTGTAGGGGGCGCTGTTGCGCAATTAGGCCACGCCCCCTTTAATTTTTTTTGAATTACGTAAATTTTCGCCACTTGTAATGTGCTTGCAAAGTTGCGCAACTTTTGGAGTACGTTTTGCCCCTCAAAAATGCGATTCTTTATCGGGAAGAATAATAATAATTAAAGCTGCAAGCAGCAATGGACGGGCCCTCGGAGCTCTTCCCACGTCACAAGGCCAGCAGCCAATCAGAAACCAAACAGGAAGTCAGCCATTTCGACAAATTAGTGGCGTTTTGGCGCATTTTTGGCCGCTATCACGGGTCGCACTTTAACGATAGTTTAACGTTTTTCTCAAAAAAAAATTTGAGAAAAAAAATTTGAGAAAAAAAATTGAGAAAAAAAAATGTTGAGAAAAAAAATTTTTGAGAAAAAAATGTTTTGAGAAAAAAAAATTGAGAAAAAAAAATTTGAGAAAAAAAAAATTTGAGAAAAAAAATTTGAGAAAAAAAAAATTTTGAGAAAAAAAAATTGAGGAAAAAAAAAATTAAGAAAAAAAAAATTGAGAAAAAAAAAATTTGAGAAAAAAAAATTTGAGAAAAAAAAATTTGAGAAAAAAAAATTTGAGAAAAAAAAAATTTGAGAAAAAAAAAATTTTGAGAAAAAAAATTGAGAAAAAAAATGTTGAGAAAAAAAAAATGTTATGACACCAGCCGCGAGTCTGTACGACAAACGGTTCATGAGTTATAGAGGCACTTCCTGTTTGGTGAAGGGCACTTCCTGTTTGGCGGAGGAAGCGTCAATTAAGGTTAAGGACTCTTAATCAAGTCATATGATACCAGCCACAACTCTGTACGATAAACGGTTGATGAGTAACAGCCAAAAAAAGGAACAATGAAGTATGGACCAATCAGAAGAGGGGGCACTTCCTGTTTGGTGAAGGAAGTTTGACGCTACGCCACGGGCACGCCGTTTTACGAAAACTCACGATTCGCACAACTTTTCATCGTTAAGGTGTCTTGAGTATGCCGAGCGAACTTGAAGTTGATCCGATTAACCCCCTAGGAGGAGTTCGTTAAAGTGCGACACATGAAAACGTCCAAAAATACACCAAAACGCCACTAATTAGTCAAAATGGCTGACTTCCTGTTTGGTTTCGGACGTGGCGCCGAGAGACTTTTTTGTGAGTCCGGACACAATACAGATGTGTACCGATTTTTGTACTTGTGGGTGAAACCGTCTAGTGGGGCTGTTGCGTTGAAATTTTGTAGGGGGCGCTGTTGCGCAATTAGGCCCCGCCCACTTTTTTTTTTTTTAAATACGTAATTTTTCGCCACTTGTGATGTGCTTGCAAAGTTGCGCAACTTTTGGAGTACGTTTTGCGCCTCAAAAACGCGATTCTTTAGGGGGAAGAATAATAATAATTAAAGCTGCAAGCAGCAATGGACGGGCCCTCGGAGCTCTTCCCACGTCACAAGGCCAGCAGCCAATCAGAAACCAAACAGGAAGTCAGCCATTTCGACAAATTAGTGGCGTTTTGGCGCATTTTTGGCCGCTATCACGGGTCGCACTTTAACGATAGTTTAACGTTTTTCTCAAAAAAAAATTTGAGAAAAAAAATTTGAGAAAAAAAATTGAGAAAAAAAAATGTTGAGAAAAAAATGTTTTGAGAAAAAAATGTTTTGAGAAAAAAAAATTGAGAAAAAAAAATTTGAGAAAAAAAAAATTTGAGAAAAAAAATTTGAGAAAAAAAAAATTTTGAGAAAAAAAAATTTTGAGGAAAAAAAAAATTAAGAAAAAAAAATTGAGAAAAAAAAAATTTGAGAAAAAAAAATTTGAGAAAAAAAAATTTGAGAAAAAAAAAATTTGAGAAAAAAAAATTTTTGAGAAAAAAAATTGAGAAAAAAAATGTTGAGAAAAAAAAAATGTTATGACACCAGCCGCGAGTCTGTACGACAAACGGTTCATGAGTTATAGAGGCACTTCCTGTTTGGTGAAGGGCACTTCCTGTTTGGCGGAGGAAGCGTCAATTAAGGTTAAGGACTCTTAATCAAGTCATATGATACCAGCCACAACTCTGTACGATAAACGGTTGATGAGTAACAGCCAAAAAAAGGAACAATGAAGTATGGACCAATCAGAAGAGGGGGCACTTCCTGTTTGGTGAAGGAAGTTTGACGCTACGCCACGGGCACGCCGTTTTACGAAAACTCACGATTCGCACAACTTTTCATCGTTAAGGTGTCTTGAGTATGCCGAGCGAACTTGAAGTTGATCCGATTAACCCCCTAGGAGGAGTTCGTTAAAGTGCGACACATGAAAACGTCCAAAAATACACCAAAACGCCACTAATTAGTCAAAATGGCTGACTTCCTGTTTGGTTTCGGACGTGGCGCCGAGAGACTTTTTTGTGAGTCCGGACACAATACAGATGTGTACCGATTTTTGTACTTGTGGGTGAAACCGTCTAGTGGGGCTGTTGCGTTGAAATTTTGTAGGGGGCGCTGTTGCGCAATTAGGCCCCGCCCACTTTTTTTTTTTTTTAAATACGTAATTTTTCGCCACTTGTGATGTGCTTGCAAAGTTGCGCAACTTTTGGAGTACGTTTTGCGCCTCAAAAACGCGATTCTTTAGGGGGAAGAATAATAATAATTAAAGCTGCAAGCAGCAATGGACGGGCCCTCGGAGCTCTTCCCACGTCACAAGGCCAGCAGCCAATCAGAAACCAAACAGGAAGTCAGCCATTTCGACTAATTAGTGGCGTTTTGGCGCATTTTTGGCCGCTATCACGGGTCGCACTTTAACGATAGTTTAACGTTTTTCTCAAAAAAAAAATTTGAGAAAAAAAATTTGAGAAAAAAAAATTTGAGAAAAAAAAATGTTGAGAAAAAAATTTTTTGAGAAAAAAATGTTTTGAGAAAAAAAAATTGAGAAAAAAAAATTTGAGAAAAAAAAAATTTGAGAAAAAAAATTTGAGAAAAAAAAAATTTGAGAAAAAAAAATTTTGAGGAAAAAAAAATTAAGAAAAAAAAAATTGAGAAAAAAAAAATTTGAGAAAAAAAAATTTGAGAAAAAAAAAATTGAGAAAAAAAAATTTGAGAAAAAAAAATTTGAGAAAAAAAAATTTGAGAAAAAAAAATTTTTGAGAAAAAAAAATGAGAAAAAAAATGTTGAGAAAAAAAAAAATGTTATGACACCAGCCGCGAGTCTGTACGACAAACGGTTCATGAGTTATAGAGGCACTTCCTGTTTGGTGAAGGGCACTTCCTGTTTGGCGGAGGAAGCGTCAATTAAGGTTAAGGACTCTTAATCAAGTCATATGATACCAGCCACAACTCTGTACGATAAACGGTTGATGAGTAACAGCCAAAAAAAGGAACAATGAAGTATGGACCAATCAGAAGAGGGGGCACTTCCTGTTTGGTGAAGGAAGTTTGACGCTACGCCACGGGCACGCCGTTTTACGAAAACTCACGATTCGCACAACTTTTCATCGTTAAGGTGTCTTGAGTATGCCGAGCGAACTTGAAGTTGATCCGATTAACCCCCTAGGAGGAGTTCGTTAAAGTGCGACACATGAAAACGTCCAAAAATACACCAAAACGCCACTAATTAGTCAAAATGGCTGACTTCCTGTTTGGTTTCGGACGTGGCGCCGAGAGACTTTTTTGTGAGTCCGGACACAATACAGATGTGTACCGATTTTTGTACTTGTGGGTGAAACCGTCTAGTGGGGCTGTTGCGTTGAAATTTTGTAGGGGGCGCTGTTGCGCAATTAGGCCCCGCCCACTTTTTTTTTTTTTTAAATACGTAATTTTTCGCCACTTGTGATGTGCTTGCAAAGTTGCGCAACTTTTGGAGTACGTTTTGCGCCTCAAAAACGCGATTCTTTAGGGGGAAGAATAATAATAATCTTTGCAATTACAATAGGGTCCTCACACTGTGTGTGCTCGGGCCCTAATTAAAGCTGCAAGCAGCAATGGACGGGCCCTCGGAGCTCTTCCCACGTCACAAGGCCAGCAGCCAATCAGAAACCAAACAGGAAGTCAGCCATTTCGACTAATTAGTGGCGTTTTGGCGCATTTTTGGCCGCTATCACGGGTCGCACTTTAACGATAGTTTAACGTTTTTCTCAAATAAAAATTTGAGAAAAAAAATTTGAGAAAAAAAAATTTGAGAAAAAAAAATGTTGAGAAAAAATTTTTTTGAGAAAAAAATGTTTTGAGAAAAAAAAATTGAGAAAAAAAAATTTGAGAAAAAAAAAATTTGAGAAAAAAAAAAATTTGAGAAAAAAAATTTTTGAGGAAAAAAAAAATTAAGAAAAAAAAATTGAGAAAAAAAAATTTGAGAAAAAAAAATTTGAGAAAAAAAAATTTGAGAAAAAAAAATTTGAGAAAAAAAAAATTTGAGAAAAAAAAAATTTTGAGAAAAAAAATTGAGAAAAAAAATGTTGAGAAAAAAAAAATGTTATGACACCAGCCGCGAGTCTGTACGACAAACGGTTCATGAGTTATAGAGGCACTTCCTGTTTGGTGAAGGGCACTTCCTGTTTGGCGGAGGAAGCGTCAATTAAGGTTAAGGACTCTTAATCAAGTCATATGATACCAGCCACAACTCTGTACGATAAACGGTTGATGAGTAACAGCCAAAAAAAGGAACAATGAAGTATGGACCAATCAGAAGAGGGGGCACTTCCTGTTTGGTGAAGGAAGTTTGACGCTACGCCACGGGCACGCCGTTTTACGAAAACTCACGATTCGCACAACTTTTCATCGTTAAGGTGTCTTGAGTATGCCGAGCGAACTTGAAGTTGATCCGATTAACCCCCTAGGAGGAGTTCGTTAAAGTGCGACACGTGAAAACGGACAAAAATACACCAAAACGCCACTAATTAGTCAAAATGGCTGACTTCCTGTTTGGTTTCGGACGTGGCGCCGAGAGACTTTTTTGTGAGTCCGGACACAATACAGATGTGTACCGATTTTTGTACTTGTGGGTGAAACCGTCTAGTGGGGCTGTTGCGTTGAAATTTTGTAGGGGGCGCTGTTGCGCAATTAGGCCCCGCCCACTTTTTTTTTTTTTTAAATACGTAATTTTTCGCCACTTGTGATGTGCTTGCAAAGTTGCGCAACTTTTGGAGTACGTTTTGCGCCTCAAAAACGCGATTCTTTAGGGGGAAGAATAATAATAATAATTAAAGCTGCAAGCAGCAATGGACGGGCCCTCGGAGCTCTTCCCATGTCACAAGGCCAGCAGCCAATCAGAAACCAAACAGGAAGTCAGCCATTTCGACTAATTAGTGGCGTTTTGGCGCATTTTTGGCCGCTATCACGGGTCGCACTTTAACGATAGTTTAACGTTTTTCTCAAAAAAAAATTTGAGAAAAAAAATTTGAGAAAAAAAATTGAGAAAAAAAAATGTTGAGAAAAAAAATTTTTGAGAAAAAAATGTTTTGAGAAAAAAAAATTGAGAAAAAAAAATTTGAGAAAAAAAAAAATTGAGAAAAAAAATTTGAGAAAAAAAAAATTTGAGAAAAAAAAATTTTGCGGAAAAAAAAATTAAGAAAAAAAAAATTGAGAAAAAAAAATTTGAGAAAAAAAAATTTGAGAAAAAAAAATTTGAGAAAAAAAAATTTGAGAAAAAAAAAATTTGAGAAAAAAAAAATTTTGAGAAAAAAAATTGAGAAAAAAAATGTTGAGAAAAAAAAATGTTATGACACCAGCCGCGAGTCTGTACGACAAACGTTTCATGAGTTATAGAGGCACTTCCTGTTTGGTGAAGGGCACTTCCTGTTTGGCGGAGGAAGCGTCAATTAAGGTTAAGGACTCTTAATCAAGTCATATGATACCAGCCACAACTCTGTACGATAAACGGTTGATGAGTAACAGCCAAAAAAAGGAACAATGAAGTATGGACCAATCAGAAGAGGGGGCACTTCCTGTTTGGTGAAGGAAGTTTGACGCTACGCCACGGGCACGCCGTTTTACGAAAACTCACGATTCGCACAACTTTTCATCGTTAAGGTGTCTTGAGTATGCCGAGCGAACTTGAAGTTGATCCGATTAACCCCCTAGGAGGAGTTCGTTAAAGTGCGACACATGAAAACGTCCAAAAATACACCAAAACGCCACTAATTAGTCAAAATGGCTGACTTCCTGTTTGGTTTCGGACGTGGCGCCGAGAGACTTTTTTGTGAGTCCGGACACAATACAGATGTGTACCGATTTTTGTACTTGTGGGTGAAACCGTCTAGTGGGGCTGTTGCGTTGAAATTTTGTAGGGGGCGCTGTTGCGCAATTAGGCCCCGCCCACTTTTTTTTTTTTTAAATATGTAATTTTTCGCCACTTGTGATGTGCTTGCAAAGTTGCGCAACTTTTGGAGTACGTTTTGCGCCTCAAAAACGCGATTCTTTAGGGGGAATAATAATAATAATTAAAGCTGCAAGCAGCAATGGACGGGCCCTCGGAGCTCTTCCCACGTCACAAGGCCAGCAGCCAATCAGAAACCAAACAGGAAGTCAGCCATTTCGACTAATTAGTGGCGTTTTGGCGCATTTTTGGCCGCTATCACGGGTCGCACTTTAACGATAGTTTAACGTTTTTCTCAAAAAAAAATTTGAGAAAAAAAATTTGAGAAAAAAAAATTTGAGAAAAAAAAATGTTGAGAAAAAATTTTTTTGAGAAAAAAATGTTTTGAGAAAAAAAAATTGAGAAAAAAAAATTTGAGAAAAAAAAAATTTGAGAAAAAAAATTTGAGAAAAAAAAATTTTTGAGAAAAAAAAATTTTGAGGAAAAAAAAAATTAAGAAAAAAAAAATTGAGAAAAAAAAATTTGAGAAAAAAAAATTTGAGAAAAAAAAATTTGAGAAAAAAAAATTTGAGAAAAAAAAAATTTGAGAAAAAAAAAATTTTGAGAAAAAAAATTGAGAAAAAAAATGTTGAGAAAAAAAAAATGTTATGACACCAGCCGCGAGTCTGTACGACAAACGGTTCATGAGTTATAGAGGCACTTCCTGTTTGGTGAAGGGCACTTCCTGTTTGGCGGAGGAAGCGTCAATTAAGGTTAAGGACTCTTAATCAAGTCATATGATACCAGCCACAACTCTGTACGATAAACGGTTGATGAGTAACAGCCAAAAAAAGGAACAATGAAGTATGGACCAATCAGAAGAGGGGGCACTTCCTGTTTGGTGAAGGAAGTTTGACGCTACGCCACGGGCACGCCGTTTTACGAAAACTCACGATTCGCACAACTTTTCATCGTTAAGGTGTCTTGAGTATGCCGAGCGAACTTGAAGTTGATCCGATTAACCCCCTAGGAGGAGTTCGTTAAAGTGCGACACATGAAAACGTCCAAAAATACACCAAAACGCCACTAATTAGTCAAAATGGCTGACTTCCTGTTTGGTTTCGGACGTGGCGCCGAGAGACTTTTTTGTGAGTCCGGACACAATACAGATGTGTACCGATTTTTGTACTTGTGGGTGAAACCGTCTAGTGGGGCTGTTGCGTTGAAATTTTGTAGGGGGCGCTGTTGCGCAATTAGGCCCCGCCCACTTTTTTTTTTTTTTAAATACGTAATTTTTCGCCACTTGTGATGTGCTTGCAAAGTTGCGCAACTTTTGGAGTACGTTTTGCGCCTCAAAAACGCGATTCTTTAGGGGGAAGAATAATAATAATCTTTGCAATTACAATAGGGTCCTCACACTGTGTGTGCTCGGGCCCTAATTAAAGCTGCAAGCAGCAATGGACGGGCCCTCGGAGCTCTTCCCACGTCACAAGGCCAGCAGCCAATCAGAAACCAAACAGGAAGTCAGCCATTTCGACTAATTAGTGGCGTTTTGGCGCATTTTTGGCCGCTATCACGGGTCGCACTTTAACGATAGTTTAACGTTTTTCTCAAAAAAAAATTTGAGAAAAAAAATTTGAGAAAAAAAAATTTGAGAAAAAAAAATGTTGAGAAAAAAATTTTTTGAGAAAAAAATGTTTTGAGAAAAAAAAATTGAGAAAAAAAAATTTGAGAAAAAAAAAATTTGAGAAAAAAAAATTGAGAAAAAAAAAATTTGAGAAAAAAAAAATTTGAGAAAAAAAAAATTAAGAAAAAAAAATTGAGAAAAAAAAAATTTGAGAAAAAAAAATTTGAGAAAAAAAAAATTTGAGAAAAAAAAAATTTTGAGAAAAAAAATTGAGAAAAAAAATGTTGAGAAAAAAAAAATGTTATGACACCAGCCGCGAGTCTGTACGACAAACGGTTCATGAGTTATAGAGGCACTTCCTGTTTGGTGAAGGGCACTTCCTGTTTGGCGGAGGAAGCGTCAATTAAGGTTAAGGACTCTTAATCAAGTCATATGATACCAGCCACAACTCTGTACGATAAACGGTTGATGAGTAACAGCCAAAAAAAGGAACAATGAAGTATGGACCAATCAGAAGAGGGGGCACTTCCTGTTTGGTGAAGGAAGTTTGACGCTACGCCACGGGCACGCCGTTTTACGAAAACTCACGATTCGCACAACTTTTCATCGTTAAGGTGTCTTGAGTATGCCGAGCGAACTTGAAGTTGATCCGATTAACCCCCTAGGAGGAGTTCGTTAAAGTGCGACACATGAAAACGTCCAAAAATACACCAAAACGCCACTAATTAGTCAAAATGGCTGACTTCCTGTTTGGTTTCGGACGTGGCGCCGAGAGACTTTTTTGTGAGTCCGGACACAATACAGATGTGTACCGATTTTTGTACTTGTGGGTGAAACCGTCTAGTGGGGCTGTTGCGTTGAAATTTTGTAGGGGGCGCTGTTGCGCAATTAGGCCCCGCCCACTTTTTTTTTTTTTTAAATACGTAATTTTTCGCCACTTGTGATGTGCTTGCAAAGTTGCGCAACTTTTGGAGTACGTTTTGCGCCTCAAAAACGCGATTCTTTAGGGGGAAGAATAATAATAATAATAATTAAAGCTGCAAGCAGCAATGACCGGGCCCTCGGAGATCTACCCACATCACAAGGGGTAAAAAAAAAATTTTGAGAAAAAAAAAATTGAGAAAAAAAAATTTTGAGAAAAAAAATTTTTGAGAAAATAAAAATTGAGAAAAAAAAATTTGAGGAAAAAAAAATTTGAGAAAAAAAAAATTTGAGAAAAAAAAATTGAGAAAAAAAAATTTTTGAGAAAAAAAATTTTTGAGAAAAAAAAAATTTGAGAAAAAAAAAATTTTGAGAAAAAAAAAATTTGAGAAAAAAAAAATTTGAGAAAAAAAAATTTGAGAAAAAAAAATTTGAGAAAAAAAAATTTGAGAAAAAAAAAATTTTGAGAAAAAAAAAAATTGAGAAAAAAAAAAATTGAGAAAAAAAAAAATTGAGAAAAAAAAATGTTATGACACCAGCCGCGAGTCTGTACGACAAACGGTTCATGAGTTATAGAGGCACTTCCTGTTTGGTGAAGGGCACTTCCTGTTTGGCGAAGGAAGCGTCAATTAAGGTTAAGGACTCTTAATCAAGTCATATGATACCAGCCACAACTCTGTACGATAAACGGTTGATGAGTAACAGCCAAAAAAGGAACAATCAAGTTTCGGCCAATCAGAAGAGGGGGCGGGGCTTAGTTAAACCAATTAAGGTGAAGGACACTTAGTCAAGTCATATGATACCAGCCACAACTCTGTACGATAAACGGTTGATGAGTAACAGCCAAAAAAAGGAACAATCAAGTATGGACCAATCAGAAGAGGGGGCACTTCCTGTTTGGCGAAGGAAGTTTGACGCTTCGCCACGGGCACGCCGTTTTACGAAAACTCACGATTCGCACAACTTTTCATCGTTAAGGTGTCTTGAGTATGCCGAGCGAACTTGAAGTTGATCCGATTAACCCCCTAGGAGGAGTTCGTTAAAGTGCGACCCGTGAAAACGGCCAAAAATACACCAAAACGCCACTAATTAGTCAAAATGGCTGACTTCCTGTTTGGTTTCGGACGTGGCGCCGAGAGACTTTTTTGTGAGTCCGGACACGATACAGATGTGTACCGATTTTCGTACGTGTAGGTGAAACCGTCTAGTGGGGCTGTTGCGTTGAAATTTTGTAGGGGGCGCTGTTGCGCCATTAGGCCCCGCCCACTTTTTTTTTTTTTTAAATACGTAATTTTTCGCCACTTGTGATGTGCTTGCAAAGTTGCGCAACTTTTGGAGTACGTTTTGCGCCTCAAAAACGCGATTCTTTAGGGGGAAGAATAATAATAATTAAAGCTGCAAGCAGCAATGACCGGGCCCTCGGAGATCTACCCACGTCACAAGGGGTAGCAGCCAATTAGCATTAGAATTTAAGAATCAGCATTAGCATTTGTTATTATTAGCATGTTTTAGCATTAGCATTTGTTAACATTAGCATTAGCAATTTTTAACATTTGTTATTATTAGCATGTGTTAGCATTTGTTAGCATTAGCATTTGTTAGCATTAGCATGTGTCAGTATTAGCATGTGTTAGCATTAGCATTAGCATGTTAGCATTAGCATTTGTTAGCATCAGCATGTGTTAGCATTAGCATTTGTTAGCATTAGCATGTGTTAACATTAGCATTAGCACGTTAGCATTAGCATTTGTTAGCATTAGCTTTTGTTAACATTAGCATTAGCATTTGTTAGCATTAACATGTGTTAGCATTAGCGAGTTAGCATTAGCATTTGTTAGCATTAGCATGTGTTAGCATTAACATTTTTTAGCATTAGCATTAAATTAAAAAAAATTGAGAAAAAAAATTTGAGAAAAAAAAATTTGAGAAAAAAAAATTTAAGAAAAAAAATTTGAGAAAAAAAATTTGAGAAAAAAAAATTTGAGAAAAAAAAATTTGAGAAAAAAAAAAATTGAAAAAAAAAAATTTGAGAAAAAAAAAATTGAAAAAAAAAAAATTTGAGAAAAAAAAAATTTGAGAAAAAAAAAAAATTTGAGAAAAAAAAATTTGAGAAAAAAAAATTTGAGAAAAAAAAATTTGAGAAAAAAAAATTTGAGAAAAAAAAAATTTTTGAAAAAAAAAAATTTGAGAAAAAAAAAAATTTGAGAAAAAAAAAAATTGAGAAAAAAAAATTTGAGAAAAAAA
The DNA here is from genome assembly GCF_963921795.1 of Nannobrachium achirus. Lineage (NCBI taxonomy): Eukaryota > Metazoa > Chordata > Actinopteri > Myctophiformes > Myctophidae > Nannobrachium > Nannobrachium achirus. The sequence goes on along the minus strand of NC_137810.1, from coordinate 71,089,976 downwards.
AATTTGAGAAAAAAAAAATTTGAGAAAAAAAAAAATTGATAAAAAAAAATTTGAGAAAAAAAAATTTGAGAAAAAAAAAATTGAGAAAAAAAAATTTTTGAGGAAAAAAAAATGTTATGACACCAGCCGCGAGTCTGTACGACAAACGGTTCATGAGTTATAGAGGCACTTCCTGTTTGGTGAAGGGCACTTCCTGTTTGGTGAAGGGCACTTCCTGTTTGGCGAAGGAAGCGTCAATTAAGGTTAAGGACTCTTAATCAAGTCATATGATACCAGCCACAACTCTGTACGATAAACGGTTGATGAGTAACAGCCAAAAAAAGGAACAATCAAGTATGGACCAATCAGAAGAGGGGGCACTTCCTGTTTGGTGAAGGAAGTTTGACGCTACGCCACGGGCACGCCGTTTTACGAAAACTCACGATTCGCACAACTTTTCATCGTCAAGGTGTCTTGAGTATGCCGAGCGAACTTGAAGTTGATCCGATTAACCCCCTAGGAGGAGTTTGTTAAAGTGCGACACGTGAAAACGGCCAAAAATACACCAAAACGCCACTAATTAGTCAAAATGGCTGACTTCCTGTTTGGTTTCGGACGTGGCGCCGAGAGACTTTTTTGTGAGTCCGGACACAATACAGATGTGTACCGATTTTCGTACGTGTAGGTGAAACCGTATGGTGGGGCTTGAGGCACGAAGTTTTGTAGGGGGCGCTGTTGCGCCATTAGGCCACGCCCCCTTTTATTTTTTTTTAAATACGTACATTTTCGCCACTTGTGATGTGTGTGCAAAGTTGCGCAACTTTTTGAGTACGTTTGGCGCCTCAAAAACGCGATTTACTTTCGGGAAAATAATAATAATAATAATAATAATCTTTGCAAATACAATAGGGTCCTCTCACACTGTGTGTGCTCGGGCCCTAATAATAATAATAATCTTTGCAATTACAATAGGGTCCTCACACTGTGTGTGCTCGGGCCCTAATAATCTTTGCAATTACAATAGGGTCCTCTCACACTGTGTGTGCTCGGGCCCTAATTAAAGCTGCAAGCAGCAATGACCGGGCCCTCGCAGCTCTACCCACGTCACAAGGCCAGCAGCCAATCAGAAACCAAACAGGAAGTCAGCCATTTCGACTAATTAGTGGCGTTTTGGCGCATTTTTGGCCGTTATCACGGGTCGCACTTTAACGATAGTTTAAAGTTTTTCTCAAAAAAAATGTTTGAGAAAAAAAAATTGAGAAAAAAAAAATTGAGAAAAAAAAAATTGAGAAAAAAAGGATTCTGAGAAAAAAAAATTGAGAAAAAAAAATTTGAGGAAAAAAAATTTTGAGAAAAAAAATTGAGAAAAAAAAATTTGAGAAAAAAAATTTTTTTGAGAAAAAAAAAATGTTTTTAGAAAAAAAAAATGTATGACACCAGCCGCGAGTCTGTACGACAAACGGTTCATGAGTTATAGAGGCACTTCCTGTTTGGTGAAGAACACTTCCTGTTTGGCGAAGGAAGCGTCAATTAAGGTTAAGGACTCTTAATCGAGTCATATGATACCAGCCACAACTCTGTACGATAAACGGTTGATGAGTAACAGCCAAAAAAGGAACAATCAAGTTTCGGCCAATCAGAAGAGGGGGCGGGGCTTAGTTAAACCAGTTAAGGTGAAGGACACTTAGTCAAGTCATATGATACCAGCCACAACTCTGTACGATAAACGGTTGATGAGTAACAGCCAAAAAAAGGAACAATCAAGTATGGACCAATCAGAAGAGGGGGCACTTCCTGTTTGGTGAAGGAAGTTTGACACTTCGCCACGGGCACGCCGTTTTACGAAAACTCACGATTCGCACAACTTTTCATCGTTAAGGTGTCTTGAGTATGCCGACCGAACTTGAAGTTGATCCGATTAACCCCCTAGGAGGAGTTCGTTAAAGTGTGACGCGTGAAAACGGCCAAAAACACACAAAAACGCCACTAATTAGTCAAAATGGCTGACTTCCTGTTTGGTTTCGGACGTGGTGCCGAGAGACTTTTTTGTGAGTCCGGACACGATACAGATGTGTACCGATTTTCGTACGTGTAGGTGAAATCGTATGGTGGGGCTTGAGGCACAAAGTTTTGTAGGGGGCGCTGTTGCGCAATTAGCCACGCCCCCCTTTTTTTTTTTTTGAATTACGTAAATTTTCGCCACGTGTAATGTGCTTGCAAAGTTCCGCAACTTTTGGAGTACGTTTTGCCCCTCAAAAATGCGATTCTTTATCGGGAAGAATAATAATAATAATCTTTGCAATTACAATAGGGTCCTCACACACTGTGTGTGCTCGGGCCCTAATAATTAAAGCTGCAAGCAGCAATGACCGGGCCCTCGCAGCTCTACCCACGTCACAAGGCCAGCAGCCAATCAGAAACCAAACAGGAAGTCAGCCATTTCGACTAATTAGTGGCGTTTTGGCGCATTTTTGGCCGTTATCACGGGTCGCACTTTAACAATAGTTTAAAGTTTTTCTCAAAAAAAAAGTTTGAGAAAAAAAAATTGAGAAAAAAAAATTTGAGAAAAAAAAATTTGAGAAAAAAAAAATTTGAGAAAAAAATTTTTTGGAGAAAAAAAAATTGAGAAAAAAAAATTTGAGAAAAAAAAATTTTTGAGAAAAAAAAATTTTGAGAAAAAAAATTTTGAGAAAAAAAAAATTGAGAAAAAAAATTTTTGAGAAAAAAAAAAATTTGAGAAAAAAAAAAATTGAGAAAAAAAAATTTTTGAGAAAAAAAAAATGTTTTGAGAAAAAAAAAATGTATGACACCAGCCGCGAGTCTGTACGACAAACGGTTCATGAGTTATAGAGGCACTTCCTGTTTGGTGAAGAACACTTCCTGTTTGGCGAAGGAAGCGTCAATTAAGGTTAAGGACTCTTAATCGAGTCATATGATACCAGCCACAACTCTGTACGATAAACGGTTGATGAGTAACAGCCAAAAAAGGAACAATCAAGTTTCGGCCAATCAGAAGAGGGGGCGGGGCTTAGTTAAACCAGTTAAGGTGAAGGACACTTAGTCAAGTCATATGATACCAGCCACAACTCTGTACGATAAACGGTTGATGAGTAACAGCCAAAAAAAGGAACAATCAAGTATGGACCAATCAGAAGAGGGGGCACTTCCTGTTTGGTGAAGGAAGTTTGACACTTCGCCACGGGCACGCCGTTTTACGAAAACTCACGATTCGCACAACTTTTCATCGTTAAGGTGTCTTGAGTATGCCGACCGAACTTGAAGTTGATCCGATTAACCCCCTAGGAGGAGTTCGTTAAAGTGTGACGCGTGAAAACGGCCAAAAACACACCAAAACGCCACTAATTAGTCAAAATGGCTGACTTCCTGTTTGGTTTCGGACGTGGTGCCGAGAGACTTTTTTGTGAGTCCGGACACGATACAGATGTGTACCGATTTTCGTACGTGTAGGTGAAATCGTATGGTGGGGCTTGAGGCACAAAGTTTTGTAGGGGGCGCTGTTGCGCAATTAGCCACGCCCCCTTTTTTTTTTTTTTGAATTACGTAAATTTTCGCCACGTGTAATGTGCTTGCAAAGTTCCGCAACTTTTGGAGTACGTTTTGCCCCTCAAAAATGCGATTCTTTATCGGGAAGAATAATAATAATAATCTTTGCAATTACAATAGGGTCCTCACACACTGTGTGTGCTCGGGCCCTAATAATCTTTGCAATTACAATAGGGTCCTCACACTGTGTGTGCTCGGGCCCTAATAATTAAAGCTGCAAGCAGCAATGGACGGGCCCTCGGAGCTCTTCCCACGTCACAAGGCCAGCAGCCAATCAGAAACCAAACAGGAATTCAGCCATTTCGACTAATTAGTGGCGTTTTGGCGCATTTTTGGCCGCTATCACGGGTCGCACTTTAACGATAGTTTAACGTTTTTCTCAAAAAAAAATGTTTTGAGAAAAAAAATTTGAGAAAAAAAAATTTGAGAAAAAAAAAATTTGAGAAAAAAAATTTGAGAAAAAAAAATTTTTGAGAAAAAAAAATTGAGGAAAAAAAAAATTAAGAAAAAAAAAATTGAGAAAAAAAAAATTTGAGAAAAAAAAATTTGAGAAAAAAAAATTTGAGAAAAAAAATTTTGAGAAAAAAAAATTTTGAGAAAAAAAAATTTCATATGATACCAGCCACAACTCTGTACGATAAACGGTTGATGAGTAACATCCAAAAAAAGGAACAATTAAGTATGGACCAATCAGAAGAGGGGGCACTTCCTGTTTGGCGAAGGAAGTTTGACGCTTCGCCACGGGCACGCCGTTTTACGAAAACTCAAGATTCGCACAACTTTTCATCGTTAAGGTGTCTTGAGTATGCCGAGCGAACTTGAAGTTGATCCGATTAACCCCCTAGGAGGAGTTCGTTAAAGTGCGACCCGTGAAAACGGCCAAAAATACACCAAAACGCCACTAATTAGTCAAAATGGCTGACTTCCTGTTTGGTTTCGGACGTGGCGCCGAGAGACTTTTTTGTGAGTCCGGACACGATACAGATGTGTACCGATTTTCGTAGGTGTAGGTGAAACCGTATGGTGGGGCTTGAGGCACGAAGTTTTGTAGGGGGCGCTGTTGCGCCATTAGGCCACGCCCCCTTTTTTTTTTTTTAATACGTACATTTTCGCCACTTGTGATGTGTGTGCAAAGTTGCGCAACTTTTTGAGTACGTCTTGCGGCTCAAAAACGCGATTTATTCGGGGGAATAATAATAATAATTAAAGCTGCAAGCAGCAATGGACGGGCCCTCGGAGCTCTTCCCACGTCACAAGGCCAGCAGCCAATCAGAAACCAAACAGGAAGTCAGCCATTTCGACTAATTAGTGGCGTTTTGGCGCATTTTTGGCCGCTATCACGGGTCGCACTTTAACGATAGTTTAACGTTTTTCTCAAAAAAAAATTTGAGAAAAAAAATTTGAGAAAAAAAAATTTGAGAAAAAAAAATGTTGAGAAAAAAAATTTTTGAGAAAAAAATGTTTTGAGAAAAAAAAATTGAGAAAAAAAAATTTGAGAAAAAAAAAATTTGAGAAAAAAAATTTGAGAAAAAAAAAATTTTGAGAAAAAAAAAATTAAGAAAAAAAAAATTGAGAAAAAAAAAATTTGAGAAAAAAAAATTTGAGAAAAAAAAATTTGAGAAAAAAAAATTTGAGAAAAAAAAAATTTGAGAAAAAAAAAATTTTGAGAAAAAAAATTGAGAAAAAAAATGTTGAGAAAAAAAAAATGTTATGACACCAGCCGCGAGTCTGTACGACAAACGGTTCATGAGTTATAGAGGCACTTCCTGTTTGGTGAAGGGCACTTCCTGTTTGGCGGAGGAAGCGTCAATTAAGGTTAAGGACTCTTAATCAAGTCATATGATACCAGCCACAACTCTGTACGATAAACGGTTGATGAGTAACAGCCAAAAAAAGGAACAATGAAGTATGGACCAATCAGAAGAGGGGGCACTTCCTGTTTGGTGAAGGAAGTTTGACGCTACGCCACGGGCACGCCGTTTTACGAAAACTCACGATTCGCACAACTTTTCATCGTTAAGGTGTCTTGAGTATGCCGAGCGAACTTGAAGTTGATCCGATTAACCCCCTAGGAGGAGTTCGTTAAAGTGCGACCCGTGAAAACGGCCAAAAATACACCAAAACGCCACTAATTAGTCAAAATGGCTGACTTCCTGTTTGGTTTCGGACGTGGCGCCGAGAGACTTTTTTGTGAGTCCGGACACGATACAGATGTGTACCGATTTTCGTACGTGTAGGTGAAACCGTCTAGTGGGGCTGTTGCGTGTAAATTTTGTAGGGGGCGCTGTTGCGCCATTAGGCCCCGCCCACTTTTTTTTTTTTTTAAATACGTAATTTTTCGCCACTTGTGATGTGCTTGCAAAGTTGCGCAACTTTTGGAGTACGTTTTGCGCCTCAAAAACGCGATTCTTTAGGGGGAAGAATAATAATAATCTTTGCAATTACAATAGGGTCCTCACACTGTGTGTGCTCGGGCCCTAATTAAAGCTGCAAGCAGCAATGGACGGGCCCTCGGAGCTCTTCCCACGTCACAAGGCCAGCAGCCAATCAGAAACCAAACAGGAAGTCAGCCATTTCGACTAATTAGTGGCGTTTTGGCGCATTTTTGGCCGCTATCACGGGTCGCACTTTAACGATAGTTTAACGTTTTTCTCCAAAAAAAAATTGAGAAAAAAAATGAGAAAAAAAAATTTGAGAAAAAAAAATGTTGAGAAAAAAAAATTTTTGAGAAAAAAATGTTTTGAGAAAAAAAAATTGAGAAAAAAAAATTTGAGAAAAAAAAAATTTGAGAAAAAAAAAATTTGAGAAAAAAAAATTTTGAGGAAAAAAAAAATTAAGAAAAAAAAAATTGAGAAAAAAAAAATTTGAGAAAAAAAAATTTGAGAAAAAAAAATTTGAGAAAAAAAAATTTGAGAAAAAAAAATTTGAGAAAAAAAAAATTTTGAGAAAAAAAATTGAGAAAAAAAATGTTGAGAAAAAAAAAATGTTATGACACCAGCCGCGAGTCTGTACGACAAACGGTTCATGAGTTATAGAGGCACTTCCTGTTTGGTGAAGGGCACTTCCTGTTTGGCGGAGGAAGCGTCAATTAAGGTTAAGGACTCTTAATCAAGTCATATGATACCAGCCACAACTCTGTACGATAAACGGTTGATGAGTAACAGCCAAAAAAAGGAACAATGAAGTATGGACCAATCAGAAGAGGGGGCACTTCCTGTTTGGTGAAGGAAGTTTGACGCTACGCCACGGGCACGCCGTTTTACGAAAACTCACGATTCGCACAACTTTTCATCGTTAAGGTGTCTTGAGTATGCCGAGCGAACTTGAAGTTGATCCGATTAACCCCCTAGGAGGAGTTCGTTAAAGTGCGACACATGAAAACGTCCAAAAATACACCAAAACGCCACTAATTAGTCAAAATGGCTGACTTCCTGTTTGGTTTCGGACGTGGCGCCGAGAGACTTTTTTGTGAGTCCGGACACAATACAGATGTGTACCGATTTTTGTACTTGTGGGTGAAACCGTCTAGTGGGGCTGTTGCGTTGAAATTTTGTAGGGGGCGCTGTTGCGCAATTAGGCCCCGCCCACTTTTTTTTTTTTTTAAATACGTAATTTTTCGCCACTTGTGATGTGCTTGCAAAGTTGCGCAACTTTTGGAGTACGTTTTGCGCCTCAAAAACGCGATTCTTTAGGGGGAAGAATAATAATAATCTTTGCAATTACAATAGGGTCCTCACACTGTGTGTGCTCGGGCCCTAATTAAAGCTGCAAGCAGCAATGGACGGGCCCTCGGAGCTCTTCCCACGTCACAAGGCCAGCAGCCAATCAGAAACCAAACAGGAAGTCAGCCATTTCGACTAATTAGTGGCGTTTTGGCGCATTTTTGGCCGCTATCACGGGTCGCACTTTAACGATAGTTTAACGTTTTTCTCAAAAATAAATTTGAGAAAAAAAATTTGAGAAAAAAAAATTTGAGAAAAAAAAATGTTGAGAAAAAAATTTTTTGAGAAAAAAATGTTTTGAGAAAAAAAAATTGAGAAAAAAAAATTTGAGAAAAAAAAAAATTGAGAAAAAAAATTTGAGAAAAAAAAAATTTGAGAAAAAAAAATTGAGGAAAAAAAAATTAAGAAAAAAAAAATTGAGAAAAAAAAATTTGAGAAAAAAAAATTTGAGAAAAAAAAATTTGAGAAAAAAAAATTTGAGAAAAAAAAAATTTGAGAAAAAAAAAATTTTGAGAAAAAAAATTGAGAAAAAAAATGTTGAGAAAAAAAAAATGTTATGACACCAGCCGCGAGTCTGTACGACAAACGGTTCATGAGTTATAGAGGCACTTCCTGTTTGGTGAAGGGCACTTCCTGTTTGGCGGAGGAAGCGTCAATTAAGGTTAAGGACTCTTAATCAAGTCATATGATACCAGCAACAACTCTGTACGATAAACGGTTGATGAGTAACAGCCAAAAAAAGGAACAATGAAGTATGGACCAATCAGAAGAGGGGGCACTTCCTGTTTGGTGAAGGAAGTTTGACGCTACGCCACGGGCACGCCGTTTTACGAAAACTCACGATTCGCACAACTTTTCATCGTTAAGGTGTCTTGAGTATGCCGAGCGAACTTGAAGTTGATCCGATTAACCCCCTAGGAGGAGTTCGTTAAAGTGCGACACATGAAAACGTCCAAAAATACACCAAAACGCCACTAATTAGTCAAAATGGCTGACTTCCTGTTTGGTTTCGGACGTGGCGCCGAGAGACTTTTTTGTGAGTCCGGACACAATACAGATGTGTACCGATTTTTGTACTTGTGGGTGAAACCGTCTAGTGGGGCTGTTGCGTTGAAATTTTGTAGGGGGCGCTGTTGCGCAATTAGGCCCCGCCCACTTTTTTTTTTTTTTAAATACGTAATTTTTCGCCACTTGTGATGTGCTTGCAAAGTTGCGCAACTTTTGGAGTACGTTTTGCGCCTCAAAAACGCGATTCTTTAGGGGGAAGAATAATAATAATAATCTTTGCAATTACAATAGGGTCCTCACACTGTGTGTGCTCGGGCCCTAATAAAGCTGCAAGCAGCAATGGACGGGCCCTCGGAGCTCTTCCCACGTCACAAGGCCAGCAGCCAATCAGAAACCAAACAGGAAGTCAGCCATTTCGACTAATTAGTGGCGTTTTGGCGCATTTTTGGCCGCTATCACGGGTCGCACTTTAACGATAGTTTAACGTTTTTCTCAAAAAAAAAATTGAGAAAAAAAAAATGTTGAGAAAAAAAATTTTTGAGAAAAAAATGTTTTGAGAAAAAAAAATTGAGAAAAAAAAATTTGAGAAAAAAAAAAATTGAGAAAAAAAATTTGAGAAAAAAAAAATTTGAGAAAAAAAAATTTTGAGGAAAAAAAAATTAAGAAAAAAAAAATTGAGAAAAAAAAATTTGAGAAAAAAAAAATTTGAGAAAAAAAAATTTGAGAAAAAAAAATTTGAGAAAAAAAAATTTGAGAAAAAAAAAATTTGAGAAAAAAAAAATTTTGAGAAAAAAAATTGAGAAAAAAAAATGTTGAGAAAAAAAAAAATGTTATGACACCAGCCGCGAGTCTGTACGACAAACGGTTCATGAGTTATAGAGGCACTTCCTGTTTGGTGAAGGGCACTTCCTGTTTGGCGGAGGAAGCGTCAATTAAGGTTAAGGACTCTTAATCAAGTCATATGATACCAGCCACAACTCTGTACGATAAACGGTTGATGAGTAACAGCCAAAAAAAGGAACAATCAAGTATGGACCAATCAGAAGAGGGGGCACTTCCTGTTTGGTGAAGGAAGCTTGACCCTTCGCCACGGGCACGCCGTTTTACGAAAACTCACGATTCGCACAACTTTTCATCGTTAAGGTGTCTTGAGTATGCCGAGCGAATGTGAAGTTGATCCGATTAACCCCCTAGGAGGAGTTCGTTAAAGTGCGACACGTGAAAACGGCCAAAAATACACCAAAACGCCACTAATTAGTCAAAATGGCTGACTTCCTGTTTGGTTTCGGACGTGGCGCCGAGAGACTTTGTTGTGAGTCCGGACACGATAGAGATGTGTACCGATTTTCGTACGTGTAGGTGAAACCGTGTGGTGGGGCTTGAGGCACGAAGTTTTGTAGGGGGCGCTGTTGCGCCATTAGGCCACGCCCCCTTTTTTTTTTTTTTTAATACGTACATTTTCGCCACTTGTGATGTGTGTGCAAAGTTGCGCAACTTTTTGAGTACGTTTTGCGCCTCAAAAACGCGATTTACTTTCGGGAAAATAATAATAATAATAATCTTTGCAAATACAATAGGGTCCTCACACACTGTGTGCTCGGGCCCTAATTAAAGCTGCAAGCAGCAATGGACGGGCCCTCGGAGCTCTTCCCACGTCACAAGGCCAGCAGCCAATCAGAAACCAAACAGGAAGTCAGCCATTTCGACTAATTAGTGGCGTTTTGGCGCATTTTTGGCCGCTATCACGGGTCGCACTTTAACGATAGTTTAACGTTTTTCTCAAAAAAAAATTTGAGAAAAAAAATTTGAGAAAAAAAAATTTGAGAAAAAAAAATGTTGAGAAAAAAAATTTGAGAAAAAAATGTTTTGAGAAAAAAAAATTGGGAAAAAAAATTTGAGAAAAAAAAAATTTGAGAAAAAAAATTTGAGAAAAAAAAAATTTGAGAAAAAAAAATTGAGGAAAAAAAAAATTAAGAAAAAGAAATTGAGAAAAAAAAATGTTGAGAAAAAAAAATTTGAGAAAAAAAAATTTGAGAAAAAAAAAATTGAGAAAAAAAAAATTTGAGAAAAAAAATTGAGAAAAAAAATGTTGAGAAAAAAAATGTTATGACACCAGCCGCGAGTCTGTACGACAAACGGTTCATGAGTTATAGAGGCACTTCCTGTTTGGTGAAGGGCACTTCCTGTTTGGCGGAGGAAGCGTCAATTAAGGTTAAGGACTCTTAATCAAGTCATATGATACCAGCCACAACTCTGTACGATAAACGGTTGATGAGTAACAGCCAAAAAAAGGAACAATGAAGTATGGACCAATCAGAAGAGGGGGCACTTCCTGTTTGGTGAAGGAAGTTTGACGCTACGCCACGGGCACGCTGTTTTACGAAAACTCACGATTCGCACAACTTTTCATCGTTAAGGTGTCTTGAGTATGCCGAGCGAACTTGAAGTTGATCCGATTAACCCCCTAGGAGGAGTTCGTTAAAGTGCGACACATGAAAACGTCCAAAAATACACCAAAACGCCACTAATTAGTCAAAATGGCTGACTTCCTGTTTGGTTTCGGACGTGGCGCCGAGAGACTTTTTTGTGAGTCCGGACACAATACAGATGTGTACCGATTTTTGTACTTGTGGGTGAAACCGTCTAGTGGGGCTGTTGCGTTGAAATTTTGTAGGGGGCGCTGTTGCGCAATTAGGCCCCGCCCACTTTTTTTTTTTTTTAAATACGTAATTTTTCGCCACTTGTGATGTGCTTGCAAAGTTGCGCAACTTTTGGAGTACGTTTTGCGCCTCAAAAACGCGATTCTTTAGGGGGAAGAATAATAATAATAAAGCTGCAAGCAGCAATGACCGGGCCCTCGGAGATCTACCCACGTCACAAGGGGTAGCAGCCAATTAGCATTAGAATTTAAGAATCAGCATTAGCATTTGTTAGCATTAGCATGTGTTAGCATTAGCATTAGCATTTGTTAGCATTAGCATGTGTTAGCATTAGCATTTGTTAGCATTAGCATTAGCATGTGTTAGCATTAGCATTAGCATGTGTTAGCATTATCATTAGCATTTGTTAACATTAGCATTAGCATGTGTTAGCATTAGCATTAGCATTTGTCAGTATTAGCATGTGTTAGCATTAGCATGTTAGCATTAGCATGTGTTAGCATTAGCATGTGTTAGCATTAGCATAAGCATTTGTTAGCATTAGCATGTGTTAGCATTAGCATTAGCATTTGTTAGCATTAGCATTAGCATGTTAGCATTAGCATTTATTAGCATTAGCATTTGTTGTGCGAATCGTGTTGTGCGAGAAAAAAAATTTGAGAAAAAAAATGTTTTGAGAAAAAAAAAATTTGAGAAAAAAAATTGCGAAAAAAAAATTTGAGAAAAAAAAATTTGAGAAAAAAAAATTGAGAAAAAAAAATTTGAGAAAAAAAAAATTTGAGAAAAAAAAAATTTGAGAAAAAAAAATTTGAGAAAAAAAAATTTGAGAAAAAATTTGTTTGAGAAAAAAAATTTGAGAAAAAAAAAATTTGAGAAAAAAAAATTGAGAAAAAAAAATTTGAGAAAAAAAAAATTTGAGAAAAAAAAAATTTGAGAAAAAAAAATTTGAGAAAAAAAAATTTGAGAAAAAAAATTTTTGAGAAAAAAAAAATTGAGAAAAAAAATTTTTGAGAAAAAAAAATGTCATATGATACCAGCCACAACTCTGTACGATAAACGGTTGATGAGTAACAGCCAAAAAAAGGAACAATTAAGTATGGACCAATCAGAAGAGGGGGCACTTCCTGTTTGGCGAAGGAAGTTTGACGCTTCGCCACGGGCACGCCGTTTTACGAAAACTCACGATTCGCACAACTTTTCATCGTTAAGGTGTCTTGAGTATGCCGAGCGAACTTGAAGTTGATCCGATTAACCCCCTAGGAGGAGTTCGTTAAAGTGCGACACGTGAAAACGGCCAAAAATACACCAAAACGCCACTAATTAGTCAAAATGGCTGACTTCCTGTTTGGTTTCGGACGTGGCGCCGAGAGACTTTGTTGTGAGTCCGGACACGATAGAGATGTGTAACGATTTTCGTACGTGTAGGTGAAACCGTGTGGTGGGGCTTGAGGCACGAAGTTTTGTAGGGGGCGCTGTTGCGCCATTAGGCCACGCCCCCTTTTATTTTTTTTTAAATACGTACATTTTCGCCACTTGTGATGTGTGTGCAAAGTTGCGCAACTTTTTGAGTACGTTTTGCGCCTCAAAAACGCGATTTACTTTCGGGAAAATAATAATAATAATAATCTTTGCAAATACAATAGGGTCCTCACACACTGTGTGCTCGGGCCCTAATAATTAAAGCTGCAAGCAGCAATGGACGGGCCCTCGGAGCTCTTCCCACGTCACAAGGCCAGCAGCCAATCAGAAACCAAACAGGAAGTCAGCCATTTCGACTAATTAGTGGCGTTTTGGCGCATTTTTGGCCGCTATCACGGGTCGCACTTTAACGATAAAAAATTTGAGAAAAAAAAATTTGAGAAAAAAAAATGTTGAGAAAAAAAATTTTTGAGAAAAAAATGTTTTGAGAAAAAAAAATTGAGAAAAAAAAATTTGAGAAAAAAAAAATTTGAGAAAAAAAATTTGAGAAAAAAAAAATTTGAGAAAAAAAAATTTTGAGGAAAAAAAAAATTAAGAAAAAAAAAATTGAGAAAAAAAAATTTTGAGAAAAAAAAATTTGAGAAAAAAAAATTTGAGAAAAAAAAATTTGAGAAAAAAAAAATTTGAGAAAAAAAAATTTGAGAAAAAAAAAATTTGAGAAAAAAAAATTTTTGAGAAAAAAAATTGAGAAAAAAAATGTTGAGAAAAAAAAAAATGTTATGACACCAGCCGCGAGTCTGTACGACAAACGGTTCATGAGTTATAGAGGCACTTCCTGTTTGGTGAAGGGCACTTCCTGTTTGGCGGAGGAAGCGTCAATTAAGGTTAAGGACTCTTAATCAAGTCATATGATACCAGCCACAACTCTGTACGATAAACGGTTGATGAGTAACAGCCAAAAAAAGGAACAATGAAGTATGGACCAATCAGAAGAGGGGGCACTTCCTGTTTGGTGAAGGAAGTTTGACGCTACGCCACGGGCACGCCGTTTTACGAAAACTCACGATTCGCACAACTTTTCATCGTTAAGGTGTCTTGAGTATGCCGAGCGAACTTGAAGTTGATCCGATTAACCCCCTAGGAGGAGTTCGTTAAAGTGCGACACATGAAAACGTCCAAAAATACACCAAAACGCCACTAATTAGTCAAAATGGCTGACTTCCTGTTTGGTTTCGGACGTGGCGCCGAGAGACTTTTTTGTGAGTCCGGACACAATACAGATGTGTACCGATTTTTGTACTTGTGGGTGAAACCGTCTAGTGGGGCTGTTGCGTTGAAATTTTGTAGGGGGCGCTGTTGCGCAATTAGGCCCCGCCCACTTTTTTTTTTTTTTAAATACGTAATTTTTCGCCACTTGTGATGTGCTTGCAAAGTTGCGCAACTTTTGGAGTACGTTTTGCGCCTCAAAAACGCGATTCTTTAGGGGGAAGAATAATAATAATCTTTGCAATTACAATAGGGTCCTCACACTGTGTGTGCTCGGGCCCTAATAATAATAATCTTTGCAATTACAATAGGGTCCTCACACTGTGTGTGCTCGGGCCCTAATTAAAGCTGCAAGCAGCAATGGACGGGCCCTCGGAGCTCTTCCCACGTCACAAGGCCAGCAGCCAATCAGAAACCAAACAGGAAGTCAGCCATTTCGACTAATTAGTGGCGTTTTGGCGCATTTTTGGCCGCTATCACGGGTCGCACTTTAACGATAGTTTAACGTTTTTCTCAAAAAAAAATTTGAGAAAAAAAAAATTGAGAAAAAAAAATGTTGAGAAAAAAAATTTTTGAGAAAAAAATGTTTTGAGAAAAAAAAATTGAGAAAAAAAAATTTGAGAAAAAAAAAATGAGAAAAAAAATTTGAGAAAAAAAAAATGAGGAAAAAAAAATTAAGAAAAAAAAAATTGAGAAAAAAAAAATTTGAGAAAAAAAAATTTGAGAAAAAAAAATTTGAGAAAAAAAAATTTGAGAAAAAAAACATTTTGAGAAAAAAAATTGAGAAAAAAAATGTTGAGAAAAAAAAAATGTTATGACACCAGCCGCGAGTCTGTACGACAAACGGTTCATGAGTTATAGAGGCACTTCCTGTTTGGTGAAGGGCACTTCCTGTTTGGCGGAGGAAGCGTCAATTAAGGTTAAGGACTCTTAATCAAGTCATATGATACCAGCCACAACTCTGTACGATAAACGGTTGATGAGTAACAGCCAAAAAAAGGAACAATGAAGTATGGACCAATCAGAAGAGGGGGCACTTCCTGTTTGGTGAAGGAAGTTTGACGCTACGCCACGGGCACGCCGTTTTACGAAAACTCACGATTCGCACAACTTTTCATCGTTAAGGTGTCTTGAGTATGCCGAGCGAACTTGAAGTTGATCCGATTAACCCCCTAGGAGGAGTTCGTTAAAGTGCGACACATGAAAACGTCCAAAAATACACCAAAACGCCACTAATTAGTCAAAATGGCTGACTTCCTGTTTGGTTTCGGACGTGGCGCCGAGAGACTTTTTTGTGAGTCCGGACACAATACAGATGTGTACCGATTTTTGTACTTGTGGGTGAAACCGTCTAGTGGGGCTGTTGCGTTGAAATTTTGTAGGGGGCGCTGTTGCGCAATTAGGCCCCGCCCACTTTTTTTTTTTTTTAAATACGTAATTTTTCGCCACTTGTGATGTGCTTGCAAAGTTGCGCAACTTTTGGAGTACGTTTTGCGCCTCAAAAACGCGATTCTTTAGGGGGAAGAATAATAATAATAATAATAATAATCTTTGCAATTACAATAGGGTCCTCACACTGTGTGTGCTCGGGCCCTAATTAAAGCTGCAAGCAGCAATGGACGGGCCCTCGGAGCTCTTCCCACGTCACAAGGCCAGCAGCCAATCAGAAACCAAACAGGAAGTCAGCCATTTCGACTAATTAGTGGCGTTTTGGCGCATTTTTGGCCGCTATCACGGGTCGCACTTTAACGATAGTTTAACGTTTTTCTCAAAAAAAAATTTGAGAAAAAAAAAATTGAGAAAAAAAAATGTTGAGAAAAAAATTTTTTGAGAAAAAAATGTTTTGAGAAAAAAAAATTGAGAAAAAAAAATTTGAGAAAAAAAAAAATGAGAAAAAAAATTTGAGAAAAAAAAAATGAGGAAAAAAAAAATTAAGAAAAAAAAAATTGAGAAAAAAAAAATTTGAGAAAAAAAAATTTGAGAAAAAAAAATTTGAGAAAAAAAAATTTGAGAAAAAAAACATTTTGAGAAAAAAAATTGAGAAAAAAAATGTTGAGAAAAAAAAAATGTTATGACACCAGCCGCGAGTCTGTACGACAAACGGTTCATGAGTTATAGAGGCACTTCCTGTTTGGTGAAGGGCACTTCCTGTTTGGCGGAGGAAGCGTCAATTAAGGTTAAGGACTCTTAATCAAGTCATATGATACCAGCCACAACTCTGTACGATAAACGGTTGATGAGTAACAGCCAAAAAAAGGAACAATGAAGTATGGACCAATCAGAAGAGGGGGCACTTCCTGTTTGGTGAAGGAAGTTTGACGCTACGCCACGGGCACGCCGTTTTACGAAAACTCACGATTCGCACAACTTTTCATCGTTAAGGTGTCTTGAGTATGCCGAGCGAACTTGAAGTTGATCCGATTAACCCCCTAGGAGGAGTTCGTTAAAGTGCGACACATGAAAACGTCCAAAAATACACCAAAACGCCACTAATTAGTCAAAATGGCTGACTTCCTGTTTGGTTTCGGACGTGGCGCCGAGAGACTTTTTTGTGAGTCCGGACACAATACAGATGTGTACCGATTTTTGTACTTGTGGGTGAAACCGTCTAGTGGGGCTGTTGCGTTGAAATTTTGTAGGGGGCGCTGTTGCGCAATTAGGCCCCGCCCACTTTTTTTTTTTTTTAAATACGTAATTTTTCGCCACTTGTGATGTGCTTGCAAAGTTGCGCAACTTTTGGAGTACGTTTTGCGCCTCAAAAACGCGATTATTTAGGGGGAAGAATAATAATAATAATCTTTGCAATTACAATAGGGTCCTCACACTGTGTGTGCTCGGGCCCTAATAAGAAGAATAATCTTTACGATTACAATAGGGTCCTCACACACTGTGTGTGGCTCGGGCCCTAATAATCTTTGCAAATACAATAGGGTCCTCTCACACTGTGTGTGCTCGGGCCCTAATAATAATAATCTTTGCAAATACAATAGGGTCCTCACACTGTGTGTGCTCGGGCCCTAATTAAAGCTGCAAGCAGCAATGACCGGGCCCTCGCAGCTCTACCCACGTCACAAGACCAGCAGCCAATCAGAAACCAAACAGGAAGTCAGCCATTTCGACTAATTAGTGGCGTTTTGGCGCATTTTTGGCCGTTATCACGGGTCGCACTTTAACGATAGTTTAAAGTTTTTCTCAAAAAAAATGTTTTGAGAAAAAAAATGTTTTGAGAAAAAAAAAAATTTGAGAAAAAAAAATTGAGAAAAAAAAAATGCGAGAAAAAAAAATTGAGAAAAAAAAAATTTTGAGAAAAAAAAATTTGAGAAAAAAAAATTTTTTGAGAAAAAAAAATTTTGAGAAAAAAAAAATTTGAGAAAAAAAAATTTTTTCAGAAAAAAAAATTTAAAAAAAAAAAATTTGAGAAAAAAAAAATTTGAGAAAAAAAAATTTGAGAGAAAAAAAAAATGTGAGAAAAAAAAAATTTGAGAAAAAAAATTTTTGAGAAAAAAAATTTTTTGAGAAAAAAAAAATTGAGAAAAAAAAATTTGAGAAAAAAAAATGTTGAGAAAAAAAAATGTTGAGAAAAAAAAATTATGACACCAGCCGCGAGTCTGTACGATAAACGGTTGATGAGTAACAGCCAAAAAAGGAACAATCAAGTTTCGGCCAATCAGAAGAGGGGGCGGGGCTTAGTTAAACCAATTAAGGTGAAGGACAGTTAGTCAAGTCATATGATACCAGCCACAACTCTGTACGATAAACGGTTGATGAGTAACAGCCAAAAAAAGGAACAATCAAGTATGGACCAATCAGAAGAGGGGGCACTTCCTGTTTGGTGAAGGAAGTTTGACCCTTCGCCACGGGCACGCCGTTTTACGAAAACTCACGATTTTGATAACTTTTCATCGGTAAGGTGTCTTGAGTATGCCGAGCGAATGTGAAGTTGATCCGATTAACCCCCTAGGAGGAGTTTGTTAAAGTGCGACACGTGAAAACGGCCAAAAATACACCAAAACGCCACTAATTAGTCAAAATGGCTGACTTCCTGTTTGGTTTCGGACGTGGCGCCGAGAGACTTTTTTGTGAGTCCGGACACGATACAGATGTGTACCGATTTTCGTACTTGTGGGTGAAACCGTATAGTGGGGCTGTTGCGTTGAAATATTGTAGGGGCCGCTGTTGGGCCATTAGGCCACGCCCCCTTTTATTTTTTTTGAATTACGTAATTTTCTGCCACTTGTAATGTGCTTGCAAAGTTGCACAACTTTTGGAGTACGTTTGGCGCCTCAAAAACGCGATTTACTTTCGGGAAAATAATAATAATAATAATAATCTTTGCAAATACAATAGGGTCCTCACACTGTGTGTGCTCGGGCCCTAATTAAAGCTGCAAGCAGCAATGACCGGGCCCTCGCAGCTCTACCCACGTCACAAGACCAGCAGCCAATCAGAAACCAAACAGGAAGTCAGCCATTTCGACTAATTAGTGGCGTTTTGGCGCATTTTTGGCCGTTATCACGGGTCGCACTTTAACGATAGTTTAAAGTTTTTCTCAAAAAAAATGTTTTGAGAAAAAAAATGTTTTGAGAAAAAAAAAATTTGAGAAAAAAAAATTGAGAAAAAAAAATGCGAGAAAAAAAAATTGAGAAAAAAAAAATTGAGAAAAAAAAATTTGAGAAAAAAAAATTTTTTGAGAAAAAAAAATTTTGAGAAAAAAAAAATTTGAGAAAAAAAATTTTTTTGAGAAAAAAAATTTTTGAGGAAAAAAAATTTTCTGAGAAAAAAGAATTTTGAGGAAAAAAAAAATTTTGAGAAAAAAAAATGAGGGAAAAAAATTTGAGAAAAAAAAATTTGAGAAAAAAAAATTTTTGAGAAAAAAAAAAATTTGAGAAAAAAAAAATTTTGAGAAAAAAAATTGAGAAAAAAAAATTTGAGGAAAAAAAAATTATGACACCAGCCGCGAGTCTGTACGACAAACGGTTCAAGAGTTATAGAGGCACTTCCTGTTTGGTGAAGGGCACTTCCTGTTTGGCGAAGGAAGCGTCAATTAAGGTTAAGGACTCTTAATCAAGTCATATGATACCAGCCACAACTCTGTACGATAAACGGTTGATGAGTAACAGCCAAAAAAAGGAACAATGAAGTATGGACCAATCAGAAGAGGGGGCACTTCCTGTTTGGTGAAGGAAGTTTGACGCTACGCCACGGGCACGCCGTTTTACGAAAACCCACGATTCGCACAACTTTTCATCGTTAAGGTGTCTTGAGTATGCCGAGCGAACTTGAAGTTGATCCGATTAACCCCCTAGGAGGAGTTCGTTAAAGTGCGACACATGAAAACGTCCAAAAATACACCAAAACGCCACTAATTAGTCAAAATGGCTGACTTCCTGTTTGGTTTCGGACGTGGCGCCGAGAGACTTTTTTGTGAGTCCGGACACAATACAGATGTGTACCGATTTTCGTACTTGTGGGTGAAACCGTATAGTGGGGCTGTTGCGTTGACATTTTGTAGGGGGCGCTGTTGCGCAATTAGGCCACGCCCCCTTTAATTTTTTTTGAATTACGTAAATTTTCGCCACTTGTAATGTGCTTGCAAAGTTGCGCAACTTTTGGAGTACGTTTTGCCCCTCAAAAATGCGATTCTTTATCGGGAAGAATAATAATAATTAAAGCTGCAAGCAGCAATGGACGGGCCCTCGGAGCTCTTCCCACGTCACAAGGCCAGCAGCCAATCAGAAACCAAACAGGAAGTCAGCCATTTCGACTAATTAGTGGCGTTTTGGCGCATTTTTGGCCGCTATCACGGGTCGCACTTTAACGATAGTTTAACGTTTTTCTCAAATAAAAATTTGAGAAAAAAAATTTGAGAAAAAAAAATTTGAGAAAAAAAAATGTTGAGAAAAAATTTTTTTGAGAAAAAAATGTTTTGAGAAAAAAAAATTGAGAAAAAAAAATTTGAGAAAAAAAAAATTTGAGAAAAAAAAAAATTTGAGAAAAAAAATTTTTGAGGAAAAAAAAAATTAAGAAAAAAAAATTGAGAAAAAAAAATTTGAGAAAAAAAAATTTGAGAAAAAAAAATTTGAGAAAAAAAAATTTGAGAAAAAAAAAATTTGAGAAAAAAAAAATTTTGAGAAAAAAAATTGAGAAAAAAAATGTTGAGAAAAAAAAAATGTTATGACACCAGCCGCGAGTCTGTACGACAAACGGTTCATGAGTTATAGAGGCACTTCCTGTTTGGTGAAGGGCACTTCCTGTTTGGCGGAGGAAGCGTCAATTAAGGTTAAGGACTCTTAATCAAGTCATATGATACCAGCCACAACTCTGTACGATAAACGGTTGATGAGTAACAGCCAAAAAAAGGAACAATGAAGTATGGACCAATCAGAAGAGGGGGCACTTCCTGTTTGGTGAAGGAAGTTTGACGCTACGCCACGGGCACGCCGTTTTACGAAAACTCACGATTCGCACAACTTTTCATCGTTAAGGTGTCTTGAGTATGCCGAGCGAACTTGAAGTTGATCCGATTAACCCCCTAGGAGGAGTTCGTTAAAGTGCGACACGTGAAAACGGACAAAAATACACCAAAACGCCACTAATTAGTCAAAATGGCTGACTTCCTGTTTGGTTTCGGACGTGGCGCCGAGAGACTTTTTTGTGAGTCCGGACACAATACAGATGTGTACCGATTTTTGTACTTGTGGGTGAAACCGTCTAGTGGGGCTGTTGCGTTGAAATTTTGTAGGGGGCGCTGTTGCGCAATTAGGCCCCGCCCACTTTTTTTTTTTTTTAAATACGTAATTTTTCGCCACTTGTGATGTGCTTGCAAAGTTGCGCAACTTTTGGAGTACGTTTTGCGCCTCAAAAACGCGATTCTTTAGGGGGAAGAATAATAATAATTAAAGCTGCAAGCAGCAATGGACGGGCCCTCGGAGCTCTTCCCACGTCACAAGGCCAGCAGCCAATCAGAAACCAAACAGGAAGTCAGCCATTTCGACTAATTAGTGGCGTTTTGGCGCATTTTTGGCCGCTATCACGGGTCGCACTTTAACGATAGTTTAACGTTTTTCTCAAAAAAAAAATTGAGAAAAAAAATTTGAGAAAAAAAAATTTGAGAAAAAAAAATGTTGAGAAAAAAATTTTTTGAGAAAAAAATGTTTTGAGAAAAAAAAATTGAGAAAAAAAAATTTGAGAAAAAAAAAATTTGAGAAAAAAAATTTGAGAAAAAAAAAAATTTGAGAAAAAAAAATTTTGAGGAAAAAAAAAATTAAGAAAAAAAAATTTGAGAAAAAAAAAATTTGAGAAAAAAAAATTTGAGAAAAATTGTGCTTGCATGTGCTTGCAAAGTTGCGCAACTTTTGGAGTACGTTTTGCCCCTCAAAAATGCGATTCTTTATCGGGAAGAATAATAATAATAACAAATGGTTCATGAGTTATAGAGGCACTTCCTGTTTGGTGAAGGGCACTTCCTGTTTGGCGGAGGAAGCGTCAATTAAGGTTAAGGACTCTTAATCAAGTCATATGATACCAGCCACAACTCTGTACGATAAACGGTTGATGAGTAACAGCCAAAAAAAGGAACAATGAAGTATGGACCAATCAGAAGAGGGGGCACTTCCTGTTTGGTGAAGGAAGTTTGACGCTACGCCACGGGCACGCCGTTTTACGAAAACTCACGATTCGCACAACTTTTCATCGTTAAGGTGTCTTGAGTATGCCGAGCGAACTTGAAGTTGATCCGATTAACCCCCTAGGAGGAGTTCGTTAAAGTGCGACACATGAAAACGTCCAAAAATACACCAAAACGCCACTAATTAGTCAAAATGGCTGACTTCCTGTTTGGTTTCGGACGTGGCGCCGAGAGACTTTTTTGTGAGTCCGGACACAATACAGATGTGTACCGATTTTTGTACTTGTGGGTGAAACCGTCTAGTGGGGCTGTTGCGTTGAAATTTTGTAGGGGGCGCTGTTGCGCAATTAGGCCCCGCCCACTTTTTTTTTTTTTTAAATACGTAATTTTTCGCCACTTGTGATGTGCTTGCAAAGTTGCGCAACTTTTGGAGTACGTTTTGCGCCTCAAAAACGCGATTCTTTAGGGGGAAGAATAATAATAATCTTTGCAATTACAATAGGGTCCTCACACTGTGTGTGCTCGGGCCCTAATAATTAAAGCTGCAAGCAGCAATGGACGGGCCCTCGGAGCTCTTCCCATGTCACAAGGCCAGCAGCCAATCAGAAACCAAACAGGAAGTCAGCCATTTCGACTAATTAGTGGCGTTTTGGCGCATTTTTGGCCGCTATCACGGGTCGCACTTTAACGATAGTTTAACGTTTTTCTCAAAAAAAAATTTGAGAAAAAAAATTTGAGAAAAAAAATTGAGAAAAAAAAATGTTGAGAAAAAAATTTTTTGAGAAAAAAATGTTTTGAGAAAAAAAAATTGAGAAAAAAAAATTTGAGAAAAAAAAAAATTGAGAAAAAAAATTTGAGAAAAAAAAAATTTGAGAAAAAAAAATTTTGCGGAAAAAAAAATTAAGAAAAAAAAAATTGAGAAAAAAAAATTTGAGAAAAAAAAATTTGAGAAAAAAAAATTTGAGAAAAAAAAATTTGAGAAAAAAAAAATTTGAGAAAAAAAAAATTTTGAGAAAAAAAATTGAGAAAAAAAATGTTGAGAAAAAAAAATGTTATGACACCAGCCGCGAGTCTGTACGACAAACGTTTCATGAGTTATAGAGGCACTTCCTGTTTGGTGAAGGGCACTTCCTGTTTGGCGGAGGAAGCGTCAATTAAGGTTAAGGACTCTTAATCAAGTCATATGATACCAGCCACAACTCTGTACGATAAACGGTTGATGAGTAACAGCCAAAAAAAGGAACAATGAAGTATGGACCAATCAGAAGAGGGGGCACTTCCTGTTTGGTGAAGGAAGTTTGACGCTACGCCACGGGCACGCCGTTTTACGAAAACTCACGATTCGCACAACTTTTCATCGTTAAGGTGTCTTGAGTATGCCGAGCGAACTTGAAGTTGATCCGATTAACCCCCTAGGAGGAGTTCGTTAAAGTGCGACACATGAAAACGTCCAAAAATACACCAAAACGCCACTAATTAGTCAAAATGGCTGACTTCCTGTTTGGTTTCGGACGTGGCGCCGAGAGACTTTTTTGTGAGTCCGGACACAATACAGATGTGTACCGATTTTTGTACTTGTGGGTGAAACCGTCTAGTGGGGCTGTTGCGTTGAAATTTTGTAGGGGGCGCTGTTGCGCAATTAGGCCCCGCCCACTTTTTTTTTTTTTAAATATGTAATTTTTCGCCACTTGTGATGTGCTTGCAAAGTTGCGCAACTTTTGGAGTACGTTTTGCGCCTCAAAAACGCGATTCTTTAGGGGGA
Source organism: Nannobrachium achirus (assembly GCF_963921795.1). Taxonomy (NCBI): domain Eukaryota; kingdom Metazoa; phylum Chordata; class Actinopteri; order Myctophiformes; family Myctophidae; genus Nannobrachium; species Nannobrachium achirus. Next base: position 71,066,969 of record NC_137810.1, on the reverse strand, counting down.
ATAATAATAATAATAATAATCTTTGCAATTACAATAGGGTCCTCACACTGTGTGTGCTCGGGCCCTAATAATCTTTGCAATTACAATAGGGTCCTCTCACACTGTGTGTGCTCGGGCCCTAATTAAAGCTGCAAGCAGCAATGACCGGGCCCTCGCAGCTCTACCCACGTCACAAGGCCAGCAGCCAATCAGAAACCAAACAGGAAGTCAGCCATTTCGACTAATTAGTGGCGTTTTGGCGCATTTTTGGCCGTTATCACGGGTCGCACTTTAACGATAGTTTAAAGTTTTTCTCAAAAAAAATGTTTGAGAAAAAAAAATTGAGAAAAAAAAAATTGAGAAAAAAAAATTTGAGAAAAAAAGGATTCTGAGAAAAAAAAATTGAGAAAAAAAAATTTGAGGAAAAAAAATTTTGAGAAAAAAAATTGAGAAAAAAAAATTGAGAAAAAAAAAATTTGAGAAAAAAAATTTTTTGAGAAAAAAAAAATTTGAGAAAAAAAATTTTTTTGAGAAAAAAAAAATGTTTTTAGAAAAAAAAAATGTATGACACCAGCCGCGAGTCTGTACGACAAACGGTTCATGAGTTATAGAGGCACTTCCTGTTTGGTGAAGAACACTTCCTGTTTGGCGAAGGAAGCGTCAATTAAGGTTAAGGACTCTTAATCGAGTCATATGATACCAGCCACAACTCTGTACGATAAACGGTTGATGAGTAACAGCCAAAAAAGGAACAATCAAGTTTCGGCCAATCAGAAGAGGGGGCGGGGCTTAGTTAAACCAGTTAAGGTGAAGGACACTTAGTCAAGTCATATGATACCAGCCACAACTCTGTACGATAAACGGTTGATGAGTAACAGCCAAAAAAAGGAACAATCAAGTATGGACCAATCAGAAGAGGGGGCACTTCCTGTTTGGTGAAGGAAGTTTGACACTTCGCCACGGGCACGCCGTTTTACGAAAACTCACGATTCGCACAACTTTTCATCGTTAAGGTGTCTTGAGTATGCCGACCGAACTTGAAGTTGATCCGATTAACCCCCTAGGAGGAGTTCGTTAAAGTGTGACGCGTGAAAACGGCCAAAAACACACAAAAACGCCACTAATTAGTCAAAATGGCTGACTTCCTGTTTGGTTTCGGACGTGGTGCCGAGAGACTTTTTTGTGAGTCCGGACACGATACAGATGTGTACCGATTTTCGTACGTGTAGGTGAAATCGTATGGTGGGGCTTGAGGCACAAAGTTTTGTAGGGGGCGCTGTTGCGCAATTAGCCACGCCCCCCTTTTTTTTTTTTTGAATTACGTAAATTTTCGCCACGTGTAATGTGCTTGCAAAGTTCCGCAACTTTTGGAGTACGTTTTGCCCCTCAAAAATGCGATTCTTTATCGGGAAGAATAATAATAATAATCTTTGCAATTACAATAGGGTCCTCACACACTGTGTGTGCTCGGGCCCTAATAATTAAAGCTGCAAGCAGCAATGACCGGGCCCTCGCAGCTCTACCCACGTCACAAGGCCAGCAGCCAATCAGAAACCAAACAGGAAGTCAGCCATTTCGACTAATTAGTGGCGTTTTGGCGCATTTTTGGCCGTTATCACGGGTCGCACTTTAACAATAGTTTAAAGTTTTTCTCAAAAAAAAAGTTTGAGAAAAAAAAATTGAGAAAAAAAAATTTGAGAAAAAAAAATTTGAGAAAAAAAAAATTTGAGAAAAAAATTTTTTGGAGAAAAAAAAATTGAGAAAAAAAAATTTGAGAAAAAAAAATTTTTGAGAAAAAAAAATTTTGAGAAAAAAAATTTTGAGAAAAAAAAAATTGAGAAAAAAAATTTTTGAGAAAAAAAAAAATTTGAGAAAAAAAAAAATTGAGAAAAAAAAATTTTTGAGAAAAAAAAAATGTTTTGAGAAAAAAAAAATGTATGACACCAGCCGCGAGTCTGTACGACAAACGGTTCATGAGTTATAGAGGCACTTCCTGTTTGGTGAAGAACACTTCCTGTTTGGCGAAGGAAGCGTCAATTAAGGTTAAGGACTCTTAATCGAGTCATATGATACCAGCCACAACTCTGTACGATAAACGGTTGATGAGTAACAGCCAAAAAAGGAACAATCAAGTTTCGGCCAATCAGAAGAGGGGGCGGGGCTTAGTTAAACCAGTTAAGGTGAAGGACACTTAGTCAAGTCATATGATACCAGCCACAACTCTGTACGATAAACGGTTGATGAGTAACAGCCAAAAAAAGGAACAATCAAGTATGGACCAATCAGAAGAGGGGGCACTTCCTGTTTGGTGAAGGAAGTTTGACACTTCGCCACGGGCACGCCGTTTTACGAAAACTCACGATTCGCACAACTTTTCATCGTTAAGGTGTCTTGAGTATGCCGACCGAACTTGAAGTTGATCCGATTAACCCCCTAGGAGGAGTTCGTTAAAGTGTGACGCGTGAAAACGGCCAAAAACACACCAAAACGCCACTAATTAGTCAAAATGGCTGACTTCCTGTTTGGTTTCGGACGTGGTGCCGAGAGACTTTTTTGTGAGTCCGGACACGATACAGATGTGTACCGATTTTCGTACGTGTAGGTGAAATCGTATGGTGGGGCTTGAGGCACAAAGTTTTGTAGGGGGCGCTGTTGCGCAATTAGCCACGCCCCCTTTTTTTTTTTTTTGAATTACGTAAATTTTCGCCACGTGTAATGTGCTTGCAAAGTTCCGCAACTTTTGGAGTACGTTTTGCCCCTCAAAAATGCGATTCTTTATCGGGAAGAATAATAATAATAATCTTTGCAATTACAATAGGGTCCTCACACACTGTGTGTGCTCGGGCCCTAATAATCTTTGCAATTACAATAGGGTCCTCACACTGTGTGTGCTCGGGCCCTAATAATTAAAGCTGCAAGCAGCAATGGACGGGCCCTCGGAGCTCTTCCCACGTCACAAGGCCAGCAGCCAATCAGAAACCAAACAGGAATTCAGCCATTTCGACTAATTAGTGGCGTTTTGGCGCATTTTTGGCCGCTATCACGGGTCGCACTTTAACGATAGTTTAACGTTTTTCTCAAAAAAAAATGTTTTGAGAAAAAAAATTTGAGAAAAAAAAATTTGAGAAAAAAAAAATTTGAGAAAAAAAATTTGAGAAAAAAAAATTTTTGAGAAAAAAAAATTGAGGAAAAAAAAAATTAAGAAAAAAAAAATTGAGAAAAAAAAAATTTGAGAAAAAAAAATTTGAGAAAAAAAAATTTGAGAAAAAAAAATTTTGAGAAAAAAAAATTTCATATGATACCAGCCACAACTCTGTACGATAAACGGTTGATGAGTAACATCCAAAAAAAGGAACAATTAAGTATGGACCAATCAGAAGAGGGGGCACTTCCTGTTTGGCGAAGGAAGTTTGACGCTTCGCCACGGGCACGCCGTTTTACGAAAACTCAAGATTCGCACAACTTTTCATCGTTAAGGTGTCTTGAGTATGCCGAGCGAACTTGAAGTTGATCCGATTAACCCCCTAGGAGGAGTTCGTTAAAGTGCGACCCGTGAAAACGGCCAAAAATACACCAAAACGCCACTAATTAGTCAAAATGGCTGACTTCCTGTTTGGTTTCGGACGTGGCGCCGAGAGACTTTTTTGTGAGTCCGGACACGATACAGATGTGTACCGATTTTCGTAGGTGTAGGTGAAACCGTATGGTGGGGCTTGAGGCACGAAGTTTTGTAGGGGGCGCTGTTGCGCCATTAGGCCACGCCCCCTTTTTTTTTTTTTTAATACGTACATTTTCGCCACTTGTGATGTGTGTGCAAAGTTGCGCAACTTTTTGAGTACGTCTTGCGGCTCAAAAACGCGATTTATTCGGGGGAATAATAATAATAATTAAAGCTGCAAGCAGCAATGGACGGGCCCTCGGAGCTCTTCCCACGTCACAAGGCCAGCAGCCAATCAGAAACCAAACAGGAAGTCAGCCATTTCGACTAATTAGTGGCGTTTTGGCGCATTTTTGGCCGCTATCACGGGTCGCACTTTAACGATAGTTTAACGTTTTTCTCAAAAAAAAATTTGAGAAAAAAAATTTGAGAAAAAAAAATTTGAGAAAAAAAAATGTTGAGAAAAAATTTTTTGAGAAAAAAATGTTTTGAGAAAAAAAAATTGAGAAAAAAAAATTTGAGAAAAAAAAAATTTGAGAAAAAAAATTTGAGAAAAAAAAAATTTGAGAAAAAAAAAATTTGAGGAAAAAAAAAATTAAGAAAAAAAAAATTGAGAAAAAAAAAATTTGAGAAAAAAAAATTTGAGAAAAAAAAATTTGAGAAAAAAAAATTTGAGAAAAAAAAATTTTGAGAAAAAAAAATTTTTGAGAAAAAAAATTGAGAAAAAAAAATGTTGAGAAAAAAAAAATGTTATGACACCAGCCGCGAGTCTGTACGACAAACGGTTCATGAGTTATAGAGGCACTTCCTGTTTGGTGAAGGGCACTTCCTGTTTGGCGGAGGAAGCGTCAATTAAGGTTAAGGACTCTTAATCAAGTCATATGATACCAGCCACAACTCTGTACGATAAACGGTTGATGAGTAACAGCCAAAAAAAGGAACAATGAAGTATGGACCAATCAGAAGAGGGGGCACTTCCTGTTTGGTGAAGGAAGTTTGACGCTACGCCACGGGCACGCCGTTTTACGAAAACTCACGATTCGCACAACTTTTCATCGTTAAGGTGTCTTGAGTATGCCGAGCGAACTTGAAGTTGATCCGATTAACCCCCTAGGAGGAGTTCGTTAAAGTGCGACACATGAAAACGTCCAAAAATACACCAAAACGCCACTAATTAGTCAAAATGGCTGACTTCCTGTTTGGTTTCGGACGTGGCGCCGAGAGACTTTTTTGTGAGTCCGGACACAATACAGATGTGTACCGATTTTTGTACTTGTGGGTGAAACCGTCTAGTGGGGCTGTTGCGTTGAAATTTTGTAGGGGGCGCTGTTGCGCAATTAGGCCCCGCCCACTTTTTTTTTTTTTGAAATACGTAATTTTTCGCCACTTGTGATGTGCTTGCAAAGTTGCGCAACTTTTGGAGTACGTTTTGCGCCTCAAAAACGCGATTCTTTAGGGGGAAGAATAATAATAATCTTTGCAATTACAATAGGGTCCTCACACTGTGTGTGCTCGGGCCCTAATTAAAGCTGCAAGCAGCAATGGACGGGCCCTCGGAGCTCTTCCCACGTCACAAGGCCAGCAGCCAATCAGAAACCAAACAGGAAGTCAGCCATTTCGACTAATTAGTGGCGTTTTGGCGCATTTTTGGCCGCTATCACGGGTCGCACTTTAACGATAGTTTAACGTTTTTCTCAAAAATAAATTTGAGAAAAAAAATTTGAGAAAAAAAAATTTGAGAAAAAAAAATGTTGAGAAAAAAATTTTTTGAGAAAAAAATGTTTTGAGAAAAAAAAATTGAGAAAAAAAAATTTGAGAAAAAAAAAAATTGAGAAAAAAAATTTGAGAAAAAAAAAATTTGAGAAAAAAAAATTGAGGAAAAAAAAATTAAGAAAAAAAAAATTGAGAAAAAAAAATTTGAGAAAAAAAAATTTGAGAAAAAAAAATTTGAGAAAAAAAAATTTGAGAAAAAAAAAATTTGAGAAAAAAAAAATTTTGAGAAAAAAATTGAGAAAAAAAATGTTGAGAAAAAAAAAATGTTATGACACCAGCCGCGAGTCTGTACGACAAACGGTTCATGAGTTATAGAGGCACTTCCTGTTTGGTGAAGGGCACTTCCTGTTTGGCGGAGGAAGCGTCAATTAAGGTTAAGGACTCTTAATCAAGTCATATGATACCTGCAACAACTCTGTACGATAAACGGTTGATGAGTAACAGCCAAAAAAAGGAACAATGAAGTATGGACCAATCAGAAGAGGGGGCACTTCCTGTTTGGTGAAGGAAGTTTGACGCTACGCCACGGGCACGCCGTTTTACGAAAACTCACGATTCGCACAACTTTTCATCGTTAAGGTGTCTTGAGTATGCCGAGCGAACTTGAAGTTGATCCGATTAACCCCCTAGGAGGAGTTCGTTAAAGTGCGACACATGAAAACGTCCAAAAATACACCAAAACGCCACTAATTAGTCAAAATGGCTGACTTCCTGTTTGGTTTCGGACGTGGCGCCGAGAGACTTTTTTGTGAGTCCGGACACAATACAGATGTGTACCGATTTTTGTACTTGTGGGTGAAACCGTCTAGTGGGGCTGTTGCGTTGAAATTTTGTAGGGGGCGCTGTTGCGCAATTAGGCCCCGCCCACTTTTTTTTTTTTTTAAATACGTAATTTTTCGCCACTTGTGATGTGCTTGCAAAGTTGCGCAACTTTTGGAGTACGTTTTGCGCCTCAAAAACGCGATTCTTTAGGGGGAAGAATAATAATAATAATCTTTGCAATTACAATAGGGTCCTCACACTGTGTGTGCTCGGGCCCTAATAAAGCTGCAAGCAGCAATGGACGGGCCCTCGGAGCTCTTCCCACGTCACAAGGCCAGCAGCCAATCAGAAACCAAACAGGAAGTCAGCCATTTCGACTAATTAGTGGCGTTTTGGCGCATTTTTGGCCGCTATCACGGGTCGCACTTTAACGATAGTTTAACGTTTTTCTCAAAAAAAAAATTGAGAAAAAAAAAATGTTGAGAAAAAAAATTTTTGAGAAAAAAATGTTTTGAGAAAAAAAAATTGAGAAAAAAAAATTTGAGAAAAAAAAAATTTGAGAAAAAAAATTTGAGAAAAAAAAAATTTGAGAAAAAAAAATTTTGAGGAAAAAAAAATTAAGAAAAAAAAAATTGAGAAAAAAAAATTTGAGAAAAAAAAAAATTTGAGAAAAAAAAATTTGAGAAAAAAAAATTTGAGAAAAAAAAATTTGAGAAAAAAAAAATTTGAGAAAAAAAAAATTTTGAGAAAAAAAATTGAGAAAAAAAAATGTTGAGAAAAAAAAAAATGTTATGACACCAGCCGCGAGTCTGTACGACAAACGGTTCATGAGTTATAGAGGCACTTCCTGTTTGGTGAAGGGCACTTCCTGTTTGGCGGAGGAAGCGTCAATTAAGGTTAAGGACTCTTAATCAAGTCATATGATACCAGCCACAACTCTGTACGATAAACGGTTGATGAGTAACAGCCAAAAAAAGGAACAATCAAGTATGGACCAATCAGAAGAGGGGGCACTTCCTGTTTGGTGAAGGAAGCTTGACCCTTCGCCACGGGCACGCCGTTTTACGAAAACTCACGATTCGCACAACTTTTCATCGTTAAGGTGTCTTGAGTATGCCGAGCGAATGTGAAGTTGATCCGATTAACCCCCTAGGAGGAGTTCGTTAAAGTGCGACACGTGAAAACGGCCAAAAATACACCAAAACGCCACTAATTAGTCAAAATGGCTGACTTCCTGTTTGGTTTCGGACGTGGCGCCGAGAGACTTTGTTGTGAGTCCGGACACGATAGAGATGTGTACCGATTTTCGTACGTGTAGGTGAAACCGTGTGGTGGGGCTTGAGGCACGAAGTTTTGTAGGGGGCGCTGTTGCGCCATTAGGCCACGCCCCCTTTTTTTTTTTTTTTAATACGTACATTTTCGCCACTTGTGATGTGTGTGCAAAGTTGCGCAACTTTTTGAGTACGTTTTGCGCCTCAAAAACGCGATTTACTTTCGGGAAAATAATAATAATAATAATCTTTGCAAATACAATAGGGTCCTCACACACTGTGTGCTCGGGCCCTAATTAAAGCTGCAAGCAGCAATGGACGGGCCCTCGGAGCTCTTCCCACGTCACAAGGCCAGCAGCCAATCAGAAACCAAACAGGAAGTCAGCCATTTCGACTAATTAGTGGCGTTTTGGCGCATTTTTGGCCGCTATCACGGGTCGCACTTTAACGATAGTTTAACGTTTTTCTCAAAAAAAAATTTGAGAAAAAAAATTTGAGAAAAAAAAATTTGAGAAAAAAAAATGTTGAGAAAAAAAATTTGAGAAAAAAATGTTTTGAGAAAAAAAAATTGGGAAAAAAAATTTGAGAAAAAAAAAATTTGAGAAAAAAAATTTGAGAAAAAAAAAATTTGAGAAAAAAAAATTGAGGAAAAAAAAAATTAAGAAAAAGAAATTGAGAAAAAAAAATGTTGAGAAAAAAAAATTTGAGAAAAAAAAATTTGAGAAAAAAAAAATTGAGAAAAAAAAAATTTGAGAAAAAAAATTGAGAAAAAAAATGTTGAGAAAAAAAATGTTATGACACCAGCCGCGAGTCTGTACGACAAACGGTTCATGAGTTATAGAGGCACTTCCTGTTTGGTGAAGGGCACTTCCTGTTTGGCGGAGGAAGCGTCAATTAAGGTTAAGGACTCTTAATCAAGTCATATGATACCAGCCACAACTCTGTACGATAAACGGTTGATGAGTAACAGCCAAAAAAAGGAACAATGAAGTATGGACCAATCAGAAGAGGGGGCACTTCCTGTTTGGTGAAGGAAGTTTGACGCTACGCCACGGGCACGCTGTTTTACGAAAACTCACGATTCGCACAACTTTTCATCGTTAAGGTGTCTTGAGTATGCCGAGCGAACTTGAAGTTGATCCGATTAACCCCCTAGGAGGAGTTCGTTAAAGTGCGACACATGAAAACGTCCAAAAATACACCAAAACGCCACTAATTAGTCAAAATGGCTGACTTCCTGTTTGGTTTCGGACGTGGCGCCGAGAGACTTTTTTGTGAGTCCGGACACAATACAGATGTGTACCGATTTTTGTACTTGTGGGTGAAACCGTCTAGTGGGGCTGTTGCGTTGAAATTTTGTAGGGGGCGCTGTTGCGCAATTAGGCCCCGCCCACTTTTTTTTTTTTTTAAATACGTAATTTTTCGCCACTTGTGATGTGCTTGCAAAGTTGCGCAACTTTTGGAGTACGTTTTGCGCCTCAAAAACGCGATTCTTTAGGGGGAAGAATAATAATAATAATAATAATAATCTTTGCAATTACAATAGGGTCCTCACACTGTGTGTGCTCGGGCCCTAATTAAAGCTGCAAGCAGCAATGGACGGGCCCTCGGAGCTCTTCCCACGTCACAAGGCCAGCAGCCAATCAGAAACCAAACAGGAAGTCAGCCATTTCGACTAATTAGTGGCGTTTTGGCGCATTTTTGGCCGCTATCACGGGTCGCACTTTAACGATAGTTTAACGTTTTTCTCAAAAAAAAATTTGAGAAAAAAAAAATTGAGAAAAAAAAATGTTGAGAAAAAAAATTTTTGAGAAAAAAATGTTTTGAGAAAAAAAAATTGAGAAAAAAAAATTTGAGAAAAAAAAAATGAGAAAAAAAATTTGAGAAAAAAAAAATGAGGAAAAAAAAATTAAGAAAAAAAAAATTGAGAAAAAAAAAATTTGAGAAAAAAAAATTTGAGAAAAAAAAATTTGAGAAAAAAAAATTTGAGAAAAAAAACATTTTGAGAAAAAAAATTGAGAAAAAAAATGTTGAGAAAAAAAAAATGTTATGACACCAGCCGCGAGTCTGTACGACAAACGGTTCATGAGTTATAGAGGCACTTCCTGTTTGGTGAAGGGCACTTCCTGTTTGGCGGAGGAAGCGTCAATTAAGGTTAAGGACTCTTAATCAAGTCATATGATACCAGCCACAACTCTGTACGATAAACGGTTGATGAGTAACAGCCAAAAAAAGGAACAATGAAGTATGGACCAATCAGAAGAGGGGGCACTTCCTGTTTGGTGAAGGAAGTTTGACGCTACGCCACGGGCACGCCGTTTTACGAAAACTCACGATTCGCACAACTTTTCATCGTTAAGGTGTCTTGAGTATGCCGAGCGAACTTGAAGTTGATCCGATTAACCCCCTAGGAGGAGTTCGTTAAAGTGCGACACATGAAAACGTCCAAAAATACACCAAAACGCCACTAATTAGTCAAAATGGCTGACTTCCTGTTTGGTTTCGGACGTGGCGCCGAGAGACTTTTTTGTGAGTCCGGACACAATACAGATGTGTACCGATTTTTGTACTTGTGGGTGAAACCGTCTAGTGGGGCTGTTGCGTTGAAATTTTGTAGGGGGCGCTGTTGCGCAATTAGGCCCCGCCCACTTTTTTTTTTTTTTAAATACGTAATTTTTCGCCACTTGTGATGTGCTTGCAAAGTTGCGCAACTTTTGGAGTACGTTTTGCGCCTCAAAAACGCGATTCTTTAGGGGGAAGAATAATAATAATAATAATAATAATCTTTGCAATTACAATAGGGTCCTCACACTGTGTGTGCTCGGGCCCTAATTAAAGCTGCAAGCAGCAATGGACGGGCCCTCGGAGCTCTTCCCACGTCACAAGGCCAGCAGCCAATCAGAAACCAAACAGGAAGTCAGCCATTTCGACTAATTAGTGGCGTTTTGGCGCATTTTTGGCCGCTATCACGGGTCGCACTTTAACGATAGTTTAACGTTTTTCTCAAAAAAAAATTTGAGAAAAAAAAAATTGAGAAAAAAAAATGTTGAGAAAAAAATTTTTTGAGAAAAAAATGTTTTGAGAAAAAAAAATTGAGAAAAAAAAATTTGAGAAAAAAAAAAATGAGAAAAAAAATTTGAGAAAAAAAAAATGAGGAAAAAAAAAATTAAGAAAAAAAAAATTGAGAAAAAAAAAATTTGAGAAAAAAAAATTTGAGAAAAAAAAATTTGAGAAAAAAAAATTTGAGAAAAAAAACATTTTGAGAAAAAAAATTGAGAAAAAAAATGTTGAGAAAAAAAAAATGTTATGACACCAGCCGCGAGTCTGTACGACAAACGGTTCATGAGTTATAGAGGCACTTCCTGTTTGGTGAAGGGCACTTCCTGTTTGGCGGAGGAAGCGTCAATTAAGGTTAAGGACTCTTAATCAAGTCATATGATACCAGCCACAACTCTGTACGATAAACGGTTGATGAGTAACAGCCAAAAAAAGGAACAATGAAGTATGGACCAATCAGAAGAGGGGGCACTTCCTGTTTGGTGAAGGAAGTTTGACGCTACGCCACGGGCACGCCGTTTTACGAAAACTCACGATTCGCACAACTTTTCATCGTTAAGGTGTCTTGAGTATGCCGAGCGAACTTGAAGTTGATCCGATTAACCCCCTAGGAGGAGTTCGTTAAAGTGCGACACATGAAAACGTCCAAAAATACACCAAAACGCCACTAATTAGTCAAAATGGCTGACTTCCTGTTTGGTTTCGGACGTGGCGCCGAGAGACTTTTTTGTGAGTCCGGACACAATACAGATGTGTACCGATTTTTGTACTTGTGGGTGAAACCGTCTAGTGGGGCTGTTGCGTTGAAATTTTGTAGGGGGCGCTGTTGCGCAATTAGGCCCCGCCCACTTTTTTTTTTTTTTAAATACGTAATTTTTCGCCACTTGTGATGTGCTTGCAAAGTTGCGCAACTTTTGGAGTACGTTTTGCGCCTCAAAAACGCGATTATTTAGGGGGAAGAATAATAATAATAATCTTTGCAATTACAATAGGGTCCTCACACTGTGTGTGCTCGGGCCCTAATAAGAAGAATAATCTTTACGATTACAATAGGGTCCTCACACACTGTGTGTGGCTCGGGCCCTAATAATCTTTGCAAATACAATAGGGTCCTCTCACACTGTGTGTGCTCGGGCCCTAATAATAATAATCTTTGCAAATACAATAGGGTCCTCACACTGTGTGTGCTCGGGCCCTAATTAAAGCTGCAAGCAGCAATGACCGGGCCCTCGCAGCTCTACCCACGTCACAAGACCAGCAGCCAATCAGAAACCAAACAGGAAGTCAGCCATTTCGACTAATTAGTGGCGTTTTGGCGCATTTTTGGCCGTTATCACGGGTCGCACTTTAACGATAGTTTAAAGTTTTTCTCAAAAAAAATGTTTTGAGAAAAAAAATGTTTTGAGAAAAAAAAAAATTTGAGAAAAAAAAATTGAGAAAAAAAAAATGCGAAAAAAAAAAATTGAGAAAAAAAAAATTTTGAGAAAAAAAAATTTGAGAAAAAAAAATTTTTTGAGAAAAAAAAATTTTGAGAAAAAAAAAATTTGAGAAAAAAAAATTTTTTCAGAAAAAAAAAATTAAAAAAAAAAAATTTGAGAAAAAAAAAATTTGAGAAAAAAAAATTTGAGAGAAAAAAAAAATGTGAGAAAAAAAAAATTTGAGAAAAAAAATTTTTGAGAAAAAAAATTTTTTGAGAAAAAAAAAATTGAGAAAAAAAAATTTGAGAAAAAAAAATGTTGAGAAAAAAAAATGTTGAGAAAAAAAAATTATGACACCAGCCGCGAGTCTGTACGATAAACGGTTGATGAGTAACAGCCAAAAAAGGAACAATCAAGTTTCGGCCAATCAGAAGAGGGGGCGGGGCTTAGTTAAACCAATTAAGGTGAAGGACAGTTAGTCAAGTCATATGATACCAGCCACAACTCTGTACGATAAACGGTTGATGAGTAACAGCCAAAAAAAGGAACAATCAAGTATGGACCAATCAGAAGAGGGGGCACTTCCTGTTTGGTGAAGGAAGTTTGACCCTTCGCCACGGGCACGCCGTTTTACGAAAACTCACGATTTTGATAACTTTTCATCGGTAAGGTGTCTTGAGTATGCCGAGCGAATGTGAAGTTGATCCGATTAACCCCCTAGGAGGAGTTTGTTAAAGTGCGACACGTGAAAACGGCCAAAAATACACCAAAACGCCACTAATTAGTCAAAATGGCTGACTTCCTGTTTGGTTTCGGACGTGGCGCCGAGAGACTTTTTTGTGAGTCCGGACACGATACAGATGTGTACCGATTTTCGTACTTGTGGGTGAAACCGTATAGTGGGGCTGTTGCGTTGAAATATTGTAGGGGCCGCTGTTGGGCCATTAGGCCACGCCCCCTTTTATTTTTTTTGAATTACGTAATTTTCTGCCACTTGTAATGTGCTTGCAAAGTTGCACAACTTTTGGAGTACGTTTGGCGCCTCAAAAACGCGATTTACTTTCGGGAAAATAATAATAATAATAATAATCTTTGCAAATACAATAGGGTCCTCACACTGTGTGTGCTCGGGCCCTAATTAAAGCTGCAAGCAGCAATGACCGGGCCCTCGCAGCTCTACCCACGTCACAAGACCAGCAGCCAATCAGAAACCAAACAGGAAGTCAGCCATTTCGACTAATTAGTGGCGTTTTGGCGCATTTTTGGCCGTTATCACGGGTCGCACTTTAACGATAGTTTAAAGTTTTTCTCAAAAAAAATGTTTTGAGAAAAAAAATGTTTTGAGAAAAAAAAAAATTTGAGAAAAAAAAATTGAGAAAAAAAAATGCGAGAAAAAAAAATTGAGAAAAAAAAAATTGAGAAAAAAAAATTTGAGAAAAAAAAATTTTTTGAGAAAAAAAAATTTTGAGAAAAAAAAAATTTGAGAAAAAAAATTTTTTTCAGAAAAAAAATTTTTAAAAAAAAAAATTTGAGAAAAAAAAAAATTGAGAAAAAAAAATTTGAGAGAAAAAAAAAAATGTGAGAAAAAAAAAATTTGAGAAAAAAAATTTTTGAGAAAAAAAATTTTTTGAGAAAAAAAAAATTGAGAAAAAAAAATTTGAGAAAAAAAAATGTTGAGAAAAAAAAATGTTGAGAAAAAAAAATTATGACACCAGCCGCGAGTCTGTACGATAAACGGTTGATGAGTAACAGCCAAAAAAGGAACAATCAAGTTTCGGCCAATCAGAAGAGGGGGCGGGGCTTAGTTAAACCAATTAAGGTGAAGGACAGTTAGTCAAGTCATATGATACCAGCCACAACTCTGTACGATAAACGGTTGATGAGTAACAGCCAAAAAAAGGAACAATCAAGTATGGACCAATCAGAAGAGGGGGCACTTCCTGTTTGGTGAAGGAAGTTTGACCCTTCGCCACGGGCACGCCGTTTTACGAAAACTCACGATTTTGATAACTTTTCATCGGTAAGGTGTCTTGAGTATGCCGAGCGAATGTGAAGTTGATCCGATTAACCCCCTAGGAGGAGTTTGTTAAAGTGCGACACGTGAAAACGGCCAAAAATACACCAAAACGCCACTAATTAGTCAAAATGGCTGACTTCCTGTTTGGTTTCGGACGTGGCGCCGAGAGACTTTTTTGTGAGTCCGGACACGATACAGATGTGTACCGATTTTCGTACTTGTGGGTGAAACCGTATAGTGGGGCTGTTGCGTTGAAATATTGTAGGGGCCGCTGTTGGGCCATTAGGCCACGCCCCCTTTTATTTTTTTTGAATTACGTAATTTTCCGCCACTTGTAATGTGCTTGCAAAGTTGCACAACTTTTGGAGTACGTTTGGCGCCTCAAAAACGCGATTTACTTTCGGGAAAATAATAATAATAATTAAAGCTGCAAGCAGCAATGACCGGGCCCTCGGAGATCTACCCACGTCACAAGGGGTAGCAGCCAATTAGCATTAGAATTTAAGAATCAGCATTAGCATTTGTTATTATTAGCATGTGTTAGCATTAGCATTTGTTAACATTAGCATTAGCAGTTTTTAACATTTGTTATTATTAGCATGTGTTAGCATTTGTTAGCATTAGCATTTGTTAGCATTAGCATGTGTCAGTATTAGCATGTGTTAGCATTAGCATTAGCATGTTAGCATTAGCATTTGTTAGCATCAGCATGTGTTAGCATTAGCATTTGTTAGCATTAGCATGTGTTAACATTAGCATTAGCACGTTAGCATTAGTATTTGTTAGCATTAGCATTTGTTAACATTAGCATTAGCATTTGTTAGCATTAACATGTGTTAGCATTAGCGAGTTAGCATTAGCATTTGTTAGCATTAGCATGTGTTAGCATTAACATTTTTTAGCATTAGCATTAAATTAAAAAAAATTGAGAAAAAAAAATTGAGAAAAAAAAAATTTGCGAAAAAAAAATTTGCGAAAAAAAATTGAGAAAAAAAATCTGAGAAAAAAAATTTGAGAAAAAAAATTTGAGAAAAAAAAATTTGAGAAAAAAAAAAATTGAGAAAAAAAAAATTTAGAAAAAAATTTTGAGAAAAAAAAATTTTGAGAAAAAAAAATTTGAGAAAAAAAAAATTGAGAAAAAAAAATTTAAGAAAAAAAAAATTTGAGAAAAAAAAATTTGAGAAAAAAAAATTTGAGAAAAAAAATTTTGAGAAAAAAAAAAATTGAGAAAAAAAAATTTGAGAAAAAAAAATTTTTGAAAAAAAAAAATTTGAGAAAAAAAAAATTTGAGAAAAAAAAATTTGAGAAAAAAAAAATTTGAGAAAAAAAAAATATTTGAAAAAAAAAAATTTGAGAAAAAAAAAATTTGAGAAAAAAAAAATTTTGAGAAAAAAAAATTGAGAAAAAAAAATTTGAGAAAAAAAAAATTTGAGAAAAAAAAAATTGAGAAAAAAAAAAATTTGAGAAAAAAAAAATGTTATGACACCAGCCGCGAGTCTGTACGACAAACGGTTCATGAGTTATAGAGGCACTTCCTGTTTGGTGAAGGGCACTTCCTGTTTGGCGAAGGAAGCGTCAATTAAGGTTAAGGACTCTTAATCAAGTCATATGATACCAGCCACAACTCTGTACGATAAACGGTTGATGAGTAACAGCCAAAAAAAGGAACAATCAAGTATGGACCAATCAGAAGAGGGGGCACTTCCTGTTTGGTGAAGGAAGTTTGACGCTACGCCACGGGCACGCCGTTTTACGAAAACTCACGATTCGCACAACTTTTCATCGTCAAGGTGTCTTGAGTATGCCGAGCGAACTTGAAGTTGATCCGATTAACCCCCTAGGAGGAGTTCGTTAAAGTGCGACACGTGAAAACGGCCAAAAATACACCAAAACGCCACTAATTAGTCAAAATGGCTGACTTCCTGTTTGGTTTCGGACGTGGCGCCGAGAGACTTTTTTGTGAGTCCGGACACAATACAGATGTGTACCGATTTTCGTACGTGTAGGTGAAACCGTATGGTGGGGCTTGAGGCACGAAGTTTTGTAGGGGGCGCTGTTGCGCCATTAGGCCACGCCCCCTTTTATTTTTTTTTCAATACGTACATTTTCGCCACTTGTGATGTGTGTGCAAAGTTGCGCAACTTTTTGAGTACGTTTTGCGCCTCAAAAACGCGATTTACTTTCGGGAAAATAATAATAATAATAATCTTTGCAAATACAATAGGGTCCTCTCACACTGTGTGTGCTCGGGCCCTAATAATAATCTTTGCAAATACAATAGGGTCCTCACACTGTGTGTGCTCGGGCCCTAATTAGCAGTCTGTGTTGCACATGTATAGCACCCATTCTTGAGAATCTTTAAAATAGATTATATTTAGAATGCCTGGCAGAGCCTGGCAGAGTTGATTTGTTATGGTTGGGGCACACCAGGGATTAACAAAATGTGGTGAATTTATAAAAGAAAAACATGTGTTTTAAGTTGGGAACAAGGGTGATTTCTGATCATGTTGAGATTCATGAGTGTGTTAATAAATGATGATAATTTGAAATGGTTTGGTAGGACATGTTCCAAATTCTCAAGAATGGGTGATTATAGTATAATGAAACAAAACACAATACATTATAAACTCAACCATGAGTAGGCAGTATCACTGGGTTTGCTGTTATAGTGTTTGCTCAAACAGAGCTAATTAGGGCCCGAGCACACACAGTGTGTGAGGACCCTATTGTATTTGCAAAGATTATTATTCTTCCGCCGAATGAATCGTGTTTTTGAGCCGCAAAACGTACTCCAAAAGTTGCGATACTTTGCACACACATCACAAGTGGCGAAAAATTTCGTATTTAAAAATAATCAAAAGGGGGCGTGGCCTAATGGCTCAATAGCGCCCCCTACAAAACTTCGTGCCTCAAGCCCCACCATACGGTTTCACCTACACGTACGAAAATCGGTACACACCTGTATCATGTCCGGACTCACAAAAAAGTCTTTTGGCGCCACTTCCGAAACCAAACAGGAAGTCAGCCATTTTGACTAATTAGTGGCATTTTTGCGCATTTTTGGCCGTTTTCACAGGTCGCACTTTAACGAACTCCTCCTAGGGGGTTAATCGGATCAACTTCAAGTTCGCTCGGCATACTCAAGACACCTTAACGATGAAAAGTTATCAAAATCGTGAGTTTTCGTAAAACGGCGTGCCCGTGGCGAAGGGTCAAACTTCCTTCACCAAACAGGAAGTGCCCCCTCTTCTGATTGGTCCATACTTGATTGTTCCTTTTTTTGGCTGTTACTCTTCAACCGTTTATCGTACAGAGTTGTGGCTGGTATCATATGACTTGATTAAGAGTCCTTAACCTTAATTGACGCTTCCTTCGCCAAACAGGAAGTGCCCTTCACCAAACAGGAAGTGCCTCTATAACTCATGAACCGTTTGTCGTACAGACTCGCGGCTGGTGTCATAATTCTTTTTTTCTCAATTTTTTTTTTCTCAAAAATTTTTTTTTCTCAAATTTTTTTTTCTCAAAATTTTTTTATTCTCAAAAAAAAATTTTTTTCTCAAAAAATTGTTTTTCTCAAAAAAAAATTTTCTCAAAAAAATTTTTTTTCTCAAAAAATTTTTTTTCTCAAATTTTTTTTTTCTCAAAATTTTTTTATTCTCAAAAAAAATTTTTTTCTCAAAAAATTCTTTTTCTCAAAAAAAAATTTTTTCTCAAAAATTTTTTTTTTCTCAAAAATTTTTTTTGAGAAAAACTTTAAACTATCGTTAAAGTGCGACCCGTGATAACGGCCAAAAATGCGCCAAAACGCCACTAATTAGTCGAAATGGCTGACTTCCTGTTTGGTTTCTGATTGGCTGCTGGCCTTGTGACGTGGGTAGAGCTGCGAGGGCCCGGTCATTGCTGCTTGCAGCTTTAATTGGTGTTTTGTAATCATGTCCACTTCTAATCTCGCAGGTTTAAATTAAGACTGATGTTTACTGTGTATCATCTTGAGAAAGTAGAGGATCCAAAATATATTGCATGGCATTTGAATTTAAATTTGGGGAAAACTGATAAAATGTAACCCCTAGTATGCCCGTGTCGATTTGTTTGTTCATCACATCACAGATTGACGAAACCTATATTATCACATCTAAGATTCTTAAACTAAGGAAGAATGGGATCCTGAAATAATTGTGTAGTAAACTTTAGGCATTTAGCAGACACTCATGACAATTTACAAGCAAGGACAGCACACAGTAATACATACAACAACGAATCAATGCATAGAAATAGTACACCAAAAAAGTAAGTAGGCCAAGAACCTATTCAATACATTTAAAAAACTATAAAAACCTGAATAATCTGTACATCGAAGCTACTGAAGCTCAATGTACAATGTACTTCTGACTATGGCAGAAGCTAAGGAGTGAGTGCAGTTCTAATTGCATTGTGGAGTTCATTACACACTGTGGGGGGCAGAAGAGTCTGGAATGAGTGGACCCTTGATGTAGTTGGTTGCTGTTACTGAATTAATACATGTTGTGTTTTTATAAGCTTGTATCCCAGTCAGAGCAGTAGACTAAATATATTATTTGCTTTACAGGATTACATGTTTCACGAATCTTTGGCCTGATATTGGACAGTTATCTTCAATCATCAAAGTCTGCTTTAACATTTAACCCAGTTCGAGTGTAGGGTTAGGGATAATGTACACTGTCAGACAATACATTATGTTTTATTTGGATTAAAGCTACTATATATTTATAGAGCAAATACAATTGCAGAGTGTGGTAATGTTCACATTTGAAAATCAGCAATGTCATTTCACCAAGTCTTGTCTACAGCTGTGCCTATTTATGCATTAACATACATTGTCTGCATTGGCCCTCACAGCATGTTTTTCGAATAGGCCTTTGTAGCTTGGTCACAACAGCCTATAGCATTTGCATTGCAATTGATCTCAGGTGGTGTTTGGGAAGTGGCGCGTGCAGGTGTGATCTGCATTACCATTGATGGAATGTTGACTTACTTGCTATAATAAGGGATATAAAGGACCATATCCCTGCTCCCTGTCTCTTCAATAAAACCATCTATGGATGAGGCCTAATGACTACACCTTTACATGTGTATGCAAGGGCAGAGCACCTCAAATACATGACACCATAGTGTGTTGGTAGAACAATAGAGGGCTTTGCATAAAGGCCATCACATTAAGTCCTCAACTACATCCTCACATGCAGTATTAAAAACGACAAGGAAAGAGCTGAGCAGAAAGTGTATGTTGGTCCAAAGAAAACTGTACAATGTATACACACTGTATGTGGTATTGTGTTATTCCTATCATCACCTCAACTTTCATCAAGTCACCTGGACCACCTGTTGCATAACTTGGGCAAGGTCCAAGTCTGTGGACCTCAGTTTCTGTGACTGGGTAGGTTTGTGAAGAAGGTTTAGTTGTCTGTGGGTGATGTGAATATTGTAAATGGCAGGAAAACATGCAGAATTCAGTTTTGTCTGCATGTTGTGTGTGTGTGTGTGTGTGTGTGTGTGGGGGGGGGGGGGGGTTATAACGTTTTTCACTGAATAGGTGCGTGGTCTACCTACTGTATGTTTTTTTTCTCCTGTATTTGTGTTGATGTATTACCTTGTATTGATGTTGATGGATTTATGTTATACCATTGCTTATTGTAAGCTCTTGACACTCTGGATTAAGAGCATCAAGGGGAATACCAGAAGAGTTGTCGGAAAGAAACTTGCATGGGCTGATGGTTTATGCCTTTTGATTGATTGATTGATTGAGGTATTTATTAGAAGTTTTGGATAGGAAAAGGTACAGTTTCATGACAGTACAGTTCACTGATACAATGTCAACTATAAGGAAACTCGGGTAAGGCAGGGCTTATTTGTTATTTTCCATTGAGATCCTTAATATCCTTATAGCTCTGTAAACGGTTAAACCTAACCTTATTCCTAACCTTAACCGCAGTAAAACAGTGCCAAAACCTAACCCTATACCTAATCTTAACCTCAGAAAGATATGCATAATCCTAAAGTTATTTCTAACCTTATTCTCAGTAAAACAAATACAAGAATAAAAATATCTGTCTCTGAGTTTCTTTCTAGCGACTTTACCGGTTACCGTCCAGGGTGGCTGCTACCGTACATTAAGACAATGTTTTTCAATGACAAAACACAGTACGACAGCCCAACAGGCTGACAGGCCAAATTAGACGGCCTGGTTTAGGGGAAACCTTTTAAAAGACTGGGGCACGAATCTCGCAAAGTGCATATCTATGACAGAGGCCTTTGAATCACACTTTGAATGTGAGTGACGTTTGGAATATTACACACCACAATAGCAATGCTATTCCACCCTGTCCATTTGGTATGCTGCAATCTTTCACTCACAACTAGTTGTGTTTCTCCCACTTTGTCTATTTAGAAATAATGTAAATGCATATACATACCATGTTGCATTGATTCACTGGTGACAGGGCTGTCACCGGTGTAGCCAGGACATAACAGCCTACCATTTGCATTGCAATTCTCTACCTGGACAGAGTGTGTATGAGTGAATGGTGTGTTCAGGTGTGATCTGCATTACCATTGATGGAATGTGGAATGATGGAAGGTCATTTGCAATTGCTTGGTCTGGTGTTTTGTCGATACCAATCATTACAGTAATGTCCCTAATAATCATACTGCTCCACCACCTGTTGCATAACTTGGGCACAGAGAGGAGGTCCAAGTCTGTGGACCTCAGTTTCTGTGACTGAGTAGGTTTATGAAGGAGTTTTAGTTGTCTGTGGGTGAGGTGAACATTGTAAATGGAAGGAAAATATACAATGTTCAGTTTTATCTGCAGGACAAAGTGTAAATGAGCAACACAGAGCCTGCAGCAGTGGTTCCCACACTTTTCAGGTCGAGATCCAACAGAGATTCAACGTTTTCATGGGAAGCATCTTATATATTTTGTATTTTTGCCTCTATATATATGTAATGACACAATGTGACATAGCTCTGTTTACACAATGCTGTACCCCCTCCATATATGTTCCCCATTTTCAACGTTCAAATTGTTTTTATTATAGGTTGGCACTTGCTTTGGTAATGTAAACTTATGTATTCTCATGCCAATAAAGCTCATTTGAATTTTAAATGTTACATAAATATATGTCAAATAAAGCTTGACCAATCTTCAAATCCATTATAAAGGGGACAGAAAAGGTTCATTGAACTCAATGGACAAATAATTTAATAATAATACGTTTTCTGGTTGCCCTGTAAGCAACCACAAACACTAGGTATGCAGACTGTAAAATAAATGCTTACTTCCATCATGCAATAATAGTTTAAGCATAAGATGTTCAAGCTGTAAAATAAAAAAAACAGTGTTCCTGTTTTGTTCACAGAAGTTATCTTACAATAAATGTGTGTATGTATGCGTGTATATATATACATATAATCTGCGTATCTCGAGAACCGTTCGTCCCACCGGCCTCAGATTCGGCACACGCGTTCCCTGCCGCAGCAGGTAGTGCAGTGCCCTGCCTCGACCCGACCAGATACGCGGTTTTCCGGAACCGGCGCGAATGTCTGAAATCAGTGTTTTCTGAAACTGGCACTGTGTCTGCAGAGATCTCCATATATGGGCATAAAATGGACGCAGACAGACAGATATCTCCATATATGGACATAAATGGACACAGGCAAACAGATAGTCAAAACGGGTCCTATGACAACAGGTATAATGGGGTTTGCATTAAAGGGCAGGGCATTCATTCCCTATTCACATCATTCCCGAGTTGGACTAGACGTTCGGCCGCCCGAGCTTCTAGTAATAATAATAATCCTTATTGTCCCCGAAGGGAAATTTGTCTTCAAAACAACACGCCAAAAACAACACAAACATATCACATAGACAAGTCATCAGTCCCCCACTGTACACAGAAAAAACCCTCTTAGCGACGGGGGCGATTGTTTAGCAGATTGCTGCAGCAATGGCTGAGGGGACAAAACTCATTTTAAACCAAACTTTGTGCCACGCCAAGGTTCTGTATCTTCGCCCAGATGGCATTAGGTCAAAGTGGCGATGCAGAGGATGGTCAGTGTCACTTGTTATTGAGAGTGCTAAACGTGTAATGGCCTTATTGTTCATATCAGACAGTGTGGGTGTGGGAAGTCCAATGATCTGGGAAGCAATACGGGTAATACTGTAAATTGTGTTTCTGTTTGGCATGGACAATATAGTGAAGAAACATGCAGAGCAGTACAACCAGTAGTGGTACATAATTCTGACAGAGGAGCATGTAGTGGTAGAACCTTTATTAATCAAACAAACATTATAAAGACACAAAACACTGTAGAATGTAAACAAGTAATTGTATTGTACTCTGTATTATGTCTTTGCAAACTGTTAATAAAGTATTCAATCAATCAAAACTAAGTGATGATTTCAACAGACTCTGGCTTCCATCAAATATATACTCTGACAATTTAACAATCCAAACAACACACATATCAACATAGTGAACAGCTACACGAACCCAGCAGCTTGTCAGCACTTTACTACACATACTACATTATGGCATGCATATCAATGAACACAATTATTGCATGAAATCTAATTAATATGACAAATGTGGACAAACACAGTTCTAGCTTTCGGAGCAAGCAAAGCAAAACCCAATCCAAGAAACGATTAATGTTTATTATATTGAGTCATGATCCTTTATGTGTCTGTGTGAACTAATTTAAACTAAACGCTGTGAGTAATCATGTGTTTATTTAGATGACCTGTTTGAGAAAATAAATTGTCAGTTTATTATGATTCCTCTGCTTTAGTGTCCTTTTTTATTGTCATCCTGGCTTAGACTGATCATTCATGTGTCTGTGTGAACTAACTCAAACTAAAGACTTTCCCTGTATGAGTCTTCATGTGTGTTTTTAGACTACCTGTTTGAGCAAAGCTTTTACCACAAACTGCACAAGAAAATGGCTTTTCGCCTGTATGAGTCCTCATGTGCCTTTTTAGATCACCCATTTGAAGACAGCCTTTACCACAAACTGTACAAGTATAGGGCTTTTCTCCTGTATGAGTCATCATGTGTATTTTTAGATGACCTTCCGTAACACAGCCGTTACCACAAACAGTACAAGTATAGGGCTTTTCTCCTGTATGAGCCATTGTGTGTATTTTTAGACTACCCATTCGATTAAAGCCTTTACCACATACTGTACAAGAAAATGGCTTTTCTCCTGTATGAGTCCTCATGTGAGTTTTTAGATTACCTGCGCTAACACAGCCTATACCACAAACGGTACAAGAAAAGGGCCATTCACCTGTATGGATCATTGAGTGAGCCTTCAGATGAGCTTTACAATTAAACATTTTTCCACACTCAGTACAAATAAAACTTTTCTTCCCTGTGTGAACCTTATCGGACTGATCTCCCCTGGTCTCCTCCCACTCATCGCTGTCTTCCTTGTCCAATTCAGAAGATAGGAGCTGGTCATCACTAGTTGGTTGTGTTTTTCCACAGTCTTCTAAATCAGCTTGTGTTTTCATGTGTTCAGTTGAGGTGCTGGCTACAGGTGCTATGTCTCTGTTTTCATAATCATCTTCACTTTTCACTGCTAGTAAAGTCAACGTTGACAAACCAGCTTCCTCTGGTATTTCAAGTAGCTCCTCCTGTTCCTCCTTCATCTGTGGAGGTTGTGGTTCCTCCTGGACCAGACTGCAACTCCACTCTTCTTCAGGGGAAACCTCCTCTTTACACACAGGGACGTGCAGGAAGTCTAAGAAAAATATATATAATGACTCATTACATTTGAATGTTGTGCCTCCAAAGCAGAACCTCAGTTCATGTCTGGAAAAAGTATCAACAGATTCATATTCTCAATTTTAAATTGTGGTGGAAGAAGGTATCGATTCATATAGATAACCAGTGTCACAAATGTGGGGAGGAATCATTTGCCAAAACAAGTAAAAGCAGGTTAGTGAGCACCCTCAGTACCAGCCCAATTTCACCAATACAATACAAAGACAGAGTGCTTGAAACTTACTGAGATGTGGGTGGTCTTCATGTTCCTGTTTAAGGTGGTCTTCATGTTCCTGTTTAATAGAATCTTTAATAGAATAGATCTTCACCTGCAGACTGGACTCCAAACACTGATCTGGAATGAAGGAATAGCATGAAAGCTTTAATAATAAGGACTTGAATAATAAGGACATTGGTAGACAAACACATCATGCATGGCGTGCACAGCGTGCATGCTACATACTATATGTAAGCAATTTACCCCGAGTGAGAGGACATTATCAGAGCATAATGTCCGACCCCGAGTGGTAAATAGCTTTTCTACCACTTTTTTCCCTTATACATGAAAGAAAACACATAGTTGTAACTTGCAAGGATCTTAAGTTACAATCATTATTGCCTATAAAACTTCCGCGAGACAGCAGATAGTTCCACCAACAACATCTTCTACTCACCAACAGATGGCGCCAACTCCATACTAATCCATGCGTCTAGCTTACAGCTAAGCTAACGTCAGTTAAAAGCACCGTTCCGGCCGTAAATAGAGGCTGTTCGCTTCCAGAAAGGCATAGGTTCAGAGAAAAGGGGCTTTAAAGTTGGCGGATTGCATTGGATCCAAATAAATCGGCGACGATAGTACGCACGTTAGTAAACATAGGACCGCTGCGACCTTCATTTGTTGGTTGGGGGAAAGGTGTTCCGACTACCTCCTGAAGTCCCCGGATGTACACTGAGGCGCATTGATCTCGGACACACAACTTTGCGGCAGTTGTCCTCTCATAACCTCCGGAATTTAGCCAATCAGAATCCAGTATTTGAACACGTGACTCGAAAAAGTGGTAGAATGCAAGCTTTGTGATGAAGTATAGCATTGTTTTCAACGGAGATGGCAGGCAGGATCAGGGGAAAAAACTTTTTTTTTTTACATGGGAGCCAATGGAAAATCTAATATCGCTTGTTAATTCTGACAAATGTGGACAGACACTGTTCTGCTGTTCTGGAGCATGCAAAGCCATCACAAGAAACTAGTCGTGTTTATTTTATTCAGTCATGTTGAATCAGATTATATCATTCCTCTGCTTTAGTGGCCTTTTCTTTGTCATTCTGTCTTAGACTGAATGTGTCTGTGTGAACTAACTTAAAACAAATGCTTTCCCCTGTCTTCATGTGTGTTTTAGACCACCCATTTGATTAAAGCCTTTATCACATACTGTACTCATGTGTGTTTTAGTTAAGCCTTGTGGAAACAGCCTTTACAGCATACAGTGCAAGAAATTGGCTTTCCGCTAATAAAGTAAAGTCTTCCCCCTGTATGAGTCTTGTGTGTCTCACAAAATTGGATCCCATTCCCACAACTGGTCTGACATGCTTTCAAAACAAGACACATAACACAGCACCGTCAGAAGCTCCGGGAGGCTGTTTGACTTTGTA
Source organism: Nannobrachium achirus (assembly GCF_963921795.1). Classification (NCBI taxonomy): domain Eukaryota; kingdom Metazoa; phylum Chordata; class Actinopteri; order Myctophiformes; family Myctophidae; genus Nannobrachium; species Nannobrachium achirus. The sequence goes on along the minus strand of NC_137810.1, from coordinate 71,041,581 downwards.
AACAAAAAACTATTCACATGTTGTTAAGCCCAAACCACCAGGAAATAATTAATATAAATGAATTAGAACTAATCTCGACAAAAAACTCATCATGGATATTAAAACCACAATGGTCTCACAAATTGAACACAGTTAAACCACATATTATTGACTCTAAAACACATTTTCTTACATGAGAAAGGGTTATTAAATAGTTATTGTACCAACCTGTTCTGTATAAGTTTATGTAGGGATTTAAAACCATGTCCAGTAGTCTGCTTTTGTGGTCGATTTCTTGCTTCAAGCTTAACGCTTCGTCCTCATACTCTGTTACAATTTGTCCAACTGCCCCAAATATCTCTTCAGCAGCTGCAGATAGTCGCTTGTTGACCAAGGACTTCAGTGTTTGTAGTAAAGCCATTTCTCAAAGGTAGCTTTCTGAGTTTCTGTGACAAATACACCAACCAAGAGAAACAAGTCCAGTCCTTATCAACTTGCAGAGACTAAAGTGTCACCAAACTTGAACAGAGCCCTGCTAAATACTCACAGAGAGTCTGATGGCCCAATCAGAGAATGGGTGGGTGGGCAACAATAGACAGAAACTGGCCAATAGTTGAACCCTTCAAGTCCCTGCACATCTGAACTCATACAGTACAACATACACATTTTGACATGACTTCACAATTTGACATTTGTTTGCTGTAATGATAACAGTCTGTGTTGCCTATAATTGCACCTATTTCATTTAATTAAATTCGTTAAATCAGTGTTTTCCGATCAGACCTTTTGACTCAGAGGCTTTCAGCTTTCAGGAAGAAACCACAAATACACAGATATGGCAAATTTGCACATTATTACCCCACCTGGTGGTCTATTAGATTAATGTTAACTTCATAGACACAAACAAAACAAGAAAAGTACACAACTATGGCACCACCTCTTTAAAGACTTTCATCATTCAGTAATTTTCAGTCCCAGCCCCTGAACCATTCAGAAACATTACAAAGCATCTCAGGTGTGATCAAGTTTAGCACACTGAATCTGGGTCTAAGGTGTGAAAAAGTTTAGCATACTGAATCTGTAATTATCACATGTATGTGTTGGGCCCCTTTTAATATGTATAGCAACAGCCTCTTGTGCTAATGTGTCTCTATGGGCCTCTCTGAAGGGACACTACTCATTTTGGGTTTGTTTGTTTGTGGTCTCCTATATAAGTTAGCATTCACCAGTGTCGGCAGGTTAGCATTTTATATTCTGACAACATTATGTAATAATAAAGCAAACCTGTAGTGGTGAAACCTTTAGCCTCTTCAATCAAACAAACATTATCCATGTTTACCCCCAGGTATGAAGAGGGTTATTTGCGTTTACAAATAGCAACTTTATAAAGACACAAAACACTGTAGAATAGAATCCAACTTTATGGAATTCTTGATATGCTTTTTTTTTAACTGACCTTGTATTGTATTGTACTTCCCTGTACAGGTCTTTGCAAACGGTTAATAAAGATATAAAGTATTCTATCAATCAAAACTAAGTGATGATTTCAACTGATTCTAGCATCTACTCTGATAATCTAACAACCCAAACAACAAGTTGCAAATTGTTGTGTCATGCTGGGTGTATGTGGGTGGGTGACGTGACGTAACGTTTTCGCTGTCCTCGGTGTCAAACATGTATAAATAAAAAATATATTTGTCAAAAACCTTCTGAATATTGTGCAGGACATTAAGCTTTATGTGAACTTACTCAAGATTAAAACATTTCATTCCTCATTTCTTCAGAATCTTCAACCAAACATGGCAAAACTCATATGGTGTGACTGTCCTGACCTTGTTTCTCAAAGTGGGAACTTGAATAAAACTAAGAAAAAGAATTGCTAAAAATCATTTGAAAATGAATTTAGGCTAAAAAAAAATGTCTATTTTGAGCCTATATCTTTTCAAAGTCAAAGCATAATGTTTTCAGTCATTTCTGATCAAAAACATTTTGTCCCCCAACCCAAAATCATTTGGTGTGACACTAGTTTGGAAAAATTAAACAGGCAATTATTTGGACACCTATTGGCTAGAGAGGTCCTTCTTCTGTAAGGCTATTCAGCACTCCCAGCACAACTGCAAGACAGGTGTCTGAGGTGAGTTATGATTTTAACATTTTCATGAAATGCCATCTTGTTGAAACGTTCACAAACTCACCATTCTGGATGTCTTTTGGTGTGACACCTTTTCTTTAAAAAAAGCTTAAGTTATTTGAAGTTTTGGTCATATTTCCATGTAGATCTAGGCTGCTTTGTTATAGCTAGCATGCTGTTAGCATGCTAATGTGTACATAGTAGCCTCAAGGTAAACCTAAATGCAGAAAACAGTAATATGGTGTGACACTTAATCATATGGTGTGACAGGTCTGCTTGTCACGCCATATGACTTGATTGTCACACCATATGATTTATACTGTATTTAACTACAGATATAACAATAAATAACAAAGTTCCATGTTTCTTTTGTACATTTAAACATTTGTTTTAAACATTTTTACATAAAATGTAATTTAGCTTCATTCAGTGATACTTCAAATTCATCAGACAGAGCAGAAACCCCTTCACAGAAACCTTAACATATTGTTTCAATCTAAACAATATTTTCTCTTTGTCTTAAACTATACATTCCATTTTCTTTTGTCAGCTGGAAAATGACAAGTGCTGAGAGAACGAGAAAGTACAGGGAGAAACTAAACAATGACCCAGCAAGGAGAGAGGAGCCAAAGGGGCGAGACTGCATTTTCTAAGAAGAGCAGGAGGTTGTCTGTGGCATAGCAGAACCACAACAAGGCAGCCGGTTTGCTACCCTCACCAAATACGACTGGCTGATGTACAATACAGTCTAAATGTATAATCTAATCTGATCTAATACTTTTGTACTTTCACTCACTGGACTGGACAGTGGACAGTGTTAAGGTAGGACCCGAGACAAAACTAGCGAAAATAGCTGATCTACAAGCGCTCAACACGTTGTGCTTGTAGATCAGCTATTTTTGGAGTTGCGCAACCCAGCACTCTTTAGCTAGTGGAGATGTGGTGTAATGTCATGATTCCTAATTACATTTGTTCAACACAAAATGCTGTGTTCAAGTTCAGGAGACTTCGGAAAAAAGCAATTTACCTGAATGCTGAGTTCTGTTTCCACTAATTGGTGTTAATAAAATGTTGCCTTGGCTCCAAGTGTGGCTATGCGCCTTATTGTCTCTTTAGGATCCTTCTGCCGTGGGCCGGCAGAAGACTTAGGTGTGTGTAGCATTCCTGTGCACATCCTCATCATCCATCTACTACTACAATTCTTTCTTATCCCATGTTAAAGCCCTACAATAATATCCTGTTCAGAAATATTAAGGCCATGTTATCCTGGGTAATTGTTTAATCAATCAGTAAAGTTCAGTACTCACTAATAGGTAGGTTAAACACAGTTTGTTTTGACACATGAAGATATGATCATACGGTGTGACACTAAATCATTTGGTGTGACATTCCAAATAGTGAAAAATCATACCTTTATTAATGATTAAACCAAAAAAATGTTTATGCATTACATAGAGAATATTATCAGGAAGAGTCACAAATATTTGTGTAATTTTAGAGAAAGTTTTGACAGAATACATTTAAAATATGTTGTAGGATCATGAACATGGGCCTCACACAGAGTGTCGATTATGAAAAAAACATACAGATATAATTAATTTTCAAAAAACTATAGTGGATCACTGGTTAGTTATGATAAAGGACTTTGATAAAGTGAGTAACTTAAGAAAGATGTACTCCATTTTCATTTTATGAACAATTATTTTCATGTCACACCATATGACGATTTTAGGCACAAGTACAACAAACTGCTGAATAAAGTCTGATTCCAATAAAATATCTAAAAACAGAATGTATTTCCATAAGGTTGAGAGTGAGTAGAACAAAAGTAAATAACTTTTATGCCTGCAATTTAAAGTTTTTTTAAAAACACATTTTTTGGGGCGTCACGTCACTGACCCACGTATAGTATACGCATAAGCTTATACATTTTTGTTCTTCCTGTATGATTGTATTTGTAATTGCACTGCATACTTGAAATAATAAAACAATTATATAATGACATTTGGTAATTCAAATAGCTTTAACCCAACAATAATGTATTGTCTGACAGTATACTGTAGCTGAAGTTAGTTACCCTACACTCTAAAGCGCCTTTCAGACGGAGCATGGTTTCAGCGTCATAGTGATTCATTTTCAAAAGAGAGGCGGGCGGTTATTTTGACCGTGCACGCACTGCACGGCGTGCAGAGAAGTTTAGGGGTGGCGAGGGAAGCGGGTGCGGTCCGGTGAAATTGTTCTTAACTATGTTCTTATCATGATGAATTCCAATCCTCCTAACTTGGAGGGGTGTGCCAGGTAACCCTAATTAAAAATGTGCTGACATTAGAATGTCATCATATTTCATGTTTGGAAATAAAACATTGTATTACTGAAAGCTAGTGGGGCTTTAAGTTAGCAGCTACTTAATATGGTTGATTGATTGATTGAAGACTTTATTAGAAGTTTGCATAGAAAAAGGTTACAGTTTCATGACGGTACAGTTCACAAGGTCAACTAAAAGGAGATCCTAGGAAAGCGCTAGGCTTATTTACACAGGAAACCAGGCCTTATAAATCCAAACAAAATTAAACATATTTTTTTTTTAATGTGTAATTATGTTATTATTATTATGAACAGAATAATACAACATAATTGTTTTGTTATATTATGTGCTCAGAAGATTCTTAAAAAATAAACCAACGTTTCATCATGTATTAACACACTAAATAATATAACTATGCACTCTGACATAACTCACACTTGTCCCAGACAATGATTCACAACTTAAAACATGTTTGTTTTTATTTTATTTTATAAATGCATCAAATACCATACATCCCAGGTGTGTCCCAACCATAACAAATCAACTCTGCCAGGCCTTATAAATTAAACATAATTTAAAATGTGTAAATGTGTTAAAAATAATAGTAATAAAGTCATGACAAAATGTGCATTTTGTATCGTAGAGGAGGAGTTCATGTGTGCAGGGACTTGAAGGGTTCACTATTGGCCAGTTTCTGTCTATTGTTGCCCCACCCACCCATTCTCTGATTGGGCCATCAGAATCTCTGTGAGTATCTAGCAGGGTTCTGTTCATGATTGGCGACACTTTAGTCTCTGCAAGTTGTTAAGGACTAACCTGTCTTGCTTCTCTTGGTTGGTGTATTTGTCACAGAAACTCAGAGAGCTACCTTTGAGAAATGGCCTTACTACAAACACTGAAGTCCTTGGTCAATGAGAGACTATCTGCAGCTGCTGAAGAGATATTTGGGGCTGTTGGACAAATTGTAACAGAGTATGAGGACGAAGCTTTCAGCTTGAAGCAAGAAATCAACCGCAAAAGCAGACTACTGGACATGGTTTTAAAACCCTACATCATACTGAGCAGGTTGGTACAATAACACTTTTTCATAATCAGTCAATAATATGTGGTTTAACTGTGTTCAATTTGTGAGACCATTGTAGTTGTAGGCTATTATCCATGAAAGAGTTTTGTGGGGATTAGTTCTAGTTGATTGGTAATACGTCTTCCCTTGTGGTCTGGGCTCAACAACCTTTGAATAGTTTTTTGTTTGCTTCTCAGGGCTTCTGGCAGTGCCATGTTATGTGTGCTGTTTTGAAAGCTTGTCAGACAAATTGTGGGAATGAGATATAGGATATATAAAGGATAATGGTGTTGAAATGCTAAAATACAAATCCAATTTGTAAGTTTGTTGCCATTTCTTTATTCAAATGGGTAAAATATAAAAACACAAAAGACGCATACAGGGGGGAAGCCTTAGTTCACACAGTCACATAAAAGATCATTCAGTCTAAGCCAGAATGACAAAGAAAATGACACTAAATCAGAGGAATCATATAATCTTACAATATCAGAATAAAATAAACATGACTAGTTAATTGTGATCGATTTTGCTTTGCGCGCTCCAGAACAGTAGAACAGCGCCTGTCCACATTTGTCAGAATTAACAAGTCTGATTCTCCATTGGATCCTATAACATTTTGTGGGAAACGCTCATTTCTCTGTGATCCTCATGATCCTGCCTGCCATCTCCTGTGAGACCTGAAACCTACTAGTTCGCTAGTAGGTTTGTGATGCTTCATCACACAAACATGTAATATTTTCTGAATAGACACGTCGCGGCATGCACACCTATCATGCACCGTGCATGTGCACCGTGCCCGATGGACACGCTTTTTTAAATGAAAGCAATCAGTGAGTTCAAGTTTGTATTCATATTACAAGTCCTTATTATTCAAGTCTGTATTCATATCACAAAGTCCTTATTATTAAAGTTTTCATGCTCTTCCATCATTCCAGATCAGTGTGTGGAGTCCAGTCTGCAAGTGAAGATCAGTTCTCCAGCCAGGACTGTTTCTATTAAACAGGAACATGAAGACCACCTTAAACAGGAACCTGAAGACCACCAGCAACTCAGTAAGTTTCAAGCACCCTGTCTTTGTATTGTATTGGTACTGAGGGAGTAAAGATGAACCCATTTGATTGGGTCATCGATTTTAGCATTAAAAATGTGATTACATCAATGCATGGAACCCTGCATTAACCAACCTACTGTAGAAGACTCACAACAATAATAAGGTCCACCGGAATATAATTCAAATCTTATTTCTGGAGAGTATAGAAACCCTACATTCAATTGCTAGTTTCAAGTCTTTCAAACAACATGATATCTGTTTTAATTAATTTAACGTCACTTCTGTTTGTCCAGCACCTGGGCACTGAAGGATGTGTGTGCTCCAGCTTTTCAGTGAACTGAGGGTAAACTGCAGTAAAACAAATGTAAAGTCTAAACTCTCATTGTATAATTTTCCTAGACTTCCTGCACGCCCCTGTGTGTAGAGAGGAGTGGAGCTCCAGTCTGGTTCAGGAGGAACAACAACCTCCACAGATTAAAGAAGAACAGGAGGAAGAGGCTGGTGTGTCAACGTTAACATTACTAGCAGTGAAAAGTGAAGGTGATGATGAAAACAGAGAGACAGCGCCTGTAGCCAGCACCTCAACTGAAGACATGAAAACACAAGCTGATGTAAAGGACTGTGGAACATCACAACCAACTAGTGATGACCATCTTCTCTCTTCACACTGTTCTGAATCAGAAACTGAAGACAGTGTTGAGTGGGAGGATACCAGGTCAGATCAGTCAGCTTTAAACACACTGCAATCACACAAGACACAACATGTGGGAGGACAGTGCAAGCTGTCCCAGGACCCGACATCATCAAAACAAACTCAATCCATGAGGAGTCACACAGGGAAGATAAGTTTTAGTTGTACAGAGTGTGGCAAAATGTTTAATCGTAAGGCTCATCTGAAGAGTCACACAATGATCCATACAGGGGAAAAGCCCTTTTTTTGTACAGTTTGTGGTAAAGGTTGGGTTACCGCAGGTAATCTAAAAACACACACAAGGACTCATACAGGGGAAAAGCCATTTTATTGTACAGTATGTTATAAAGGCTTTAATCAAATGAGTAATCTAAAAACACACATGAAGACTCATACAGGCGAAAGGCCTTTTTCTTGTTCTGTTTGTGGTAAACAATGTAGTCACAAGTGTGATCTAAAAACACACATGAGGACTCATACAGGAGAAAAGCCATTTTCTTGTGCAGTTTGTGATAAAAGCTTTGCTGAAACGGGTAATCTAAAAAAACACATGAAGACTCATACAAAACAAAAGCCTTTAGTTTAAGTTAGTTCACACAGACTCATAAATGATCATTCGTTCTAAGCCAGAATGACAATGAAAAGGACACTAAAGCAGAGGAATCATCTGACAGTATCAACATGAATTCATATTCATTAATATTAATGCAATATTTATTATGTTCATTGATAATCATGTAATAATGGTGTTGCTGTTCACTGTGTTGACATGTGTGTTGTTTGCATTGTTAAATTATCAGAGCATAATATTTGGTAGATGCCAGAGTCAGTTGAAATCATCCCTTAGTTTTGATTGATAGGATACTTTAACAGAGTTTGGAAAGACGTGTTCAGGGAAGTACAGTACAATACAAGGTCTGCTAAAATCATGTTTTCAATAATGTTTCCATTTCCATTGGGGTTCCTATAGATGGATTACTTGATTACATTCTACAGTGTTTTGTGTCTTTATCCACCTGTTTCTGCGAATTTACTGTAGAATTCACTAGTTTGCAAATCCCGCCCCATTCTGCCCTGTTACTATGGTGGGACATTTGACCCTGGGCAGATTGTTTTTATAGTGGCAGTGAATGGGATTTTTTTATTTTTTCATAGCTTCATTACAGCTATATAAAGTACCAAAGGAAAAACATCTAGGTGATATTAATAAAAAGGGAAGACAAAGGTACAGTAGTTACATTGCAAAACAGGGGGTTTCCCCGAAAATATATGTTTTAATTTGTTTAATCCTCTGGATCAGAGAGAGAATAGAAATAGAAAGAGAAAGCGCATTGCATCTTGGGTAGGAAGAGGACAGGCAGATTATAGTTCTCCTCACATAATAGGCTGGCTTTTCGTAATTCTGCCCATTTAAAATATATGTACCCAATCGTGACTCTTAGACCATTGATAAGGTCCATGTGAACTAGTTTGTTGAAGCTTATTCATTATGATGAGCGAGATCGCTATCACCTCCCGCGGCCGTACCGGGCGAACTCCGTGTCGCGCAGAGCGGACAGTTGTTGAAAGCCACATTCAACATTCTCCACTGCACAAACTCCACCCCCGATAGCAAAAAGTGAATGTTTTTTTCTGGTTGGCCAGTCAGGGAGTCTCAGGGACCAATCAGAAGGCTGACAAACGGTGAATTATGTGTGGGACACTTCCGGAGAACAGCAGACATGCAAGCTCACGTCGCATCGCAGATGCAACCGTTGTGAGCTTGTAGATCACTTGGCTGCGACACACCTGCGCTATGCACAATGAGACGTTGGAAACTTGTGGATAAAGTTGCTTTGTAAACTCAAAGAACCCTCTTCATACACGGGGAAAAGAATATTGATAATCATTGTGTTTGTTTGATTAATAAAGGTTCCACCACTACATGTCCTCTGTGTGTGCTTTATCATTACATAATGTTATCAGAATATGTACCATAACTACTGTGAACAATACAGGAACAATCACTGCTCCATTTTACAGCTTGCACATATTGTGCTTAAATTATTAAACGATGGAAGTAAGCATTTATTTTAGTCTGCATACCTAGTTAGTGTGGTTTCCTACAGGGCAACCGGAATATAGTCCATATTTGTTATTATCTGAGTTCAATGGACTAAACAGCTATGTCACAAATGGGCCAGATTCATCAAGCACTTTACTTATTACGTCCATATTTTCATCTTACCGGCATTTAGGATCATTCCCAAGTTAGGGGTCAGATTCAGCAATGTTTTTTTTTTTTTTTTTTTGTCAGGGATTTATGCTGACTAGGCTAACTTACCAGGGTGCAAAGCTTGCATATATTTAGAATGCTATATTTTTCATGCAAAATAATGTCCCACTAGTGTGGTTTAGTTTGTAAACCGCACTGATATTATATATACTTGGCGGCTGTCAAACCTGTGAACAATGGCAGATTAACTGTTGCTGGCCACTTTGGCCAACCTAGCCAGACAAGGACTGTGAGTCTTCAGGGAACACAAACATGTATTTGAAGAGGAAGATGATCCTGTCGACCCCCTGCTCCATTCTCTCCACCGCCCTCAGCAGCTGCTCCTGGTTGTGGAGCCCCGCTGCCCACACCACCTCCACCCGGTCACGATCAGACGCGGCGGCAGCAGCTGGAGCTCTCCTGCACGGCGTGCGTACGCCAGAAGTAGATGGCATCTCGTCATCATCAGCTGGTGTAGGAGAAGGAGCGGGCGTGGAGGGGCAGCAGCAGCAGCAGACCTGTGCTCCGGAGTGCAGCGAGAGTGGGAGAGTGTTTTCTGCAGGTCTTTCAGTCCGAGGGTGCGTTCGAAAATGCTCACCGGGTCTGGGTTAGTTTCAGGCATAGTTTTACTGATGTTAGGGTTAGGTTTAGGGTTGGGTTTAGGCATAGTTTTACTGAGGTTAGGGTTAGGATTAGGGTTGGGTTTAGGCACTCACTACACTGAGCACACACCCGGTGCGCATTTCCGAGCGCACCCTTTGATACGCTCGGACTGAAAGACCAGCAGAAAACACTCTCCCGAGGACGCATCGCCATCCCTATCATCATCCTCATCATCTATTTAAAAAATCACAATTATTCACATATTAAAAACGGTTCACAATTATTGATGACTTTACTTTTGGTATCCAGTTTAGTTATTTATTTACTGTACAGCGAGCAAGGCTGCCTGTCTTTTAGTTTTAGTCATAATTTTAATTTTAGTCGACATCAGGCTATCAAATAAGAAGCACGACAGTTGTCAAGTTTATAATGGGTTTTATGGTATAATGGGTTGAGTTGAGCCTACCAGTTTCATTACAGAGCATCGCAGTGAGGTGTCGGAAGAAAACTGCCATGAGCGAGTGTCTTTCTTTTACAAATATGATGCACTATGCTAAAGATGACGATAAGAGCGTCCACAGAGATGAAAATCACTACATGTCAGGCCATATGCTGGCCTGGATAACTAAACTGAGCGTGATTTATGGGATATATTTTCAGGAAATAAATGTCATTTGCAATGTAGTTTCTGCAGTTTGACAAAAAAATATGTGCACGTGTTGTACCCTGCCCTTTTTTCAGCTTTCTAATCAATCGTTGCATGCAAAAAATAGTGTTCATTGTCATGATTCCTCACAAGTGAGGGCGGGCGGGGCTTAAACTGCGATGCTCTATTGGAGATCTGTAACGGCATTGAGTCGGTGTCCAAACATCCCCCAGACAGAGCCACCTCTCCTATTATGAGAATAATTACATCAAAATCAAATCAACCATATGGCTCAAAATAAAAACAGACTGCTCTACATAACAAGTATGCTGAGGATGCGCTCTTCCAGGGAGACAGCGGTGGTCCTATGTGCTGCCCCCCTCCCATGGCAGACACACAGCTTTGTCTTTTGGAGACTTGAGTTCAATAATATTTTTGGGTTTTTGTCACATTCCTAAGAAAAAAATTGATAATTGCAAATTTACCCCCACTGATTCTGGATGGGGACCAGAATCAATGGGGGTACATTTATCGTAATACATTTTTTGTCTTAGGAATGTGACACAAAACTAAAAATATTATTGAACTCAAGTCACCATGGGGTGAGTAACTAATAGGGGAAAAAAGTCATTTTGGGGGTGAACTACTCCTTTAAGCTTCATGTCGGACCATTTTTTCTTTACCTCAGCCACAGACTGTAACAGAGAGAGGTCCTCTGTTACTGATATTTGCACATAACTCTTATTGACTATTGACACTTTACCTGTTTGCACTGCACATTGGCACTTTAATTGTAAATGCAATGTTGAGTGTAATGTTTGGTAACGTAGATAAGAGCAATAGTATGTTATTTTATTGTTGATTGATTGCTTAAAGTACCTGGTGTGTTTCAGTAGATTGGGCTGGACCATAGGCAGGAGGTCAGAGGGGGGGTTTTGATGTGCTTTTTGCTGTTTCTAATATTTATGTTGCATTATATTGAAGAAGGATACATGATCATTATTGTTGTAGTTTTTAAGAGTTATTTAATATATGTATGAGTGTTTAAGTTATAGGTGTTCATTCATTTATAATGTGTTAGTGTTACACCACACCCCTTTGGTTGGAATGGAGCAGTCCAGTCATTAGCTCACCTGGGTACAAAAGGCTGCCTGCTGCCAGTGAACAACAGGAGAGAGAGAGAGATGAGGAGTGGAAAGCCAATGCTAATATTTGCAACGATAATTGAACATTATAAGTGTTGGTTTTGTGAATAAATAGGCCTATACCTTCGGGTTTAAACCTACACAAGGCCTGTGTACTGTACTCTAGCCGCTAAGCCGGGCATTCTCACACAGAAGTTTGCAAAAATTTGCAAAATAGTAGAACACAGTGATGTGACCAATATAAAAGTATAACACAAAGCCCTATTGTTTGGTCCTGTGTCTATTCAATGAATTGAGTTCTATATTCACCTCAGAACTGACGGCGTTAACATCAATTGTGATGGCTGTCCAAGCCGCAGCTTTATCTAGGTTGTGGACACCCGATGTTGTGGATGTAAATATAATATTTTTTACCCCGCTCCACTCCATGGAGGAGAGCCAATATTTTGTTTTTGCTGTCATTGTTTTGTTGTTTTCCTGGAGTAGGGATAGCTGCAGTAGGCCAGCTTTTCCCTTTCCCTTTGCTTTTCCTCCTCTAGTTGTGACCATTGTTGTGAAGATGGTATTCCTACCACACCAGTGCTGAATCATGCTTGTCGCCTTTTATGGTGTGAACTTGGGCGTGGAACAATGCAAATCAACCTGAGAGCGCAGGTGATTTTACGATGATCTGGCAACCATCCAGATTCACTCGACCGATTGAGGGTCACGGATGGCAGATTGGAGGTTCTTGCATATATGAGCAGTGGTGGGGGTGATTACTGTACCGGGGTGGAAGCCGTTAATGAGGAATGAGACAAATGGCCGGTCTGGGTGGGAACGGAGAGCAGTGGCGAGGGCTGGGATATTGATGGGGGTGCTGAGGTAGTGGCCTAGTCATGCAGTAGACCGGGAATGCGCTCCTCCACAGAATGAGCACATGTGAAGGTAACGGCAGCTGGACATGAAACTGCCTCTGTCATTGAAATTATTGCAGATGGTTTGACTGGCCTGTACCAGTACGGGCCTCCCCTGCTTTTCTGTTGCACTGGACTGAGGGGAGGGGCGAGTGGCAGACGAGGTAGGTGCTGGCCTGGGCAGTAATGTTGGCGGTATGTTAGCGGTGGTGGCAGGCAGGGGTTTGGGGCGGGGCTTCTGAATGGCTGTCGAACAAATGGAAGTTGGATGGGAGGGAGCGCCGCAGAGGTCGCAGGACAGGGAGGCCCTGGCCGAGAACACCCTGCAATATAAATTAGTTCTTGGTCCAGGGCCCCCCAGAAAGTGTCCTGATTGTATTGTTGCAACCTGGCTGCTGCTTGAGTGGCAAACAGTATGTGATAGTTGTAAAACCCTGTGCCGCCGAACCGAATCGCCAGGTCCAGCACTGCTGTTAAGTACTGGTCCAATTCGGCTCGGTGGCCGGGGTAGGCCTATACAGAGGAAAGGACATCTCTATAAAGAGAAAAGGCATATGCAAATTCGGGTGGATTTAGGTCACAAGACCTTGTGGGGAGGGGATGACGGAGTTGAGCCATGAAACCAAATGGAGTGATAATTTCCCTATTGCGGAGGGGGTCTGAGATGGAGGGTTGGATAAGCTTTGTTGAGTCCCTTAGGGTGTTCTGTCTGGAGAGTGTGAATCCAAAAAGCTTCCCTCTGAAGTAAATCTTTGTCCCTGTCTTCCCATCTCTTTAAGGGGTTGACCACCTCAATCCCCATAAACGTCAAAGTACAGACATCATGACCAACTGAGTTCAAATGCCAGGCCACTGACGATTTCTCATCTTTGTTGCAATACACAGAAGAGATATACTGGGAGAACAACTTAGCAAATACATTCATTATGTTTCCCCTTCATTTGCAGCATTGAATGCCCATGGCTTGATTGTGAATGAACCACACCCAGGCTTCACACACAGTGTCTTGATCAGAGGTGTAGATCACTCCAATGTGGGTATCGAATTACCCGATTCAACTGGAGATTGAGGTAGGAACAGACAGGTCAAGAAAGGCTGAAAGCCTAGAACCTTCCCCAAACTGACTGTCTCGAAAGTGAAACCGCCGACAACACTGCATTAGGTGTCGCCACATAAACATTACAAAATCTGGCGAAGGTGGCAGATGAGGCCCAAGTAGCTGCGGCACACACCTCAGAGAGTGGGACCCCCACAGGAGGGCCCTAGATGTGACCATTCCCCTGGTGGAATGAGCCACCACATCAACTGGCTCAGGCCTACCAGCCAGACTGTATGCCAACTGGATTGTGTCCACAATCCAATGGGACAGCCTCTGCTTAGACAGGTTTGACCCCAGGACCCTCTCGGCATAACACACAAAGAGCTGGTCTGTCCTGCGCAGTGACTGTGTGCGACTCACATAAGCTTGCAGAGCTGTTGAGAACTTAGCAAAGTTGAGAACTTCACTATCAATAAAGTCAACCAACAAATTTGTTTCTTGCAAAGGGTTGCCCCGCTGATCAAAATTAAATCTCGAAAGACCCTAGGAGGTGCTCTTATTGGGCCCCCTTGGGCTGATTACGGAATCCTTGTTTGGTATCGCGATGCCTCAGCTGCCTTAAAGTTAAAGCTCCAAACTGCCCAATACAAATTAATTAGGGTTGTGCTTGGTCTTCCTCCTCGGGCCCACCTTACTGTTCATCACCACGAAAGCGTGGGGTGGCTCAAAGTAGCTGACAGAGTACAGCATCTTGCAATGGGCCTGGTGTACAAGATACACTACACCTCCAAGATACCCATGTACCTGACAAACTACTTCCTAAAGGTCAAGGATGTTCACAATCACAACACCAGAGGCAGCTCCACTAATCATCATCATTTAACACTAAACAAGGCTCTAATTCATTCTCCTGCTATACAATCAACATGTGTGTGACTTGTCTTTTATTTCTACTGGATCTCTTCTCCACTAGTCCCTACCTGGATCTCTTCTCCACTAGTCCCTACCGTGAAATCTAGTTTCTAGTTTTTATTTGTTGCCAAAACTGTCAATATAGTCATAGTTTTAGTCATCATAGCTTAGTTTTTATTTAGTCAGTGAAATCAACACTGGTGCCAACCTGTTCTGCGATTACCTCTAACACTTTAAACTCTCTGTAAATAGCTTGATTATGATTAGCAGAAATAATGTTAACCCAATCACAACCAGAATTAAATCACTCAGTGTTACAGGCAGCCCAGAACCTTTTATGATTGTTGCTCATCTTCAAACTGCCACAGAATATGTTGTGCTATAGCTTATGACTAAAATTACAGGAAAGGGTGGACTCTCTACTTTGCACAGGCATTGGGCACACCTTAGAGGGGGTGTGGTCTGGGGAGTATAACAGGGAGGCCTCCTGCCCAGCTCTCTCTCACTCTCTCTCTCTCTTCCCAAGGAGTAGCAGGTTGTGCTTGGGAAGCCACCTGGCCTGTTCAGTATGCGAAAAAATTATAATTGTGAAATCAAGCGATACCTGCATATTTAGCATATTCTTCACGAAAACATGCGATTATTACGGTAAATATGCAGGATTGTGAAATAAAGCGACCCTTCGCATAATTGTGTTTTTCTGGTAGTTGTGAAGGATGCAGGCTGTCAGTACAACAGCATCAACTTTATCTGGGTTGAGTTTGATCCTTCTTGTGAAAATCACCCACCTGGATGATACGATGCCAAATTAGTTTTCCACAAAATTTCTTGCACGTAAGTCTGTAATTGAAAATGCACCTTTCCCAGGTGAGCTTGCGTGCAAAAAGGGTTTCAGCAGGTATCTTTTGTGAGGGATCTGCATCTCCAATCACAGTAAAGGGCATTGCACCCAGATGTTCAGAAGTGGAACAAGTGGAGTAACATCATTATTACTAAGCAAGAAACAACCAGCCATTGCACAAAATACCATGCTGATTGTGTGTAGCATTGTTTTGCAATGTCAGATTAAAGCTCAGCACTGTTTTTTTTTTATACTATACCCCACTCTCATATATATCGAGAGAGAAAGGTGCAGTGATTGACCTACCTTAAAGTTATATTTAGTACAAATTAAATTGGGGCAGAGGTCGTAGGCAGATCTAGTAGTCCATAGGTGCCGACGGTGTCTATGGACTGGCACCCACAAATCTGGCCGCCCGATGCCAGCCTGACCAAAGAAATGCTCAGGTGAATAAAATGAAACACTCTAAAATGCAGATAAGGGGAAAACACGGCACATAACTGGCAATCAGCTCTTCAGTTCTCCCTTCCAAAGGCATATGACTTGGGTGGTGGTGGCGGAATGTTCAGCAACATTGTGAACATAGATGTACAAAAGCAATAGGGGTAGAGGCACCAGCTGGCTGTGCCAGCAGCGGGCGAGCCAGATACAGTCCATAGGCACCAACGGTGTCGAACCACACCGTGAGCACCTATGGACTGGCACCCACAATCTGGTCACCCGATGCCAGCGTGACCAGCTGTGTCAACCCGCTAGGCGATATAACAAAAAAATAAAAAAGGGGCTCAGCTGAAAAGAAAAAGAAAGAAAAAAACTCTCTGGGTATCATATTGGCACTCTTTGCCTATTATCAGGCCCGGTAGGCTCTCAGTTTTCTTATTGCAGGCTTCACAGTCAACCAACCACAGCAACCAACAATCAGTATAGAATAACAAACAGCGAGGATGAGGCGTAAGATGTCAACAAGGCTCTTGCCCACCACTTCTTCAAAGGCCCCAAAAAACAAGTAACAGGCCATGATCAAGCCGCCAAATACACCCACTACAGTGAGACCCCACAGCACTCGATCCTTCTAAATCCATTCTGAGACCGCTGACGCCTCGTCTCTCCCCACAGCAGGCTCGCAGGAGACCTTGCGAGTCCCTCTCTGACTTTTCTCTCTCTCTCTCAACTTCTTTCTCTGCGTCTCTCTCTTGCTCAGTATCGCACCATTCCCTTATCTTCTGCTCATGCCTTCTCTGATGCAGTCTCTTTCGCTCTTTCTCCCACTCTTCCAGTCTCTCTCTTACTTTCATGCCCACACTCAATATCTCTCACCCACACATACACACCCACACCCAAACACATTTGAAGACAAACATGCCCAAACAAACAGAAAACAGAAATATGCTGCATGCAGTCCCTGCGTGTGAAGAGAGGGCTATTAAACACATTGTGCGGTTGTCAAGTTGGGTGTTTTCCCAAGAATCACATTTAGGATGACTTATTTTTCAACGTATCTTCTTGTAAAATGGTCCTCACTAATATTAATAATAAATACATATAATATGGCACCATGTTTATCAGGAACCTGAACTCCCCCAGAGAAGGTATCTCGACTTATGGCTCTGTAAATTAGAAACCATTTGCAATTACAATAGGGATTTGCGCGCCGTAATAACAATGAATGATGAATGATAGAATGATGAAACATGACTTACATTTGGCTAAATACATTGCATTAAAACATGGAGAAAAGAGTGTTCTGCCCTGGAGTGAGTGTGGAAATAAAGTGTCATTGTTCATCTCTCGGGTTAAAATGATTTGATGGGAAATTTGGATCAACCTAGTATAGCCTTTCACCCTTTTTGGGAGAAAGGCTGAAATTGGGGATTAATATAATAAAAATAAAAATAAAAAAGTGCATGACAACCTGGTACAAACACATTATAAATAATGAAAGCTACCACCATTTGCATGTATGCGTCCCTGAATCCTGTGACTGCAACTTGGCCCTTAGAGCTCTCAGACGTGTTATGTACGACTGATCAGGGTTTGGATTGTCCGGCTCATGCCTCAAGTCGACGTGCGTCTTCATGTGGTCTCTGCGTGAAAATATTCTGGGGCAACGTTCTCTCCCTTAAGTCCCCAAGCGCTACCTTAATCAATAATGTGGAATGTATGCACCCTTGGATGTTAAATCTCTTAAGTGTGGATTCATGTGTGCTTAAAATCCTCCCTGAAACAATGTATGACTGTTGTATGAAATAAAGGAATCAACAAGAAATTTTACATAATATTTTATTATTAGAAAGAACCTCAAGTGAAAAAAAAAAATGAAAAACATCTGCCAGTAGGCCTATGCCTATATTTTAGGTGAAACGCAAACACTCAAAACTAAACAAAACTAAAAATCTATGTAAAAAAAAAAAAGAAGAATAGGGCAGCTGTGGCTGGCTAAATAATGATTGTGATGTCAACTCCTTCTGGGCCATAGTCCACTCGTGCCCGGAAGGAGAATGCATCTGGATGCACCTGGAGCGCATTCCAGTGCTCCGGTGGAACGGTCACGGTGCTGTCGTCAGCAAACCGGAGTTCCACCGTTCCTGGCTCTACTGGCATCGCCATTGCCCCCAAGACGGTCTCCTCCCTGGCCTGCTCCTGCACCTGCTGTTGAAATCAAACACTGTTTTAGTCCATTGATAGTGTTTAATGCATCTAGTAGCCATCTAGCAAGGACTGTGTCTATCTCAGTGGGAGATAACACACTAATATTAGGCCTAATGGAGGGGAGGGGGGGGTATAGTGAAAACATTATTATTATATCGACAATAGGGTTACCTCGATACTGGTGTGGTTTGAGGTGTTGAGTGTTGTTCCAGTAGGGGACGCTTTCATCTTCAGATGGGAAACACTGATGGTGTTCCCATCTGAAGGAAGGAACTGAGGACAGCCTCCGTTCACAGCATCAAGTGTTAATTAAACAATCTGCAGAGCACAACACAGATTAAACACTTTTTTTTTCTTTTTTTTTTTTAGTTTTTTCCATAACATTTTTAATTGACTTCTATTCATTTTGGGGGACATGAAAATTAGTACATTTAACTACTGTTCTTCTAAATGAATTTATATAGATAGAGGAAATGTCATAGCATCGCAAATGTAGCCATAAAAACAAAAACAACATGTACAGCAACTAAGTACTGTAATAATTGTCAACAGTTTTGAGTTGTACTTGACTTGAGTAGGCCTAATTCGAATTACCAGTACCTTTACTTCTTCTCCACTACATCTCAAACTTTAATATAGGCCTAGTCCTCAAACAATCAATCAATCCAATCAGTGAAAATATTGACTCCTTTCAAAGTTCCATATAGAGAGTCTTACTGCAGATGTTTTATTCTTTATATGTGTTAAAAGGCCAAGACATTTACAACTTACAGGCGTTACTTTCATTTGCTACTGTTTCAGAAGATAACCTGTCGTATCTTTCTTTACAGGCTAATAATGACATGTCATTGTTCTTGTGTGTCAACTTGTACATCTGCCATTTTCAATTGATTACATAGGGCTAATGTTAAAGGGTTCTTTTTCCAAGTAAATTTACCCACATTGCTCTCACACAAAAGCATGTGGCTCCCCAACCAAGACCATGCATTTGGATCCCCATCCAGAATCAATGGGGGGGAAATTCTAACTATTTCAATAAAAAACAACAACTATGAACCATTACCTGTATTAGATTTCTTATTATATCTGTGTTCTGCCCCCACTCATTGTACATAGACTGTTAAACCTCCCCGCCTTTTTAACAGCTTATATATTGACTGTGTAAATTCTTAGTTTCTTGGTGTGACGGCGGTGTCGTCGGTGCCATCACTCTTTTTCTTTCTCTTGGCAGCCGTGCTCTTCCTGGCCGTTTGCTTCCTTTCCCCTGAAGCGCTGGTTCCAGAGCTGGTCTTCACTTCCAGTCATCCTTTCAGCATATCGGGGCTCTCACACTCCATCACAAAGCCTTCCAGCATCCGAGGATTTTCCAACATCCTCATCTGTGCGTCCCATCAGACCTCTAACTCTGGCAGACCTTGCCCTCTCCACACGCTGCGCCTGGTCGTTGCCGTCCACGTTGCCGTCCAGGTTTAGGTACAGTTCCTGGTTTGGCTGGCCGGTTTCGTCCCTTAGCCTCAGAGCCATTGCTGAAACCCCCCTGCGATGGCCACCGCCACCGCCACCGGCACCTTCATTGCCATCTTGGTTGTCCCCCCTGCGATGGCCACCGCCACCGCCACCTTGGTTGTCCGGGTCGTCATCTTCTTCGTCATCTTCTTCTTCATCGCTCGGCGGGACGACGTTCTGAAACATTTCGATCACAATGCCCATTTCACGTTTAGCAAGTTGGGCAGCGAAGAAGCTCGATTCCCCTGCCCTATGTACCAAGGAGGGTACATAGTTAGGCCAGGCGCCACCAACATCGCCAACATTAGCCGGTATGGGGTTGTTGGGGACGTTGACTACATCTTCAGTCGATCCAACAATTGGCCCCAGCCAGAACCTCTTCTGATTCTGTACGGTTAACCTGGAGAGAGTCACCACGTCTATGAAGGAATCCATCAGAAAATAGTGATAGTGATTGGCGAACTGGAAAGCCCGTGCAGTCAATGTCCATGCATAGTCCTCCGACATGTTCGTCAAATAGTGGTGGTTGAGATAGTTCAACACAGCTTGTTCTCCAACCCCTGAAGCAAAGAAAACCTTCTGGCGGAAGCCATTTGGAAGCCATTTGGTGTCAAAGGATAGTAGGTGTCCTGCCCCATTTTGGATTACTGCCATCAGGTAAACAGTTTGTTCATCATCATTTGGGTCATCCTCCCTGTCATTACGGGCATTGTTGAAATATTGACAAAAGTTGCCAATATTCAATCAACTTTTATTTACAGACTTCAAGGTCCATTAAAAACAAACAACCACATAAAAACAAAATACATACCAAAGTGCAAAAAGAACACCCCTAGTACATAAACAACACAGCTATAACAAAAGACACTCATACCAGTGTTTCCAAAACGGAGACTGATACCTGGTAGCACTGAGGCAAGGGTTAGTCAGCAGCATGATAATAGAGTTTTTAGACTCATCCAGACGGACCATAAATTTGTACATCAGGTTTCTCAGAAGTGCATGAAACGTATTGACACCCATATTACAGAACAGCTCACTTGCACTGCTCCACCTAGGTTTTCTCATTAATATTCGCATGCAGTCATTATAAGCAACCTGCAGTTTATACATGCTAGCCTTCCTGAACTTGACCCACAGGGGTGCAGTATACAGAGGTGTACAGTATGCCCTGAATAGGTTTGCCTTCACTTCATTTGAACAAGAGTGAAATTTCCTCCCCAGCATGTTAGCTTGAGCATATAATATACAACGTTGTCTATATAGATCGTCATCATCAGTCAATTGGTCTGTTATGACATGTCCCAAGTACTTTGCTTTGCTACACACCGATAGCACTTGCCCTGATAGATAAAAAGAAGGAAAGGAAAGGTCCTTATCCCCCCTCGTTCTGCAGGTCATTACAACACTCTTTTTGGCATTATACTTTACATCAAAAGCTACTCCATATTCAGAACAAACATTTAGCAGCTGCTGAAACCCAGCACTGCTGGGAGAAAGTATAGCTAGATCATCTGCATACATGAGATGGTTCACTAGGGTGTTCCCAATCATACAGCCAGTCTTGCAGTTATTTAACTGAACAGAGAGGTCATTCATATATAAATTAAATAGGGCTGGTGATAATAGCCCCCCCTGGCGAACCCCATTGCCAACAGAAAAGGGAGCCGAGACCCCATTTCCCCATCTGACCTGCATACTCTGGTTAGCATACCAATATGCCAGGATGCGGATAATGCTGCTAGGCACACCCCTTTCTCTTAACTTTAAAAACAGTTTCTGATGATTCACCCGGTCAAAGGCCCGGGAAGCATCTATAAAACCCACTAGAACAGAGGAATTCTGGCTTCTATATTTTTCAACAGCTTCTTTCAGAGCATAAATACATAAATCAGTCCCATGCTTGGCCTTAAACCCAAACTGATTATCTGTGGAGCCAAAGTATGAACTCAGTCGATCTAATAGGACTCTTTCTAGTACCTTGGACATAACACTGGCTAGAGCTATTGGTCTATAGTTGTCCAAGCTCCCCACCTTGCCCGCTTTGTCTTTAATGACAGGCACCAGAGTGACAGACAACATGGAGTGTGGCAGCAGGCCATGGGTCATGAGCCCAGTAAAACATATGGCAAGCAGAACAGCAACCTTAGGACTGGCATGTTTAAGGTGCTCCGCAGTGATTTTATCAGAGCCGCTAGCCTTGTTACCAGCTAGCTGTTCAATTGCTTTGTGAACCTCACTAGCTGTAACACCAACAGCATCACAACTAATGTTGCCCATATTAAAGGGGTCACTCTTTACACAGTTAAATGTAGTAGAGTAATGCTCCCTCCACAGCTCTGCTATATTGCCCTCCCCAGAGACACCATCTATGTTGCAGGGTAATGTAGAATTACTCCTGCTCATTGCTCTCACCTCCTTCCAGAACCCAGTAACATTATGGTTAAGGAGCTTATCAGCCATAGAGTCTGCTCTCATTGTTGCTTCTTGCTTACTAACGTATCGTACAGCATATTTATATCTACTGTTAGTGAGCTTTTTATGTTCCAAGACAGGTCCCTGTCTGGGCCGACCTGCTAGAATCCAAGCCTTATGGGCCTGCTTAGCCTCTGCATGGTGAGCTGCCACACGCTTATTCCACCCTGGCTTTACTTTCTTTATCTTAGTAGAATAAATATAAAAAGGTCTACTGGCCTCACACATAGCCCCCACAATACAATCATAGAAAGTACATAGGTCTTTGCTGTGAGAATGTACATTACAATTCACATCAGAACATAGGACAGCGTCATATGGCAGATATACATCACTCAGAAGATCGTCAGTTCTCCCATAATAAGTCAGAATGTCATCCTTTGGGAGTTTGGACCAATCTAATTTTGACTTGCAGGCACTATTCACCTCTTGGGACATCTCAGGAAGACTGTCCACATCAAGCACCATCATGACAGGAACATGGTCTGACATGGATGCCTCATAGACAACTTCCATTGATATCAGGCTAGCATGAGCATCAGCAGTGCTGATACAATGGTCAAGCCAAGATGTTGTGTGCCAGGCTTCACTAATATAAGTAAAGCTCTCTGATGGTAACAGCATCTGACTGGATAATATGAGGTTGTTTTCTTCACAAAAATGTAACATATGTTTAGCAAACAATGACTGTTTATCAGAGAGGTCTGCATTCATGTCACCAACCACATATACAGTTGTATTTTGATTATCAGAAATAAAGGCATTTATCAATGCTAATCTGTTCAAATATTCATCCTCATTCTGTTGGCATTCATAGGGTGTATAAACATTCAGTATTATAAACACTTTGTTTGTTACCCTACACTCTACAGCAATACACCAGTCAGTGTCAAGTCTGATGACATTTATCACAGAGTCCAGATTTTTATTCCACAGAATAGCCACGCCTCCAGGAATCCTACCCCTCACTATACCCAGAGTGAGGTCAGTTGTGGACTCACCAGCTCCATGAAAATTGTCATTAAAACAGTTCAACTGTCCCAAGTCCTGCTTGGATAAAAATGTTTCCTGTAGACATAAAATGTCACAATTTTGTAACAAATGTTCTACATGTGAGCGCCTGACAGCATCTCCTGCACTGTTCCCGAGGCGCAGCCCCCGACAGTTATAGAATCCAACACGCATCTTGAACTAGGAGGACAGTCCGGCCGTGGCCCCATTCTGTACATTACTTGTACCCACTGAGGAGACATTAGTCTTCACTGTACCACGCTCCACAATAGACCCGGGACCCCCAGCTCTGCGCGGTTCATAATACCGCCGAACAAACGCTCCCTCTGGCCAAAGCTCTGGAGCGTACATTTCCCCGACGTCTTTACATTCCGCCGACACTTTAAAAGATCCAAATCTGCTTTGCGCACTGACAATCTTTTCACAAGTGACTTCACGCATGAGTTTATCTTTAAGATACACAGAGAGTGTGACCGCCTCCAACTCCGGTGAGAATTTAGACGCAAACACAGTCACATGTTTAGTCTGCACAGTTTTAATGTTACTCACAGCACTGGTGCCAACTATGGGTAGAGCTCTCCTGCTCCGTCCCGTGGTGAATCCCGCGGTTCGCGGTCCCCTCTGAGTGGCGTTCCCCGACCCTTGCTGTGGCCGGCCCTTTTTCACCACCAAACTATATGGGGGAATCTCTGATCCAGTTGGATTTGTCACAGCACTCAAGGCAATCGACACAGCCCGGTCTTGACTGCGGGATGATGGTGTACTCCCCGCCGCCTTGTCATTCACCTTGCCAGCGTTCAGACCCGGCGAGGTCCCCAGTGTATTCGAACCAGCCAACTCCGCCGCCGCTTGCTTCAAGCCGCGACCGGCTTCCTCATTCAGCGTCGGCTGCGTCTCGAGCTCCAGCCCAGGGATACTCAAGCCAGCGTCTCTCCGGTAAGGAGATCGCTCCAAAGCAGCCACACGTTCATTGATTTCCAACGCGTCGGCTCGAACCTGCTCACATACATCTGTCTGGAGCTGGGTAACCCGTTTAAGAATGCCGACCTCCGCATACAGCTGTTCCATCCTCCGTAACAGAGAAGTGACATCTATGCTCGTAAACGTCACTGGCGGCAGATCCTCCAGGTAATGGGAGACGAATCTAGGGATATTCTCCCCACATTCATTCAGCACCTTAAGACATAGTTTGATGTTGTTTGTGTCTTTATGCTGGCCTTTATGCGCTATGTTCCGCTGAGTGGTTGCGGGGCACATATCAAACAGAACTTTCTTAGAGGCGTCGATCCCGTCCGAGTCAAACGTGTTTGTTGCCAACAACACGATTTCATCCTGACTCATAGTCTTGATTTTGACAGAGAGAAAGTTTAATAACTCGTCCTCCACAATGACTTTACCATCATTAGTTCTGTAGATCTCTGGTTTTATCCTTGATCGTTTGAAAGCAAGAGCTGAGGAGCTGCTGCTGTCTGCTACCTCCGCCATAGCTCCAGTATGTCTCATATTATATTAGCATATATCGGTATCGGTTAATATCGGAATTAAGAGTTGGATATTATCGGTTATCGGTAAAAAAGTCAATATCGGACATCCCTACTGAAAATAAAAGACTACACTGCCAACAGTCGTAGAGTCCACCTGAAAACAGAAACTACACTACCGACTTGGTCCTATATAAACCTGAAAACAGAAACTAACACTACTACACTACCAACTTGGTCGACAATCCAACCTGAAAACAGAAAACTACTCTAGGCGGAGACCACCAAAGCCCCGGGCCATGATGCTTGCAGACCAATCCACGTAGTGTAGTTGTTCTTTCCGAGCCTTGCGCCTCTCGGTTGAAGATAGCTGGTAAGTAGGGCCACGTAGGTTGTAGGGCCCCCTATACGTCCCTGGCACCATACGCCTCGTTACTCAGGGTGAGAGCGTGCGTTGGCACCGTTATGCGTTTCAGCTCTCAGGGAAGGTTCTTGGTTTTCCCCTTCCTGAGTCACAGACACTCTATTACCAGCTATCTTCTGATGACTCCTCCCTGAAGTCCAGTCCACTCTGCAGGTCACCCCTTCAAGGCTTGAGTTCAACGAGTATGGAGAACCGGGATGACTGGAAGCGACGATGGAGGGCTCATCCTTTGTTGGCTCAGGCAATGTTCAGCTCCCCCTTTCAACCAGCAAACAGCCAACTCAAAAGCTAAGCTGCTCTGCTCTGCTAGTGCCCACCTGCTCCTCACCAAACACTCTGGCTAGGCTTCTATCAAAAAAAAAGAAAAAAAAAACTGATTTAGAACATTAGTGTAAATACTCCTTAAGTCTCTGTCACCTCCTACACCAGTTATGATCATGTTCGATTCCACTTCATAGAATGGGGAGGTATCCAGACTGCTCCTTGGAGGACCGTCGTGGAGGATTTTCGTGGCCAGTAGGACACCGCCCTGGTAGACAATTCCCAGAGTTAAGACGTTGTCCACGTAGTCGGGTATATCGGCGGTCTGGGCCATAATCTTCGCTCTCGCCCGTCAGTCGCCTCGTCTTCCTCCTCGCGTGCGCGTCTTCCTCACCCAGATTAAACACTTTAATCATTCATTTCAAACACAAGATATTAACTATTTGACAGAGATGTAAATGAACTTTGAAAGACATTTAAGTGGTAATAATTAAAAAAAGTTACCTCTGATAATTTGATGGCCTGCATGGGGACAGGTTGGCCACTTGCCCCCGCCCCTGCAGATTCATACCGGTGCACGGCCTCCATCTATGTGTGACAGAAATGAGGAGACAAGCATGGCGAAAAGGTCACATTAGGCTATATCCACATTCATATACGTGTTGCATAATGTTAATGTACTGCATTTTTACAGTATACAGAGCAAAGAGCTCAGAGAGCATAGTTATGGATATTTGGAATAATAATAATAATAGTAATAAAAACAACGATGATATAGGGCATACATGGGCAACTGGCGGCCCGGGGGCCACATGCGGCCCCCACCTTCACTTAATGCGGCCTGCAGGTTAATACCGGAATTCTGATATATTATTGATTTCAGCTGTTAACAATTCCAAACATGACCTGCTTTAATTCCATCAGTCTATATTAGTAGCTTAATGACTAGCATAGTAGTACTAAAATGTATTTTCTTTATGTCCAATGTATTTGTATTTAGGTTCATAAAGTTAACATGAGTATATAACTAAATTTCAGGATTCCAATTAAAAATAACAAAAGATAATTCAGGATTCCAATTAAATAATTCCAATTATTTTGTATGAGATACTAGAATGACAAAGTAGATCGTAGCAATATGCAATGTGGCCCTCTGGAGAGAAGGTGGAAATATAGTGGCCCTCGCCATCCTCAAAGTTGCCCACCCCTGATATAGGGCTATTATGGAGGTGGACTTACAGCTGTAACGCGCCCCTGGACAGTCAGGAAATCCACCCCGTGGTGACGGTTGCACTCGGCCAGAGGGATCTGGCTGCTGGCTGGGGAAATAAGCTGGACGGCCAGCTCAGCAACCTCCTCGGGGACTTCTATAGTGCTTGTGAGGTAGAAGGCCGTGTCTTTGTTGCACACAAGTGTGTGCGCACCATACGATCCAACCTTTGATTGATGGATTGAAGAATGTATTAGAAGTTTGCATATGAAAAAAGTACAGTTCCATAACAGTACAGTTCACTGGTACAGGGTAAACTAAAAGGAGATCCTAGAAGGTTTCTCAGCTTATTTAGGCCTACACAGGAAACACTTTGTGTATAACATTGGAGGACAGACGGATAGTAGCGTACTTTGCATATAGGATATCATCAATAAGAAAATAATAAAAGTGAATGTAGCCTAATGCACAATGCCTAAAGCCTAAAGCGCCTTGGATAGTTGAATATAGTACTGATTAAGATAAATTAAATGCATGAAAATTGGACATTCTGGAACATAGAAAATTGGACATTCTGGAAGATATAGATGACCCAGAGTGGAAACAGGCATGAGTAAAAGCACAAAAACAGACAATTAATACAAGGTTTAAATTACTCCAATATAAATGGTTAATGAGAACATACATAACTCCTGTCAAACTCCACCATATGTCCGCCAACATTCCAGATATTTGTACCAAGTGCTTAATTGAGAAAGGTACCTTATTTCACGGTATTTGGGAGTGTCCTAAGATGCAAATATTTTGGAATGAAGTCATAAAGTGTCTGTCAGAAATTACTATCCCACTAAGTGCTTAACTATAGTTCTATATACTTGGATATATATCTGTATACTTGGAATTCACCCAAGGAACTTTATACATTCAGCAAAGCAAATTAAAATAGTTGACTTTGGTCTTCTTCAAGCTAGAAGAGCTGTGGCATTATGTTGGAAAAATGTGGAAGCCCCAACATTGAGGATGTGGCACCGAGAACTCATAAATTCCATGGGGCTGGAGAGGTTGACATATAGTTAGAGGTAGACAGAGTGATTTTGAACAACTTTGGGGGATGTATGTGGGTGCCATGGAGACAGCTACCTAAATGTAATAACAACATATGTGGGTCAGTGACGTGACGCCCCAAAAAATGTGTTTTTAAAAAAACTTTAAATTGCAGGCATAAAAGTTATTTACTTTTGTTCTACTCACTCTCAACCTTATGGAAATACATTTTGTTTTTAGATATTTTATTGGAATCAGACTTTATTCAGCAGTTTGTTGTACTTGTGCCTAAAATCGTCATATGGTGTGACATGAAAATAATTGTTCATAAAATGAAAATGGAGTACATCTTTCTTAAGTTACTCACTTTATCAAAGTCCTTTATCATAACTAACCAGTGATCCACTATAGTTTTTTGAAAATTAATTATATCTGTATATTTTTTTCATAATCGACACTCTGTGTGAGGCCCATGTTCATGATCTTACAACATATTTTAAATGTATTCTGTCAAAACTTTCTCTAAAATTACACAAATATTTGTGACTCTTCCTGATAATATTCTCTATGTAATCCATAAACATTTTTTTGGTTTAATCATTAATAAAGGTATGATTTCTCACTATTTGGAATGTCACACCAAATGATTTAGTGTCACACCGTATGATCATATCTTCATGTGTCAAAGCAAACTGTGTTTTAACCTACCTATTAGTGAGTACTGAACTTTACTGATTGATTAAACAATTACCCAGGATAACATGGCCTTAATATTTCTGAACAGGATATTATTGTAGGGCTTTAACATGGGATAAGAAAGAATTGTAGTAGTAGATGGATGATGAGGATGTGCACAGGAATGCTACGCACACCTAAGTCTTCTGCCGGCCCACGGCAGAAGGATCCTAAAGGGACAATAAGGCGCATAGCCACACTTGGAGCCAAGGCATTGAAGGCAACATTTTATTAACACCAATTAGTGGAAACAGAACTCAGCATTCAGGTAAATTGCTTTTTTCCGAAGTCTCCTGAACTTGAACACAGCATTTTGTGTTGAACAAATGTAATTAGGAATCATGACATTACACCACATCTCCACTAGCTAAAGAGTGCTGGGTTGCACAACTCCGAAAATATTTGATCTACAAGCTCTCGCAGCACAACGTGTTGAGAGCTTGTAGATCAGCTATTTTCGCTAGTTTTGTCTCGGGTCCTACCTTAACACTGTCCACTGTCCAGTCCAGTGAGTGAAAGTACAAAAGTATTAGATCAGATTAGATTATACATTTAGACTGTATTGTACATCAGCCAGTCGTATTTGGTGAGGGTAGCAAACCGGCTGCCTTGTTGCGGTTCTGCTATGCCACAGACAACCTCCTGCTCTTCGTAGAAAATGCAGTCTCGCCCCTTTGGCTCCTCTCTCCTTGCTGGGTCATTGTTTAGTTTCTCCCTGTACTTTCTCGTTCTCTCAGCACTTGTCATTTTCCAGCTGACAAAAGAAAATGGAATGTATAGTTTAAGACAAAGAGAAAATATTGTTTAGATTGAAACAATATGTTAAGGTTTCTGTGAAGGGGTTTCTGCTCTGTCTGATGAATTTGAAGTATCACTGAATGAAGCTAAATTACATTTTATGTAAAAATGTTTAAAACAAATGTTTAAATGTACAAAAGAAACATGGAACTTTGTTATTTGTTGTTATATCTGTAGTTAAATACAGTATAAATCATATGGTGTGACAGTCAAGTCATATGGTGTGACAAGCAGACATGTCACACCATATGATTAAGTGTCACACCATATTACTGTTTTCTCCATTTAGGTTTACCTTGAGGCTACTATGTACACATTAGCATGCTAACAGCATGCTAGCTATAACAAAGCAGCCTAGATCTACATGGAAATATGACCAAAACTTCAAATAACTTAAGCTTTTTTTAAAGAAAATGTGTCACACCAAAAGACATCCAGAATGGTGAGTTTGTCAACGTTTCAACAAGATGGCATTTCATGAAAATGTTAAAATCATAACTCACCTCAGACACCTGTCTTGCAGTTGTGCTGGGAGTGCTGAATAGCCTTACAGAAGAAGGACCTCTCTAGCCAATAGGTGTCCAAATAATTGCCTGTTTAATTTTTTCCAAACTAGTGTCACACCAAATGATTTTGGGTTGGGGGACAAAATGTTTTTGATCAGAAATGACTGAAAACATTATGCTTTGACTTTGAAAAGA
The DNA here is from genome assembly GCF_963921795.1 of Nannobrachium achirus. Lineage (NCBI taxonomy): Eukaryota > Metazoa > Chordata > Actinopteri > Myctophiformes > Myctophidae > Nannobrachium > Nannobrachium achirus. The sequence goes on along the minus strand of NC_137810.1, from coordinate 71,011,730 downwards.
TATAGGCTCAAAATAGACATTTTTTTTAGCCTAAATTCATTTTCAAATGATTTTTAGCAATTCTTTTTCTTAGTTTTATTCAAGTTCCCACTTTGAGAAACAAGGTCAGGACAGTCACACCATATGAGTTTTGCCATGTTTGGTTGAAGATTCTGAAGAAATGAGGAATGAAATGTTTTAATCTTGAGTAAGTTCACATAAAGCTTAATGTCCTGCACAATATTCAGAAGGTTTTTGACAAATATATTTTTTATTTATACATGTTTGACACCGAGGACAGCGAAAACGTTACGTCACGTCACCCACCCATGTATAAGAAAGGGGAAAAGAATGTAAGAAAAAAAAGTTATTTATTTATTTATTTATTATTATTTGTATTATTATTTTCAATAACGCATGTGCACGTGGTATATGTGTGTGAATGTGAGTGAATGTATGTGAGTAGGCCTATATGTATTGTATTGTTGTATGTTTATTGTATGTAAAAAAAAGTCAATACAAATATATTTAAAAAAAATGTTAGGGGGTTTAGATGTAGATCTGCTATTTCCATTATTGTATTGCAAATGTAAGAACATGGAGACAGTTATGATAAAACTAATTGCAATAATGTCAAATAATTGCGATTGGACCAGGATGTAAGGTAGGCCTACTCACCAAGTCTGTCCCCCGACTGCCCCTACTGCTGCTGGCAGTGCCATGTTCTCAACTCAGAGTCAATCTGCAAGAATAAACACAGCTGTCAGCTAACTGCCTCTCAATGTGGGATCCGGGGACCCCCATGACTGACAGCCAGGGTTATGCATATAGGCCTACTTCACTTTTAGAGACAAATTCATTTCGGCACAAACTAAAATGTGACGGCATCAGACAGCTGTGACAGGTGTCGTGTCATAATCTCACTCCCCATCATTCAAGGGAACGGGGGATAACTGTCCGGTGTCGTTGTGATTTTTGAACCAAACCAAAACAAAATAAATTTGTCTCTAAAAGTGGAGTAGGGCCTAATCGGCCCCATTTTAGAAGACTCGTCGTCTTTTTTGACAAAAGTAGGCTATAGCTGACGGCCATCTTACACTTGACCGATTCTACAAAATGTCTTCTAAATGATTCTCAAACTTTTCAATGTCAAGGACCCCCCAAAGGACCCAAATTATATGTATTTGGCCGCGGACCCCCATCTTTGCTTTAAAAATAGATATAGATTTGCTCATATCGTGGCACTGGGTGCCATGACGGAGCAGGTTTCTTTTTACGGTCCGTGTGTATTTAAAAAGTACAATATTCACTATTAGCACTGTTTATACCGTAACACGATGACTGCCAAGGGCCACAAGAGGCCGCTAAAGTGCCAGACATTCTCCCGTAGGCCACCACTATAACATACGGGTACCCACGCAGAAGTGGATTGTCATTTCACGCTGAACAGTGTTATGAACATGACCCGGATGAAGAGAGCTAACAGTTAGCTATAGGCTTTTTCTTTTTTTTTTAAGCCCGAATTTAGCCGCAAAAAAAAACTTTTTTGCTTCCATAAGAACACAGTTCAGAGAAAAAGGGATCTAAAGATGTGAGAATGTATTGGATTAGGCGGCGCGATGCGGCGGCGTTACCCGATTACGGGCCGGTGGAAAGAGATCGCAGTTTTCGACCTGGATGAAAATTTAGACGGGGGCTTCGTTGTGGCCTCCGATTATTTAATTCATTTTACTAAAGAAACCGGAATTATTCGGTTTCGGCACCTCGGATACGTCGCGCATAGATTGAGTTTTTTTGGGGGGGCTCTAAACTTTGTTCTAAACCATTTTCAATGGAATAAATCGTCGGAACACGTAGAATGGCTCGTTGGAAAGCGATGGACGAGCCAGGACCACCCACGCCTCTACAAGAAGCTCAGGGTAAGTAAAATAGCAAAAAAAAAATATTCTTTTGGATTGAAAAAAAGAACCGAAATTGTTCGGTTTTAGCACTTAACGAGTTAAAAACATGACCCCCACCTCCCCATGATGTGTAACTACAAGTTTGTCATGTATGTATTGTAATTAAAACATTCGGAAAACAATGAAAAAAAAAAAGCGCCTTGGATAAAGGCGCTATATAAATGCACCATTTACCATTTACCATAAAAAAAAGAGAAGGAAAAAAATGCATATAAAAATGGGAGATATAGGCCTACCTGATAATTTCTTATCATATACATAAGTGTGCCCCTCTTTGACATTCTCTGCCTGATTGACGGTCATTTTGGCAGGGGTCTGCCCATCTGATACGGCGATCATGGCGTTCTTCACAGTTTGGACTGGCACGGGCTGTCGCCCGACCAGTCCCATCTGAGCACCTTGTTTGCCGTTTCATGGCTACGACTTTGAGCTTTAAACTCGGTAGCCGCTCGTATGGCCCTGCGTAATTTTTTGGTATGGTCTTCAGATCCATTGCTGGGGGGAAAAAGAAGACACAAAAAAGACGTTATATTACTAACCTTTTATAAATCATGACACTCTGCCTACACAAAAAAGACGTTATATTACTAACCTTTTATAAATCATGACACTCTGCCTACAAGAGTTGGACAAATAATGCAACTAGATATCCAACTATAGAATCATTTTTTTTTTACTATTTAAGTAATTTTAAGCCCTATACATATAAAATGAATCACACATCATAAGCTACAGTTAAAACATTATTCACTAGTAAAGACCACACCATCAAACAGGGAACCAGTTGAGTTGTATTTATTAAACATTTGCCTTTGGGACTGAAGGCGGGTGGAAATTCCTTCGGACTGAAAGGCGGGCCAAAACGCCTTTGTGACTGAAGGCGGTGCCTTAGTGAATGAAGGCAGATGGTTATTAATGTGTTATGGATGGCTATTAACGTGACGGAGATGGGGATAGTGGGAGACAGAGTGGTGGCTAGTGGAATTTTAACTGATGAATGTTAACTGAGGGATGGCAAAGAGGGATGGCGGGTATGGAGGAGGATGGCGTGGGCCTCTACGGTGGCGGCGGCGAGATGATGTGGAGGGAGGGCTGGTAAACCTGATTGAAAGGAGGGAAGGAATGGTGCGGGGTGTGGGAGGCCGGGCATGGATGGAGAGGAGAGGGTGGAGCGCTCGGGGCACGAGCCCTGGGTAGTCTGGCTCTGGGGCTCTGGTTCATGTGATGATGGACCCGAACTGAGTCCCCAAAAATGGTGCGTGTTAATTAACGGACGAGCGCGATGTGGGCTTGGCGGAGGTCGTGGGCATTGGAGCAGATGTACGTGTGGTATGCGGAAGATGACCATCGACCGAGAATCTGGATGATGTGCTCGGGGATACCTTGCCGGGATGCTGTGGATGCTGCACCTATACGGAAGGAGTGGCCGGAAAAGTGCTCGGCTGCGTAGCCGGCTTTGGTTAGGATTTGACGGAGGTGGCGATGGAACCAGGTGCGAGTGACAACGGAACCGGTTTCAGAAATAAATAGTGGATCGGAAGGTGAAGACTTTTGGGACCGGCGGGTATGGAGGTGGCGCACGAGTGGCTCGTAGGGACTGAAAGGTGAGTTTAGCTTGAATAGATACATGGGAGTCGATGCTCCGTATTAGGCATAGTAAAACGGATGGAGTGTGAAAATTAAGGTGGATGAGTCTAGGATTGTCAGGTCGGAGAGACAGGGGTGGTGAGCCGGAATGAATCTGGAATTGGACGCAGTGAATTCCGAGCACCTGAGGAACCCATAAAAGGCCAGGAGGAAAACTGATTTGAGTGTGGAGTCGGTGAATGGGTTGGCGTAGCCGGAACGGAGTACCGTGATGCAATCGGCGAGGATGAGTGAGGTGAGGGGTTGGCGGCTAGGAGGATGCCGTGGCTTGTACCGTCTAATGCCTTTAAGCAGCAATGAGACGTGGGGATGCGAATGGAAGGGGTGAGGAGCGCCGGTGAGAAGTTTGGAGATAAAGTTAATACCGGCGAGGTTAACAAGGATAGTGGATGAGGGCATGGACCGGGAAGTATGACAGCTAATGTAGGAGGTGAGAGTGGCTAGATCCAGGGACGGGAACGGTAGTGCATAAGTGGAGTGAAATAGTTGGACATTTTTCCAGGCGGTACAGTAGGAGGATAGGGTGGATGGCGCAAGTGACAGGAGAATGGTTTGTTGGGTGTGGAGTATAAGGTGGTGGAGAGGGTGGTCTACGGGAAGATCATGTGCAAAAATGGAGGTACCGGAGTGGGGTGGATATCTGCATCTGGAGCCAATAGCCTGAATTTCTGGAAAAGAAAACGAGAAAGTGAGTCAGCAATGGTATTGAGGTGACCAGGTATATGGGTGGCACGGATGATGAAGTTGTTGGTGACTGTGATCCAGGTGAGTCGTCTGAGGAGAGACATAATGGGGAGTGAGGAGGAACAGCCTTTATTAATTATGTCAACAGTGGTTTGGTTGTCTGAATGGATGAGAATAGAGCGGCTGGTCCATTCTGATCCCCAAAGGGAAGCCGCTACTATAATAGGATACAACTCAAACATGGCGGAGGAATGGCTGGGGTCACACTGGGGATCGAGCATCTCTTTTGGCCATTCCTCCGCGAACCAGCACCCACTGTAGTACCCGCCGTAGCCTACGGAGGGTGCGGCATCTGAAAATAATTGAAGGTCCTCTGGTGAGGAGTGAAAATCATCATAAAAGAAACTAATGCCGTTCCAATTTTGGAGGAGGACCTTCCAGAGCCTGAGCTCCATTCTGCACTCTTGTGAGAGTGAGACCTGGTGGTGGAGGGATGGGACGGAGGAGGCTAATGAGAGAAGGTGGGAGATGAATGAACGGCCTTGGGGGATGATGCGGGTTGCGAAATTGAGGTGGCCTAGGAGTTGGAGTAATTGCTGTTTTGTGCAGGAGGTGGTGTCTGAGAAGTTGCCACGATTAGAGTGATTCTGTCCAATTTTTCCTGGGGGAGGGAGGCTTGGAAGGCGAGGGTATCTAGTTTAATTCCTAGGAATTCAACACTAGTGGCGGGGCCTTCTGTCTTGTCCTCGGCGAGGGGAACGCCGAGAGCTGTGAAAGCTGTTTTCAGACAAGACAGGCTGTGTGCGGGGGGGGGGGGGGGGGGATGAAGGGGGGTCAATGGTGAGGAAGTCGTCTTAACAGATGGACAAGGGAGGGGATGCGATAGTTGTTTAACAAAATCCAGCATAACAGGTTATCAAACAGCTTGGGGCTGCTTTTGCATCCGAAGGTTAGGCGGACTGCAAAATAGTATTGGTCTTTCCAACAAACCCCGAACAGGTGCCAGGAGTCTGGGTGGTGGGGGAGGACCTTGAAAGCCGACGTGATGTCGGCTTTGGCCAGCCAGGCACCGCGGCCGGCTAAACGGATGAGGGATATGGTGTGGGTGACTGTGGAGTAATGGAGGGAAAAATCTGAGCTGGGGATGAGACTGTTTATGCTGGGGACTGAGGACCCATGGGGGGAAGAGAGGTCTATGATAAGGCGTTTTTTGCCGGAGTATTTGCGGGTGGCTACTCCGACTGGGCTGATGCCAAATCTGGTAAATGGGGGGGAGGAGAATGGGCCTATCATGAAACCTTGCTGGACTTCCTTGGTGATCAGGGTATCACCGGTGTCTGGGTCTGTCAGGGCGGATTGGAGGTTATTGCAGGTGTGGTTTGTGTCTGGGAGTGTGAAAAGGCCGGGGGAGAAACCATGGTTGAGGCCGTCTAGGAAAAATCTGACGAATTTGGGATCTGGGTGTGAAGTTAGCTCTGATGCTAGGGCCGGGATGTTGATTGGGGTGGCCAAATGCTTTGCTAGTCAACTGCTTGAGGGTTTGGTGGGGTTGTGGGGGCATGTGCTATGGGAATGGGTTCCGCTGCAAAAGGAGCACACGTGCAACATTCTGCATGAGGACGTGTTACAGCCCTTGTCGTTGAAATTGTTGCATACCATTTTTTACCCGACAAAGAGCAGGGGGCGGCCTCGACGGTCCCTCTGCTGGGAGGAGGCTGGGAAGGTGGTGGGACGTTGGGTTGTGGGCTTAGCTGGGCGGGCTACGTTTGCAAAAAGCGATGGGATTTGTGTGTGGGTCTGTGGTACCTGGTTGGATGATGGCCGGGTAAATGAAGTGGGGGCTGTGGGGCGGGAGGTGGCAAGGACACAGCCAGAGGTGGGATGGGCCGGGCAGCTACACAGTTCGCAGGCGATGGCGGTTCTGCCAGCAAAAGCCGGCAGTACAGCTCAGAGTCCAGCGCGCCCCAATAAGTCAGATGGTTCGACTGCTGGAGTCGAGCTGCCGCCATCGCCGCAAACTGCCTGTGGTATTGGTAGAAAATGGTGCCTGAAAAACGAATAGCGAGGTCCATGATTATTTGCATGTAGTCATCCAGCTCCTGCCTGCGGTGGGGGAAAATAGAACATGACGTTGCGATAGATTGAGAAAGCCAGGACGAACTCTGTGGGGGAGAGAATGGTGGGGTTAGTGGAGGAGTTGAGGTCGCGGAGGGTGATGGACACCCCTCCGCAGTCTACGGTCCTGGCCTGGTGGGAAAAAGCAGAAGGTTTAATTAGTGAGGCTAGGTCCACGTCCATACCCTGGAGTATCTGGCGGCGGAGTGCACTTGAAACCGGAATGGGGTTGACGGCTATGGCTGAGGGAGGTACGGTTGCAGGCAGGGCTGTGGAAAGTGAAAAAGAATGTTGAGGTATGGGGGTATGGACGTGGGCCTGGGCTATAGGTTGGTAATATGAGTGGAGAGGGAGGGACGGAACGGACTGTGTGTGCATGGGTGGAAAGGTGGCTTGGTTATATATGGAGGGGGGAGGGGGGGCATTTGAATCTGGGCTGAGGAAGGAATGCCCTGGTTAACTGTGGTTGGGGGGGAGGGGGGGCCGTTTGGACCTGTGTGTTGGAGAGAACGGCCTGATTGGTCATGGCAGAAGGGTGGAGGAGGGGCATTAGGGCCTGGCCTATAGAATGTGGGAACTGGTTGACCATAGAGGGGAAGGGGGGGGCGGTTTGGCTCTGAATTGGTTGAAAAATAGCCTGGTTGTATGTGGAGGGGGGAGGGGGGTCGCTTGTATTTGGGCAGGTGGAATAAAGGCTTGGTTAGCCTGAGGGGGGGGGGGGGGGGGGGGGGGTGGATTGTTGAGCAGGAGTCTGAGCCTGCGCATACATGGAAAGCAAATGTAGCAGTGGGTTGGAATAGATGGATGGAGATACAGGGTCTATTGTTAAAGAGGCGTTGGTGGTTACAGTGGGGGAGGACACGTGAGCTGTAGCTGGCGGAGTTGTTTTACGAGTAGCTTTTCTAGGGGGGGGGGGGGTCGTGAGGGGGTTTCCCTGGGGCTTCCCTCTGACGCGCCTCTAGGTCTCACGTCATCAATGTGCGACGGACCGGGCGAGGAGGGAGCTTGCATAGCAGTACAGTAAAGTTCACAGAGAACTGACTTGGAAGCGGTGCGGGGAAATACTACTTTGCTATTAGTCAGGGATTTCTGTAAACCAGCTACGGTCCAATCGTTAATGGAGAGGGAAGGAGTGACTGACCTGGTACGTGGGACTGAAGTGGCAGAACGGGTTCTGGAATACGGCCCGAGAGAAGTGGCGGCGGCGGGGCGGTGAGTGGAGCGGCGAGATGAGGCACGCGAAGATGGTGTGGATTGGTGGCTTGGCTGGCTTCTTGCAGGGGTGGTTCTCGGGCCGTGGTGTAGTTCCGCTGGGGTCTGGAGGAGGAGTAAAGGTAGGTTAGATTGGAGGCGATTATAGAGGGGAGGAGATAGTTCTCCGGTATGGTCTGTTCTCCTGAACTTTTGTTGTTCCAACAGCATTTATGGAGCATGCCATAAAAAATTACAAAATAAAATAAAACACCCTTATCCCCAATTTATCTATCAATTTGATCCCCAATTTAGTTGCCAATTTCATCCCTTCCCAATGTCTTTGCCAATTTGATCCCCATTTAATCTATGCCAATTAGTTCAGACTATCCTTTTGTTTTTTTTATGGCATGCTCCATAATGGCCAACGTTAAGTCCATCATTTTTCCCATAAAGCCATGGGAGGCCAGGTCCACGTTGTCCATGCGGCTCTTCAGGGCCTCAAACGCCGTCCTCAGTGAAGATCTGTAATGAACATATGGCTGTGAGAAACTGCACTCCACATACAGACAAGTAGGCCTACAGTATGTGAATAAACTTGGGGCAAGGAACTCAGTCGAGTCTAACGTAGGCCTATACTTTGCACATTTCAGGGGGGACGACCATTAGGTTGAATAAGCTTCATTGACAAGAATGGCAGCATACACACAGCAATGACAGCACATAAGAATAAGCAGCATACTACGGCAGTATATAATGACATGAGCAGGAAAGCATGAATAGATGCAGCAATATCTATACTACAAGCGGAACCTTAGAGTGGCTATGGATTCTGCCCTCGGATCAATGTACAGCGGCCACGATAAATATTACGCTATATCGTGGTTTAAGCTCTCCGCGGTCACATGATCCGAGACCCCCAAAGGAAAGGACCCAAGTCCCCCCCAAAACACGCAACGCTCAGAATCCATAATTACTCTTAACCAACGGTGAAGTTGATTTGTTTCCGCGGACCTAACAGCCTGGTCACTGCTGTGAACAGAAGCGCATATAACTAAACTGACTTATATAAGCATCCATTTTACAGTTACCCCCAGCACCCAGAATACAGCTTAATTAATTAAATGGACCTATACAGCATCCTATTTAATATTTTCACCACCCCCAACACACCTTGCTTTTGCAAAAGAGAAAACACATAGCATACACGGGACTCTTTCCCACCGCCTGACGCGCCTTGATTGCTCGCAGCGGGTCACAATCAGTCTTTTAATCGACAGCTGCCTCGATCACTCTGGCGTCGCCTGGTTGCTCATGAGCTTCTGAGCTTGGAGAATCTCTGGCCTGCTGAACCTGATGTAGCGGACATAGGCTGCCGAAGACCATCGACCGAGGGACTGGATCGTAGCAGAAGGCACCAGTAGGGCTGCTGAAGTAGCTGCTCCTATGCGCAGGGAGTGCGGCGTGTAGAGGGCCGGCGCCAGGCCTTCACTTTGGCACAGCACCTTCAGCTTTGCTGCGAACCAGGCCCGTGTCATGGGCCGCCCCTCGGTGGTGCGAAACAATGGGTCGTTAGGAGCCGACATCGGCCGGACCGCCAGGTATCTCAACATGGAAGTGAAAGGACAAAAAAGCGAGTTAGTTTTTGCCACCACAACCGGCGTGCCTTCGCTAAATTTATCTGTTTTAGATTTTTTTAACAACACAGTATAATGCGTATCTTCCACAACTAAATCAGAAAAGCAAAGACCCTGAGATGGGTCGAAAGCCAGGGTGCTCGCCGTGTATTCCCCACAACGTAAAAAAGCATAGAAGGCAAATAAGAGGACAGCTTCTAACATGACATTGTGGTACCATGAAAACAGGCCTCCCCTTAATTTCCCCACCAGCCTGTGAAGCACCGCTATCGTGATAGGTAAGCGGCGGTCATTGCCTTGAGTCTGTTCTTTCTTGATACCGTTGAGCAGCAGGTGAATGGCTGGATTGCTTAGAATGCTTGGTACCGTCGGGTCACGGCAACGGAGGTGGAATTGAATGCCCGAAATGAGTGCTTTAATAGACCCGGCCTGTAATTTTCTAGATTCAAAAGCATGAACTATAAACGTGCACACCATTGGGATATTAAGGGGAAGCAGGGGACATGCAAAATGCTCACAAAAATTACAGAAAAACCACCATGCTGAGTCGTAGGATTTAATGGTACTTGGGGCAAGGCCCTTACGCATATATTTCTCTGCGGCCTCCCATAAGGAGACCAGGGGCCTTTCTGGAATTAATCCGGCGTCATCTCTGCGAACGGCGGAACTGCCAGGCCTCTGGCTGCGGCCTCCGGACATAGAATGCGAAATTCCTGGAACTTTAAACGGGACCGTGCGTCAGCTATACAGTTTTGTTTACCTGGAATGAACTCTGCCCGCATGATGAAATTACCCTGCAGGCCTAGCCAGGTAAGGCGTCTTACAAACTTAGTAATAATACTGATCGAGGAGCGCCCTTTGTTAATCACTTTACTGTTGCTTCGTTGTCGCATCTGACGGAGATTTTCCTCCGGGCCCACTTGTCTCCCCATAGGGAAGAGGCTACAACAATAGGGTACAGTTCAAATAGTGCAATGGATTTACATTCTTGAGGTAAAACCTGCATTTCTTTTGGCTATGAACTGGCAAACCATTCCCCTTTGAAAAATCCCCCGAACCCGACGGAGGGGGCCGCGTCTGTAAAGAACTGCATGGCCTCGAAGGACTCCTCTTCCTCATCGTAAAAGAAGGAGATGCCGTTCCATTGCGCTAGAAATAACGACCAGAACTTGAGATCTGACCGGCTTCCCTCATCTAACTCAATATTATCCGAGAGGTTCTTTTTTGACTTTGACAAGTCGATTAGTCTAGACACAAACGAGCGCCCGTGGGGAATGATGCGCATCGCATAATTAACCCTTAAGTGCTGTTCGGGTCATTTTGACCCGTTTTACATTTTCATTTGGAAAAAAAAGGTAGAAGTTAAATTTTTTTCCAACTGAAACTCACTGGCCTTAAAGATTCTTCTGAGATGAACATGTAAAAAAAATATTTTTGCACTACACCCATGCTACACCCCCCTCATATTTTTTGAACCTTTAGTGCTGTTCGGGTCATTTTGACCCGGAAGCACAGATACACAGAAATACACAGTATTATGACAAAACACAGACACACAGTCACCCCCACTTCTAACACCCCCCTTCCGAAGCCCATTCCGAACCCTCCCCCCCTCCCCCACACCCCCCCCCCCCCACAACTAACCCCCCCTCCCCTGATGCACAGAAATACAAGGAATCATGTACAAACACAGATACACAATCACCCCCTAACCCCTTCCACCCCTCCCCCCTCCAACCCCCCTCACCTCACCCTTACCCCCTCCCCTCTAAACCCCCCAACCCAACCCCACCTCCCCCCCGCCACCCCCCCCCACCACCCCAGATGCACAGAAATAAAAGAAAGCATGTGTACTAACACAAACACACAGTCACCTCCACCCCCCCCCCCCCCCCTCCTATCGCTCTCACCCCCCCCCCCCCCCCCCCCCACACACACACACACACACACCCTACACCCCCTCACCCCTCCCCTCCTCACCCCTCACCCCTCACCCTCACCCTCACCCCTCACTTATCTGAAGTTTTCCTTGTGACTGTACTGTATCTTAGGGGAAATTTTACATTATTTTACATAAACTAAAGGTTCTGTAAAGTAACACTGTATTTCAGGGGTGCTGTGGATGAAAATGTTGTTTACAGGGGTGCCCTGAGTCCAAAGTGTTTGAAAACCTCTGGCCTAGTGTATACGTTCAAGTGTATATTCATATGTGACGTTCATGTGTGTTCACATGTGTGTTCAGCTCTATGTGAGAATGATGTCCTGTTCTTGAACCACAAGTATTCAATTAATGGGCATATTGGGGGGGGGGGAGTTCATAAAAACATTGATTTACATTTTTTCCTATAAGCATGAGCAATATTGCCCAGTATTAAATGAAGTAGTTTTTTTACCTGAATTTCAGCTAAATCAGTAAAAACGCCTAGCTCTTTCAGTGTTTAATGTGATGTAGCAAAGCAGAAATGCAAGCATTTACCATATATATCATATGAATTGTTTGGTATTGAGTCAAAGTCAATGTATCATGATGATTTGTTAAGTTAAAATTTATATTAGTGTTGTTTTTTTTAAACCAAATATCCCCCGGGTCAAAATGACCCGAACAGAACGAAGGTGTAGTGAATCTGAACAGAACTTAAGGGTTAAGGTGTCCTAGCAAGGACAGCAGCGCCCTTTTTGAAACGGCTGGCGCCTCCACTGTGATCTTAATAATCTCACTGTGATCTTAATAATCTCTCTGATCCTTAAGAGTTTCTCTAGAGGCAAAGCGGCCTGCATTAGTACGCTGTCGAGCATGATCCCTAAGAATTCGATCCTAGTTAAGGGACCAACTGTTTTCTCTTCGGAGAGTGGCACTCCTAGAGCGCCGAACACTTTGCGCACGGTATTAATGCCTCTAGCGGGCGGTGAATCAGCGAAATCGATAGTCAGAAAATCGTCTAACAAGTGGAGAACGAAGGGGAGTTTAACCGTGTTATACAGATCCAGCACAGCGCTTCCGACAGCGTGTCGAAAATGCGAGGGCTGCTGCGGCAGCCGAACGTTAGCTTGACCGCGAAATAAAATTTGGAACGCCATTTAATGCCGAAAAGATGCCATTGCGAAGGGTGTAAAGGCATGACTTTAAACGCGTCCACGATGTCCGCTTTAGCCAGCCAGGCTCCTGGCCCCGCGGTTTTAATCATCTGGGCGGCATGATCTACAGAAGCATAAAACAGAGAGAACGGTGGCAGCGGTATTAAACTATTAATGCTGGGTATGGCGCCACTATGCGGGGCGGATAGGTCGAAAATAAGGCGTTTTTTTTTCCCGAGTATTTCCGAGTGGCTAGCCCTATGGGGCTAACTCTGAACAAGCCAAACGGCGCTTTATCGAACGGACCTATTAAATGCCCCTTCTTCGTTTCCTTCGCCAGGAGAACATCCACTATGGATGGCTCCGCGAGGGCTGACTTGAGGTTTTGACACACATGAGACACTTTTGGCAACCAGCATAGCCCCACTAAAAACCCCTGCATCAGTCCCGTAATCAGATATTTAACCCAACATTTGTTCGGATGATCTGTCAAGGCAGCAGAAAGAGCCGGCACGTCCACTGGAGTAGAGGGATGTATCGCTTTTATTTTTTCCCATTCTTGGGCTCCGGTCTCGTCCTCCTGGGACACACTGACTTGGGGTGGCTGTCCCCACACCAGCTGCAAGTGTGCATATATTTGCATTTAGGAAAAGTACAAACATTTTCGTTGAACTGTATACAAATAGGAATATTACGGGTAGGAGCATACGGCACCTGCTGTCTCGGGTTCGCTGACTGCCCGTACCCCATCGGCGGGTGCTGGTTAGCGGGCGGGGAGGGTTTGGGCTTACTTGCCGTGTTCTGGGAACCGGCCTTTGGGCATAAATCGGTCCTGTGGCTGTAGGAGCTACAGACCGAGCATGACAGCGGCGGGTGCGCCGTGAAATGGCGGCTAATCAAACCGAGATCCTGAACTGACCAATCGATGCGCTGGTTGAAGCGCTGAATATGCATCGCTGCCTTTGAGGAAAAACTTTTATGGTACTCATAAAAGAGCCCGCCCCCGTAGGTGTAAGCTAAATCAGAGATTATGGACATGTAGGTGTCCAACTCGGCTCTGCGCTCCTGATAGAACTCGCACAAGGTGTCTCGGTACACCCCGAACGCTACGTTAAATTCTGCCAGGGTCAGTGTCTTAGACAATCTAGGATCAGAATGACTGAGAAGTCCCCGCAGTTTAGGAATCTCTCCGCTGAGGACTCGGCAGCGCATATGAGGATCTTTACCAGGTTCACATCTTGACCTGCCAACACATTTAAAGCATATTTAGCGGTGGTTTAACCCCAACCAGCAATAGAGCAAAACAAGCGCTGCTATTTACCTGCGAGAATCTGGCTTCTCAGCGCCTCGGGGATGGCAGACGCCGGGGAGATGAACGGTGACCCCGCTGCTGGCGCTGCGACTGCGGTTCCCAGGGTTCTGCGAGGTATGAAGGGTGCCTCGCCGTCCCTCGGTTGAGCCCCGCCTGGCCCTGAACCTCCAGAAGACGGGCCGGCGCCGCCGGATTCCAGCGACTGGATCCGCTGATTCATCCCCGACAGGGTGTTCTTCAAGTCTGACAGCGCCCGGAGCACTTCCAAGCTAGCGACTTTGCCCCCGGAGCCGTCCTCGCCACTGCCGCCAGCGAGAACTGGAACGCTGCCGCTTGGTGCGCCGCTCTTTTTCTTTTTTTGGTGGGGCCTGATTCTCCGCCTTTGCTGGCCTTTTCCCTACCCGCCGGGGGCTCTTCAAGGGCGATTTTGCGCGCTGAGCACATGAACTGCAACAGCCCCTCATGGCTGAGCCCCACCGGGGGTGACAAGCCGTTAACATACAGCTCGTCCAGAATCTTGTGTACCGGCCAGTCTGACGGGTTCAGAGACTGGTGCAGCCTGGCGCTTCTGCGAGGAGTGGGCGGTTCCTCCTGCTGCGCTGGCGGGACCCCGGAGTCCGGGATCATCTCGACTTCCTCTCCCTCACCCTGGAGCTCTTCCTGCTCCGACTGCGAGCTTCCCGACATGGTGAGTAGATTGAGTAATAATAAGTAATAGACAAAAAAGAAAATGAACCTCATTGATCTGGTGATCGGTGACCACGCAGGCTGGCTTAGCCTCGTAGCAACTCCCGGCAACGTGACAAGGTTTGTAGCAGTTAGCTATAGTAGCAGCGACCTCCGTAGCAGCGTTGAGTTTAGCAACTGATCTATGCATAGGCTACTACTCCTAATGTACTCTGGGTAAGGGGAGGCCAGGGGTGCTAGCCCCCGCCCCCCTGGGGCGCGCTGTCAACCTTTAGCTCCTCCCCCTGAACTGGCTACATCATAACTTCCTGCGCTAAATGTCATTTGAGGTCTCTGCATTATACAGTAAAGAGATTATATAAAAGAATTCATTCTGTTACATTTTCATATTTTGATTTGACTTCCATAGTGATAATTTTACTTGAAACATTGGACGGGCATAGTAAAAGACCAGAAGTCTAACAAAGTATTTGAACGCCGTTATACATTTCAAGCTACAAGTCTTGTTTTCTGTCAAGCAACTTGAGGGCAGCAGAAATATCAGATTTGATTACCATAATTGCAGAAAAGGTTATTATCAATTCACCCTTTGTTAGCCTCCTGGTTGGCCCCTGACTGACCAACCAGCAGGCTCTATCTGCCTTGTCCCGCCCTGGTTCCACCCTTTTTATGTTGAATTAGCTAAAGCATAATTTTTGGAGAAATAAAAACATTAAAAAATATGCTGATTCACTATGCTGCCACTGAGCAGCTCCAATTGACTGAAACAAAGTTTGAAATTAGAATTGAGCACACAGAATAACAATATGAAGCAACTGAATTAACATGGCAGTGGATGGAATGTCCCACTGAATGTCCCTCCAAGACACAGCAACCAATGGGTGTGGAGAGGGGCAGGACAATGGGCGGGACTTGACAAAGGGTGAATTACCACAGCCTTGCTTCTAACACAAGAGATTACAATAATTCTCCCACCACACTTCAGCCATCTCTTCTTGGCCACAGAGTGCACAGACACCCTCAATATCAGATGGTAAAGAGGTTTTACAGTTATTCATAGTGATAGGAGGGGACCGATTTGTGTTCTGTGTACTCTGGCGTTTTACATTTAAAGGGATAGTTCACCCAAAAAGTGACTTAATATATTTCAATTACACAACCCATGAAGCCCATACGTGATTTTGTGGGTGAGCCATCACTTCAGGCATGCATTCCTTGCTCCGTTCTGACAATTAACCACTACAGACTAAGAAGATCACGCTATTACATAACAGAAGGTGGATCACATTGGGTTAATGAGGACTGGTGAATCATGTTTTGCTAGTGTACATTATGTATACACAGGGCATGATACATACTTGAACTCTGACAACTTGCCCCTGGTCTGGTCGTCCTCCCCTGACCCTGGAAGGAGGTCCAGACCATTAAAGTCCATTTGGCTCTGGACGAGGGCCGTCAGGCTCTTTACCAGAGCGTCTACCTCTTCTGAAAGGGGGGGGGGGGGGGGAGGGGGAGGAGAGAGAGAGAGAGAGAGAGAGAGAGAGAGAGAGTGAAATGTTAAATACAACATAGTAAACAATAGTCATCAACAGGGTGTTAGTAAATTATGAAAAGAAAGAGAAATACAACATAGTAAACAATAGTCATCAACAGGGTGTTAGTAAATTATGAAAAGAAAGAGGTAGAAGACATAACTTGCCTTCACAGAGCCTGGAAAACAGAGAGGAGACAGCTGTGAGGGGAGTGGGAGTAATTCCCACTTCCCCCAGCTTCTCCTTCAGCTCGTGTGTCCGGTTATTGTCTACTCGTAGGTATGGCACTAAGGAGCTGAGGGACATTCGCTCCGGAGGAACTACTCGTCTCCTTAGCTCCTCCACTGTGATTTTGCATCTGTGTGGAAAAATATGATCACATTACAGGACACATAAATCAATCAAAAACAAGGCAGTGTCAACTGCAAACACCCTACATTTTATGCCTTCTCCACTCCAAAGCCCAACATACAGTTGAGGTCAGACCCTAGCTGCAAATTGCAACACTAGATTTAAGTGCTAAAGCGATCTGTTTTGTTATTACAAAGAGTCACAATTTCAGATGAAATCGAAATGTGATGCGGGAGCGTGTCGCTATTGCTGCATTTCATCTTTTCGACATCCAAACCTAACCCAAACCTCCGTGGGGTGAGTAGGTAATCTGTCGACGCTCCGTTGTCGAATTGTTGTGTTGTCGAAATAGCGAGATTTCCCCATGTGATACAACTGTATTTGTAACAATATACGGTTAAGCATATCATACCTTCTCTTTTTCGGCATTCCAGCTACCAATGGCAGTATCATCTCAATCTCCTTGAAGACACTGCCATTGGTGGCACTGGATGTTGTTGGGACGCCTTCTAGGACCCCTTAGAAGAATGCGGCTGTGGGTGTAGAGAAAGTGAAAAGCCCAATCAGGAATTACAATGTAAAAACCTTTATGAAAGCGGGTCATTTAGCTGCCATCGGCTAAAGTTTATGGTGTCACAGTCAGTGTTGGGGAGGGGGGAGAACAATGGGGACCTGTGAAATATGTTTGCTTTCTAGCCTATGACATAGCCGCTGGGGTGTTCTACTGGTTGTTGGTGCTGTGGAATTATAAATTCATATGTGAAAAAGCTAACCTCAAATTTAACTTCCTTTCCAGTTAAGCCTGTCAAAGTAACATGTTCACAGCATTGCAGAAACATGACCACATGTTAAGTCTGGACATTAAGCCTGGCCAAGACCAGGCAGAACGTGGTGATGTTCACATACACAATGTACCAAATTATTATTCTTTTTATTTTAAGAAGTGGACCAGTGGACCATGTATAGAGTTTGAGTATAAACCGTAAGTGGTTACTGGTTAGATGAAAGCCATTATTCCACCCCATCTATCACCATTACTGGACATGACACAGGGAAGTGGTTTGGTATTGGCCTACAATCATAAAACCAGGCAACAGACAAAGGAGATGTTTTGCCCCCATAGGGAACCATTATAACCAAATAGGAATGTGAAAAAAGAAGGAAATCCATGAACTTTAAGTTATTCTGTCAGAAATGCATTGCGAGAACAGTTTGTCTGACACAAATTGTGTGTTGAATGGTCTTCTGACAGAAATGCAGGGAGTTTAAAGGTATTCTGTCAGAAGAGCATTGCTAGAACTATTTCTGGCAGAAATGCTTTGCGAGAACTTTATGTCTGACAGACATGCAGGGTGTTTAAAGGTATTCTGTCAGAAATGCTTTGCAAGAACTGTTTGACTTAAATAGTGTGTTGAATGGTATTCTGACCGAAATGCATGGCATTATTATTATTATTATTTTACTTTTAAGAAGTGAAACATGTATAGACAGACCCCTGGTGGACACCGGTCAACAAAGTAGAGTTTGAGTATATAAGTGGTTACTGGTTAGATGAAAGCCATTATTCCACCCCCATCTAGTCTAAATATATATTTATTTAGACAGAGAGAGAGAGAGAGAGGTAGATTAATCTACCTCTCTCTCTCTCTGTCTAAATAAATATATAATGATTTCATAGACTACCTATATATCAACTATATCTATCTATCAATCCAACCAAAGATATACCTATGATTCACTGTTCTGGACCCAGTGTATAATGTATATACAGTATAGTTTCAGCATGAAATCATTTCATATACTATGAAAGTAGAAGATTCAGTGGCCACCATAGCTTTTGATGTATTATTATGTCACACACACACACACACACACACACACACACACACACAGAGAGACTTATATAATGATTGTATTACTAAACTACCGGTATCTATCTAGGTATACACACACGATAAAAAACTAAACTATAAAGAAATGTATTCTTACTGGAAGAAGTTGGAGGAACATCATAGTCTTTGTCATCTACATCATCTCCAGAGGACCCCCGGTCCAGCTCACTGTCTGTGTCGCTCTCTTCACGTGCTGCTTGAGTGGCCGCTGGCCTCGGCCGAAGCTTACGTGGGGGTGGGGCGACTGAGCCTTCGGTTACCTGTTGAGTTGGTAAACAAAGAACCCCTATAGTTTAGCTCTTGAGAGCGTATAATGAAACCAAATGCACCCTACGTGAAAAAAAAAAAAAAAGATTTGCAACGTCGTTTTCCTCTTGAGAGTGTAAAATGAAAACAATAGCAGGTCAGGCTTATTGATTGATTGAAGAATGTATTAGAAGTTTGCATTAGAAAGAAGAACAGATTCATGACCGCACAAATCACTGGTACAACGTCTACTAAAAGGAGATCCTAGAAAGCCAAGGCTCATTTCCACAGGAACCACACTTTATGTATCTCATACAGTGGTGTGTTCTAGACTTTTTTTGAGGGCATACAATCCGCTACTATTCATGTGGCCAGGGCAGACGCTATAGTGCATAATCCCTATCAAATACGCTACTTTGAAAGGTTCACGAGGGCAGACGCTATTCATATTTTATTTTCCGACTGCAGACGCCGTATACGTGCGTTACAGGTAGAACCCAGCACTGATCTCATATAACATTGAAAGACAGACGTATAGAACATAGTGAAACGTAGAGAACATAGCTTTGTAACGCTTACCGGTTCGCTGATCGCAGCACAGCTCAGCAGTGCTTCCTGCAGGGCGCGGGGAGACACCGCAGCGACCGGTCGTCTACCACGGCTAGATCCACGAACACGGTCAGATCCACGGCATGATCCACGGCCTCGTTTGGGTGCAGAAGCGCCCGCTGCATCCCCGGGGCCATGATCGCTGGTGGCGCTGGGCAGCATGCATGCCTCGCCGCCGCCGGGGGCTGCGTGCTTGGTGTCCACGGGGCATGGTTCGGCTGCGTGCTTGGTCTCCACGGGCCATGGCTCGTCCTTCGTGGACTGTTGCTCTCTGATCCGCGGAGCAACGGTAACGGTAACTGGGACGGGGATCACGGGCTTCGGTTTGAAAACCTCCGTGATTTTAGGCTGGCCCTGTGTGGCAATGCGTGTTTGGACTTAGCTTTCCCTCCTCGCCCTGGCATCTTTCCCTGATTTCTAATCTCCAATACAATAAATATACTACACTACAATACAACTCTCTGATTTATATGATTTCTAGTCTCTCGACCCTCTGCGCGCTTACAATACAATACTATACAATACACTACAACATACAACACAAACTCCTCTACACTCCTTTTTTGTTTTTTTTTGTTTTTTTGCCCACCCCAAAAAAGAAACCCTGATCTCAAACTATTCTCAACTAAAACCTACAGAAAACAAAGAAAATCCACCCAACTAAATCAAATGCTAACTTACAAAATGGACCCCCTCAACCTAATAAAGAACCTAGCCCTTCCCCCACCCCTCCTAGCTAAAACCTATACCTACCGATCTCTCTCTCTATCTCTATCTATCTAAATAATACTAAATCTAATGATTTTATAACTAGACTACTACTATAATATACTACACTACTAAATAATCCAAAAATAAACGAACAATTACCTGATTCTCGCTCTTTCTCTCAATATCTCTCTCTCTCTCTCTCTGATCGCTGTGTGTCCGGGGAGTAACGTGAAAGCCACTGATCTATTGCTGTCTGTCTGGTAGTAAATGGGCCTCTGGGCCCTTGTTTCTGGGGGAACCGGCCAACCAGCGTGCTCGAATTTGGTCACATGAGCGTGTGATGTCATGAATGACGACCGTCCCATCGCCCAAAAGGTCTGGATCTTGGTTACCTCATAGATCTAACACTGTGTGTGCTACTGTAATATTTAAAAAAAAATGTTCGGCGTCATATGACATGTGCACAATGACATGTCTTTATTGCACACTCTTCAATCATACTCACAACACACAACAAGCACACAGCCCCACTTCCTTGTTTATCCCCAAACCCCCAAAAGTCACTGCTGTATAGCAATTCAGTAGTTACTGATCAATTAAAGTTCCTTGTTTATCCCCAAACCCCCAAAAGTCACTGCTGTATAGCAATTCAGTAGTTACTGATCAATTAAAGTTTGTTTACGGCTATCGGGATACTTGTGCCGATAGTCCTGCACAATTTGCAGCAAGTATTGGAGTTGGGACTCATCTTTAGTAATGAGACCACCATATTCTTGTATTAGGGCAACCCCACGCTCTGCATGATCATTGACAACATTCATCGCCTTCACTACAGCCATAGCTTCTTGGTAGTCCTCCCTGGGCTCCCACTCAAAGCACCTTGGAAAAAATCTTCAATGTTCTTCCTTGCAATTGTTCCAAGGTCAACAGTAATTCTCTTCATATGCCCCTGTTCACCATAAGTGATTGGAAAACTTTTGAGAAGCAGCTTTAGACACCTCAGCATTTATTGATGAACCGGATACCTCGCTGCTCGAGGTATCCGGTTCAGAGCTCCAGGAGCTACCCATCATGCCCGTTGGATGGCAAAGGTTATTTATTGTATGAAGATCTGGATGTTTCATGGCCAATTCAAACTGACCTTCAGGGAAGACAAAGCATGCATGGATTTGTGCATTTTTGCAGTTTGCAATTATGTGAAGGCATGGATGATGGCACCTGTTGCTGTCAGCGCTCCACTAAATGATTTGGCAGCTGAAGATGACGCCGAACTATCTTTTTGGCATTATTGCCAAGTTCGCGTCCAGCGTCATATGACGCCCACAGCAATCAAAGTGTTTTAACCTGACCAGTTAAAACAGTAACAGACAGAAAAATCTAGGTCTACAGTTAAAAAGCATATCAGCAACTAAAGAAACTCAAGACTTCATAATACTAAAAAGTCCCTTGCATTTTCGTAGCATTCTAAATATACCACACAATCACGCACCTTGCATTCCACCGTCACTGCCCATTCCTGAATCCTGCTCAAGAGGGTCAGGCAAGGTGACGGCAGCAATGGCTGCTGCTCTGTTCTCCTCAGGCTCAGGTAGATCCAAGTCACCTGGAAATTAAGCATTGGTTTGGTATTGGCCTACAATCATAAAACCCAGCAACAGACAAGGTGACTTTGTGTCCCCATAGGGAACCATTGTAATCAGGGTCTGTAATGCAGGGTGTTTAAAGGTATTCTGTCAGAAATGCATTCCGAGAGCATTTTGGCTGACTTAGTGTGTATGTTGAATGGTAATCTGACAGAAATGCATTGGTTAACACATGGCAATTTTAGTGGCTAAATATGTCTTTTTAGACACAATAAGCCGGGGTATATGCATATACGCCATTTTGTTCTACTTCCGGGTGTCTTTCGACTTCCTTCACAGGTGTTACCAATGATACTAATGAAGGGTCTGTTCCATTCTGGTCAAGCAGAGTCAGGGTGCTGATATTGTGCATGTTGGCTCACTGGAAACACTCTGCTACACCAGTGGGTCTCAAAAGCCGGTTTTCCACAGGCCCAACTCCACACCACTCCACACCACACCGCCCACTTGTGTCAGGTTTTCCACTACAAGGAACTGGGTAGAGTGGTGTGAAAGTGGTACTTATCGGGGTACCAAGACAGCTCCACTCAATAGTGGAGACGGACTAGGCTAAGCGGGGCCTGATCTAGTGACGTATTTGCTTCTTGCTACTGATTGGTCAGGGAAACATCGTCACAACGCTGCGACTTTAAAAACAGGATGTGTTTTGGTTCATGTAGCCACCCTTGGTTTTAGCCTTAGCTGCTCGGCGTTTCTCGTACAAAAAAAACGTAAGCTACATCATAGCATTTAAACTGTGACAATATGTCGACTGAAGCCCGTAAATCTGGTAATTCATATTGGACCAACCCCGAGGTGAAGCTTTTTCTAACTCTGTTGTCAGAGGAGGGCATACAGAGGGAGTTGGATGGAGCAACAAGAAACGATAAGATTTTCCAGAGAATGCAGGCGGAGATGGTGAGGTGTGGGTACAACAAGTCAGTTAAACAAATGAAGGACAAATTAAAAAAAATGAAAACAGATTATCGGGCAGCCAAAGGCCACAACAATACAAGTGGTGCGGACCGAAAGGTCCCTAAATGGTACGAGGAAATGGACGCGATATACGGCCACAGACCAGGGAGCGCCGGCAGGGAGGCTGGCCTGGAGTCATTAACCCCGTTGGCAGAATCCTCCGGTAAGTTTTTATTTTTTTACGGTCATTGTTTTCTGCTTGAAAGCGCATAAACTACAAATGGCAGACATGTGTTTTCTTTAGTTCACTGGCTGTTATAAGCTCACGTAGCAACCAAGCTAGCGGGCTAGTTGTGTTTCCGCTTTTTCAAGCAATCCATATTCTCTTTTCAAGGTATTACAAACGGTGATGATTCACCGTCCTCCCTTGACGAAGATGAGACCCTGTACACTTTGGACCTGACGGCCATAGGAGAAGAGGCACCGGGGACACAGAACGCGGGTGATCCGATCCATAGTACACCAGAATCAGCATCGGTTCCAGGGACAAAGGATAAGCGTGAGCGTGACCCATACGATGGTACGTTATGTTGTTTTACTTCAGAACAATATTGTATGTGCAAACACATAAATGTTTCACAAATGTCTTTTGTCTGAACCTTCTTATCTTATCTGAAAATTGTTATACCACATTATAGTACAACTGATATTTAATAGAAAGCAATGTTTATTAGCCATGGACTATTGTTGTAAATATTCTGAGAACCAGTGCATTAATACATTGAAGGTTCACTGTTGTGATGTTGCATCTTGTGCACCTGCTCATAGAATGCAGTGTCTATAACTTTACAGTGTGTGTATAAACAGATGTCCTTGGTGGAGGAAATGTTGGCCAAAGTAGCTGATCTACAAGCTCACAGAGTAGAGGCATTACAGTGGTTAACCATAATTGTTGTTTTGTGCCATTGTCCAGGCAGGAAGAAACGACCACGGGAGAACGATATGATGAAAGTTTACCGGGAGATCCATAGGGAGAAGCAGCTTTTTGAGAGTGAGAGGAACACGTTGGAGGATGCACGATATGAAGAACGCCTGGTCGAACTTCAGGAGAGGCGGCAGAGGGCAGATGAGCAACTCGCCTTGAGGAGGCAGGAGATGGCTCTCACAGACTCATTCCAAACAGGTTTCCTCAACACGCTTGGCCAGCTTGTGCAGGCCTTGAGTAGCCGCCGTGGTCATGATGCCCTTTCACTAGATTAACCAGGGGTCATCGCCATGTTGGCTTGTGTGGTTTTTGTCATGGACATACAAAATGAGTGGACAATATTACCAGAAAAACATAAAGAGCAAGCCTAAAAATAGGTAGTTCTCAAAACCTTTTGCTATGTATAGTTATTTGTAAATATAATTTTACTGCATGCTAACTGTAAATATATTTTTGCCCTTTTTTGTGGTTTGTATGGAATGTTTGTTATGACTTTTACATTTGTTATGACTTTTAAATTTTTTGTGAATAAACAGTTTTGAAGATCCATTTGCTTCCATTTGAAAATGTCTTACATAGGCAAATGTAACAACTGTACCTTTATAATGTGACTACAGGACATGTACTGTTACTACTGCCTGCACAGGTGATTTCATTGGTGTACATATCCTGTAGCTTGGCATAGCCAGACTGACATGGATTCATTCACTTTCCTACTTTGGAGAAACATGTTAATAAATCCACAGAGGTTTGGCAACGACAGGGCACAGGATCCTATCTATACTCCCACCTCTACTTAACATGTTTCATATGTTATGCTTTCTCCACATTTTCCCTTGACAATGTATACCAGGGGTAGGCAACCTTAGGCACGAGTGCCAACATTGGCACAGGGGAGGGTGATCACTGACAGAAGTGTGAGAGGATTTATATTTTACAATGAAATATTTTTAAACGTGGTCATTTAAGTTAAGTCACCTAATTTGCAACAAATTAGACTGCACATAATTCTACATTTCTGTACTTTGACTGGGGAGGGAGTCGGGGAGATAGGTGTGTTATTGCTCTGAGTCTAATGATCACTATAACAATGTCCTGACAATCAAAACATGTCCAAATTTTGGGGTGTCATTAAAATGTGTTAACATGGCACACTATCTAGAATATAAAATCATGGCACTTAATCTCAAAGGTTGCTGACCCCTGATGTATACTTTCCCCACATTTTCCCTTGATAATGTATCATGTAATACAGTCCATATGGGCTGGGCTTCCTTGGAGGCATGACACTTTAATATTTACGCTACGTAAATATGCACATCTTTCTGCCTGGGATACACAGAAATCAGTTTCTTGAACACCGGCATCCCTATCCTGGGGGGGAAGGTTCACCAAAAATAACTGATCTACAAGCTCATTGTGAGCTTGTAGATCGTCTCTTTTTGGTGAAGAGTTAGCTGTAGATGAAGTACTGTGCAAATCAGGTTAGTAAGCATAGCGAAGTGATATTGATGTAGTGATATTCAAAATAAAATATTCACTATTCTTAGTCTGCAAGTGTATGAAATGAGTGCCAAATACTAAGTACTAAGACCAGCTGTTATTTTTCTAGAAATCAATATCTTTATTGCAACATCTTATGAGCATACAAAATGTATAAAAAAGTATAAAATGTTAAAAACATCACAGTATGTATATATTAAAAAAAATAAAAATAAATCACAGGTCCTTGCACTTTAGGTGAGTGAAAGGTGCAGCATGCATGCTGTCTCCTAGGTTTTAAATGTCTATCGCATTACAGAAGCACATCAGGGCCTCTCTCACATCCTCACCCTCCGGAACAACTGGTTCCACAGCGACCCCATTGATGGCTGCTGCTGCTGCCAGCCTATCAGCATCTGCATCAGGGATATAATCCTCTCCGTGAGTCTCACAAAGGTTATGTAAGGCACAGCAAGTGAGCACCATTGCCTTAATCAGTTCGACATCACAGTCATTTCTTTTCAATACGCCACCTTCCCTTCAATCTACCAAAAGCTTTTTCAACCTGAACCCGCACCTGGCTCACTTTCTTGTTGTACACTTCATGTGCTGCGGTCAGGTGGCCAATGTCACTGAATGGTTTTTGCAACCAATTCTGTAAAGGATAAGCTGCATCTCCCAGGATGTAGTAGCCAATGTTCACCCCACTGACGTTCTTTGAAGAAGGTGGAAAGAGATTACCACGACTACCCAACTCCCACAGTGAAGACATTCTTAAAACCCGAGCGTCATGACAGCTTCCAGGCATACCTGCAAAAACATTCCAGAACAGACCCTTTGTATCAACAACACCTTGAAGGATGATAGAATGCCAGCCTTTACGGTTAAAGTAGTCGCAGTGGTAAAACGTTGGTGACAATATGGGGATGTGTGATCCATCAATTACACCAACACACTGTGGCAGCTTCCATCTATTTTCAGTATAGGCAGCTATTTCTGCAAACTTGTCCTGATCTGGGAAACAAATTTGTTTTGGTACCAACAAGATCATTGCAGCATAACAAAACTCTTGCACACAACGGCACACAGTTGGTATGCTTACTCCAAAAATATGTCCAATAGTTCCAATAGTTCATTCGATGCGAGCCTATACAGTGCAATAGCCACTCTCTTCCTTAGCTCAACACACTTGCGATAGGTTGTGTCCTGTCTTTCCATCTCTGGACGTACCATGTTGCACAGATAGTCAAAAGTGGCTTCAGACATTCTAAAGTTCTGCACCCAACGTCTTGTTGTGTACTTGGGAACTTTAATGTTCCACCAATCCCCATCGCTTTGTTCCTCCTCGACCCAACATAGCGGGCTACGCCGCGGAAAAACAGGCACCAGGTCCACGTCAAACATCTGAAACACACAGGACGAACATTTTAAATATGAACGTTAATACGTACTAGCGGTACAAAGCTCGAGTCATTACTTTAATGTTCAATGATCGTGACACATGCTAACCTTATAGCTACATGTTTGCTCACCCTTTTTCTTTTGCGTCTGCGTCTGGCCGCTTCTTCCTCAACACGGTCATGGTCATCTAATGCGCTCCAAAAGATCCGCTCGTTTTCTTCGTTTTGTCTCTGCCTGATATTTTGATGTTGTTTGAAGTAGACCCAAAAAAGGAGAATCGCAAATACCATTCCTTCGAGCTCATCCATGTTGTTGACAGGCTGACACACAGCACTCCACTGACGCTTAGAGATGACCTCACTTTTCATCACGATTTCGAGGGTGTGGCTAAAGCACGAAAACCCGGGGAGGAGGGGGTATTGCGAGGGGGACTTTTATACAGTGGAAAAGGTCGATAAAAAATATGGTGCGGTGCGGTGTCGTGCCGTGTCGTGTAGTGTCGGGCTAAAAAGTGGTATGGAAAACCGGCTAAAGTGTCCTTGAGTGGGTTCCAAATGTCCCCATACAGGTGTGTAACTCTGAGAGTTTACAAATGGAATCAAATGGACCCATAAGGGTCCATTTACATCCATTTGTTGATTCCATTTGTATAGAGTTTAAGGGGGTCCTTTAAATTAAAGAACCACTGTACAATAAATCAAACAGAGCCTTCATTAGGGTACGGTCACACAGTCGGCTCTTTGGCTCGTAACCCCCGTCCACTCCCATGTTAAGGGAAAAAAAGGACATGACGTTCATGGTTCAGCACTGCTCTACTATCACCCGGCAGTGATGCTCACTATCCAATGGGACAGAACGTCCTGTGGAGCTGGTTTTTACCTTGTAGTTTTCTTTCAGTCACCCAGCTCTCCAAATACAGAGGGAACTAACTCAAAACAAACGGCCAGACACATGCTTCAATAAACACATGTGCTTCAATAAATGTAAACACCTTATTGTTGTTGAATCGCCAGACTGATTTCCACTGTTTCTCCCATCTGAATAGCTTGTGTGAGCATATAATAATAAAGAATTGCAGAATGATATTACTATCCAAAATATATATTTTTATTAACTCTCCATAACACATAATCACACACAAACGTGGGCTACAAAAAACAAATAAAAACGAAACATCTGTTTTATTGGCATAAATAACCATATGGATCTGTCATTAATATGATGTAATTCACATATAGCCTATTAAACCCTCTATTCTCAGTAAAAACGGACCCACATTTCTTTGACTGCTTTATAATATATCTTTACAAAAAATAGACAATCTACAAGCTCACAATGCGACGCAGAGTGACACGTTGTGAGCTTGTAGATTGGCTATTTTTGCTTATTCCCCCCCAGAGCTGGGGTTCATATTTGGTTTGATTGATTGAATAATTTATTTGAAGGTTGCATAGGAAACAGTACAGTTCATGACAGTACAAATCACTGGTACAAGCCCAACTAAAAGGATATCATTGTAAGCTTTTAGCCTAATTTACTAAGGAACCACTTGTACTTGTACTCATATAACATTGAAAGAGACGAAAAGAACAGAATTGTCAGTAACAAAAGGGGACAAATAAAAAAGCAGTCACAAAAAAGAAATAACAGGGGAAAAATAAATAATAGTAATACATAGAAATAGGAGACATTTACAAAGGAAAAGGTATAGTTTCAGGTTGTGCACTAATGTTTATATTTGCTGGATAGGTCTACTGTGGAATTCATATTATTATTGTTATTGCACATGCATGTTTATGGGCATTGATTGTGGTGATATCGTATTATTGTATCAGTGTGTAACCATGGTGACGAGTAAGCATATAGGGACCAGCTGACTGTGACGTCACACGCCATGTATGCCTGTTGGTAGCCTGAAATAAAGCTAACAGAACAGTACTCAGCCTGTGTGGAAAGTCCGTTATTAAAGTACTTTCGGGGACACGACATGGTGTCAGAAGTTAAGTGATCCAAAGATCAGCACGCAAGCGGTCTACCGAGAAGGTGAAAGAGCGATCGGTGAACGGTGAACGTTATAATGCCTGGAGAAGACGACGCGGCGCGAGTGAACGGCGGCGCGGCCATGCCTGGAGCTTCATTCAGCATACAACCACCGGAGCCGTTCGACTTTACAAAACCACACGAGTGGACAAGGTGGATACGGCGGTTCGAGCGGTTCCGTCAAGCAAGCAATCTGTCCGCAAGCTCCGATGACAATCAGGTGAATACCCTCATATATTGCATGGGAGATGAAGCGGATGATGTGTTACGTGGCTTGAAGTTATCAGACGAAGACCAGCGCAAATATGACAAAGTTAAAGATGGATTTCAGTCCTTCTTTGTGGTGAAGAAAAACGTTGTATACGAACGTGCACGATTTAACACGCGCAAGCAAGAGCATGGTGAGTGCGTTGATTCTTTTGTCACGTCTCTGTATGCATTAGCAGAACACTGCAATTATGGAGCTTTACATGACGAGCTCATAAGAGATAGAATTGTAGTGGGGCTGACTGATATACATTTGTCAGAGAGGATGCAAATGGAAAAAGATCTTGATCTGGAAAAAGCCATAAATATGGCAAGGCAGAAAGAGGAGATTAAAAAGCAGCAAAACACACTGAGGAGTGAAGGCAGTGGTGTAAAGCAGATGGACGTTAGCGCTGTGGACAGAGTCTTTAAAGGGAGATTCCAAAGAGAAAAGCCAAATTTCAGAAAAATGAAAAACAATGACTTTAAGCCACAAAGCTTTCAAAATAAAAATCCCAAAAGCAATAGGTGCTATAAATGTGGAGGAAATTATCACCCAAAACAGGAATGCCCTGCTAATGAAGCAAAATGCCGTACCTGTGGGAAAAAGGGCCATTACCAACGTGTGTGTCGTGCGGGCACAGCAGTGCATGGCATTGAAGAAAAAGAAGGAGATGATGATGGTTTCTTTCTAGGCGCTGTGTCAGGAGATGCAGTTCCGTGGACTGTCAATATAGAAATGATGGACAAACCCATTAATTTCAAGCTTGACACTGGAGCAGATGTTACGGTGGTGTCACAGACTATGTTTAATAGCATCTTTTCAAACACACAGGCACCTGTTCTCCAGAAAGCGGAGAAACCACTGTTCGGTCCAGGGAGAGTTCCACTGGATGTCAAGGGCTTCGCTAGGCTGCAGCTGCGGGTAGGAGCCAAGCAGTCTAATGAAAAGGTCTATGTTGTTAATAACTTGAGTACGCCTTTACTAGGGCTGCCAGCTATTATGTCTTTGGGCTTGCTCATCCGTGTCGATGGCATTGACATGATGACCCTGACAACAACGTACCCCAAGTTATGCAGCGGTTTGGGTGCGGTGCAACGACCGTATGCCATTAAGCTTACAGAGGATGCTGTTCCAGTTTCCGTGAAAACTCCAAGGAGAATTCCTTTGCCGCTGGTGGACCAAGTGAAGGAGGAGCTGCAGCGTATGGTGAGCCTGGACGTCATCAGCCGTGTGGTGGGGCCGACCGACTGGTGCGCCGGCATGGTAGTCGTGCCTAAAAAGGACACTAAGAAGGTGCGCTTGTGCGTAGACCTGACCGGTTTAAACAAATACGTGTGCAGAGAAAAGTACATTTTGCCATCAGTGGAGCAGAGCCTTGGAACGCTGGCTGGTGCAAAATTGTTTAGTAAGCTCGATGCCAACATGGGCTTTTGGCAGGTTCCACTGACTGAAGAATCAGCAAAGTACACCACTTTCATTACTCCCTTTGGGCGGTTTCAGTTCAACCGGCTTCCTTTCGGCATCGCCTCAGCGCCCGAACACTTTCAATGCATGATGGCTGAAGTCATAGAGGGGCTTGAGGGCGTGATCTGCCACATCGATGACTTGCTGGTGTGGGGCCGAGACCAGGGGGAGCACGACGCTCGACTGCATGCTGTGCTACAACGTGTGGAGAAAGCAGGCATCACCTTGAACCTGGACAAATGTGAGCTCTCCAAAAGTGAACTGTCGTTCTTGGGACATATTGTCTCAGCCGCAGGCATCCGCCCTGACCCAAAGAAGACAGAGGCCGTCTTGTCAATGAAAGAGCCCACAAATGTACCAGAGTTACGTAGTTTTCTTGGAATGGTCAATCAGCTCGGAAAGTTCTTGCCGCAGCTGGCGACGAAAGACAAGCCGCTCCGTGACCTACTTTCCAAGGACAACAGCTGGGTCTGGGAGGTGGACCAGGCAGCAGCGTTTAAGGCACTTAAGGAAGCGCTCGCTTCTCCACCTGTACTGACAATGTACGACCCAAACAGAGACACCAAAGTGTCAGCTGATGCATCATCGTATGGCTTGGGAGGTGTCCTTCTACAAAAGGAGGGGGAAGATTGGAGACCTGTGGCTTATGCTTCTCGGTCGCTCACTCCAACCGAGCAACGATATGCGCAGGTAGAGAAAGAGGCTCTGGGCCTCACATGGGCCTGTGAACGGTTCCGGGATTTCCTGCTGGGGAAACAATTCTGTCTGGAGACAGATCATAAACCTCTCCTCAGCCTACTGGGAGCCCAACCACTAGATATGCTGCCACCGAGAATACAGCGTTTCAGGATGAGACTGATGCGTTACACATACTCCATAATACACGTGCCAGGGAAGTCGCTCTGGACAGCAGACACACTGTCGCGCTCACCTAGCAAAGCACGCATGTCCTCAGAAGAGGAGGAGCTCATGGAGAGCACAAACATCTATGTGGACAGTGTTGTGGAGGGACTAGCTGTCAGTCCCACATACTTAGAGACTCTGAGGGAGCAGTTAAAGACTGACAGTATATGTGCACGTGTCATGGACTTGTGCAACGAAGGTTGGCCAGCACATGCAAGACAGGAGCCTATGGTGAAGAACTACTGGCCTGAGCAGGCTACACTCACTGTACAAGATGGCTTACTACTAAAAGGTTCACGGCTCGTAATCCCCTCAGTGATGCGGAACGATGTGTTAGCCAAGATTCATGAGGGCCACCAAGGTGTGGTAAAATGTAAAGAGCGTGCCCGCCAGTCTGTGTGGTGGCCTGGTCTCAGTCAGCAAGTGAACGAAATGGTGCTCAGATGCAGGACTTGCATTAAAGAGAGACAAAACCACAAAGAGCCGCTAATGGTC
This sequence comes from Nannobrachium achirus, assembly GCF_963921795.1. Lineage (NCBI taxonomy): Eukaryota > Metazoa > Chordata > Actinopteri > Myctophiformes > Myctophidae > Nannobrachium > Nannobrachium achirus. The sequence goes on along the minus strand of NC_137810.1, from coordinate 70,980,544 downwards.
GCAGAACGCCCTGAAAGACCATGGCAAAAGTTGGGGTGTGATCTGTTTTTCCTGAAAGGTAAAACTTACCTGCTTGTGGTAGATTACTTTTCCAGGTATGTCGAGGTCGCACCAATGGCTCACACCAAGTCCACCGACGCCATTGTTCACTTAAAGTCCATATTTGCCCGTCACGGGATCCCGGAGGTCCTGCGGACGGACAACGGACCACAGTATTCTGGACAAGTGTTCGCTTCCTTCGCAGCTGCGTATGGGTTCAAGCACATCACCAGCAGCCCAAGGTAGGTATGCGCAGAGCAACGGAGAAGCGGAACGGGCAGTCCAGACAGTCAAAAACCTACTACAAAAGGCAGATGACCCGTATCTGGCCTTACTTGCCTACAGAGCTACTCCTCTTCAGAGTGGCTACAGCCCGGCCCAACTCCTAATGGGTCGACGTCTTCGTACTACGGTGCCAACTCTTCCGTCGGAGCTCAACCCTGCACTACCAGACAGCGCTGCACTCGCTTGCAAGGAGAAAGAAAAGGCGAGGGCAGATGCTGAAACCTACATCACCGCAGCAACTGCACGGGGCATCGCCTGAGCCCGCTCTCGAGCCCGCTCCTATGCCACTGCCAGCTGCTGTGGTACCGAAAGTTGTACCGAACATTATCCCGAAAGAGACTTCTATTCTCAGAACCAGGTCTGGGAGAACTGTAAAGAAACCTGATAGACTTGGTATTTCCACATAACTGTAAATGTTCTAACATGTAAAAGAAAAAAAGAAAGAAAAAAGAAACTGCAGACTAAAAAAAAAAGGAAAACAAAGAAAAAACTGCAGAGAAAACAAAAGAAAAGAAAAAAAAACTAAAAAAAAAAAAAAAGAGAGAAAAGAGAAAAAGATGATTATTGATGATTATTGATGTGAAAAGCTGTTTGATGATTATTGATGATTATTTTATATGCAAAAAGAAAAACTGTTTTGTTGTTATGCACTGTTATATTGGAATTTGAAATAGTATATTTGAATATGCATTAAGTAGCATTAAGTACTGCTAAGGATAATTATTCTTGGTTTAAGTAAATGATTAAAGTGCTTATGATATTTTCTATAGCCTACAGGGTTTAGTCAGGGACGGACCTTTCAACACAAGAGGCAGAATAATCCTCTAAGGTCTGATGAGACAAAGGCAGTCTACCCTTTGCTCTCTAGAAAGGGGAGATGTGGTGATATCGTATTATTGTATCAGTGTGTAACCATGGTGACGAGTAAGCATATAGGGACCAGCTGACTGTGACGTCACACGCCATGTATGCCTGTTGGTAGCCTGAAATAAAGCTAACAGAACAGTACTCAGCCTGTGTGGAAAGTCCGTTATTAAAGTACTTTCGGGGACACGACATTGATAAGTGCTCATCTGTCATCACACTCATCCACATTCCTGCTACCTGGCCGATCGATTTTCACACCTCACTCCCATAGAAATGCAAATGTAGGCACCCCATTGAATAGAGAAACATCAACGCCCATGATTATTGTTCTCCTGTTGAGTACTGGGTGGGCAATATATTCCATGATCTGTCCTTCTGCAAATCGCGCTAGTTAAAAGAACTACACGTCCTTCTGACCAGCGCCATGTTGACTCTCCCATAATGCAGCTCGGGTCTCACAGGAACAGCCGAGGATGATAGGATATGGAATTACACCAGGCGCGAGTACGAGATCTCAACGAGCCGAAGAGCCGACTGTCTGACCGTAGCCTTAGTATCATCAGTAACACCTGTGAAGGAAGTCGAAAGACACCCGGAAGTAGAACAAAATGGCATATGTGCATATTACCCTATGCACCGCAACCCAAGAGGGCGATAGCAAGAGGGTGCATTAGACCTGTACTTCCCGTTTCTGTGTGACGTAGGTAGATACCTTTTTAGGAGGCGGAAGCATGTTTGGAGTCTATTCATTTACAATGGGAGAGCTAACGTGAACACAGAGCAAAATAATAGTTCCGAAGCTATAATCACTGAACTAAATATTGGACCAGATCATCACAAGCCACATAATATTAACAAAATTGTCATACTAAAGTGGCTTTTTTCAGCGACACAACAACTGAGAAAATCAACTTTATTATTGCTCTTTAGCTGTCCCAGCAACACACTCTCGCGGGATCTATAGCACCACTAAATAGGACGTGCGCGAGATTTTGCCCACTAAAGAGTCTATTTGTAGGCTTTGTGTACCATGTCACACTCTAGTGGATCCAATGAGGATGAGCTATCTTCATTAATTAAATATCTTTGCCGCAACCTTTCATGGCCAGATGTGACTTATGAGGGCTGGTGTAAATAGTAATAAAGAAATTGCAGGCTTATTGTGTCTAAAAATACATTTTTAGGTACTTGTATGCATGCCCCCACCCATTGAAATCAAAATACAAAAATCCCTAAAACAATAGAAAGCAGTAAATGAAAACATTTTAACTCATCTTTTCTTTTCTCTAATGACTATCTAAGTTGTCCTTTAACCTCTGTAAAACTAACGCTGGTGAATGCTAACCTGATGAAATGCTCAACTACCAATGCTGGTGAATGTTAACCTGGTGAAATGCTAACCTGCTGACACTGGTGAATGTTAGTCTGGTGAATGTTAACCTGGTCGGACCAATGGGAGGTTGAACAATGCAGCAAGAGCCGCTGATACAAACGACCTACGGCCTGGTCGCGACTTAAGCCACGACTTGGAGGTCGTAGGTCCCGGTTCTGGAGGTTTTGCGCGATCTCGGTCGTAATTCAGCGACCTGGGAAGTCCGCGATCGAAACTCTACGCTTGCTAAGGGAAGGGACGCGAGTTTAGAAACTCTACGCTTGCTAAGGGAAGGAGCGCCGCGATCGAAACTCTACGCTTGCTAAGGGAAGGGACGCGAGTTTAGAAACTCTACGCTTGCTAAGGGAAGGAGCGCTCGTTTTCAACAGCGTCGGCAGGTTAGCTACTCAGTGTCGGCAGGTTAGGGTTAGGGTTAGGGTTAGGGTTAGGGTTAGGGTTAGAGTTGGGGTTAGGGTTAAGGTTAGGGTTAGAGTTAGAGTTGGGGTTAGGGTTAAGGATAGGTTTTGGTGCACCTCGCGCGGTCCAAGTGACTACAATGGAGCGCTTCCTACCTCCGGTTCAGCCAATCACAAGCTTCAAAAGGTTGAATAGCGCTGCTGCTCTAGAATATTCTGCAAAAAGACCTTTTAAATACGACCGCGGACTTCCCAGGTCGCTGAACAACGGCCCGATCGCGCAACAACGGCCCGGGGACGACCGAGGTGGCGCAACCACGGCCGGGGGTCGCGAAACTAGACCGGCCGCGACCTAACAAGTATGTACCGCGAACTACGACCTCCAGAACCGGGACCTACGACCTCCAGGTCGTGGCCTAGGTCGCGACCAGGCCGTAGGTCGTTCGTATCAGCGGCTGTCTCTCTGAATGTTAACCTGGTGAAATGCTAACCTGCTGACACTGGTGAATGTTAGTCTGGTGAATGTTAACCTGGTCGGACCAATGGGAGGTTGAACAATGCTCAGTGTTACAACCAAAGATATTCTATAATAAGAGATGACACTCCCGATACAGTACATCCCATTTCAACAACCAGCGCCCAGTAGCAGAGCTCTGCCTCTGCCATCTTGGAGTGATGACGACTTCCGGTGGTTACAAAAAATAAATACATTATAAAGTCATGCTGTAAAAAAAAGAAAGAAAAAAAATCATAGTTAATGCTTCTACAGAACTGTTCTGTGTTGAACAGCGAAAACGTATTATAAATATGCATAGGCTACTACTATAATTATTAACATTTTATTTATCATATTTGTTAATGGATAAAAGCAGAAATGTGTAACATTTTCATTCAAGTTGATTTTGAATTACTTTTGACTTCACAACAATGACACAAAATAAATACAATTTTACATGTGTGACTGCATATTAGACATTGCTTATCTCTCAACAGAACAGCAGAGGGTGCTGTTTTCCCCCTTTTGGACAATGTTATAAACCATTCTGCCAGGCAGATACTTACATTGACTTTGATTACATTACATTACAAGAGAATCAGCAACTTGAACAAATTATAACAGGTTTATTTTATCACACATGTAAAGGAAATCTTCCCATTTTTTTTACAAAAAAACTAAACAAGGAATATCAAATAGCCATGAGGTGCTGCATGAATCAAAGCCATAAGCACAACACAAAGTCTTGGGGAGTAGTTCCCATTGTGATCCTATTACATTGTGGTAATAATAAAAACTAATTATAAGCTAGCTAATTAGATAATGATAACATGATTATGTAATCATGTGGTTAACCTTACAGAAGGTTACTGATGAGAAATGTGCAATTGCACTTTTGATTTGGCTGTGATAGTCTGTGATTTTGGGTGTGCAATATATCGTCGTTGTCGGGTGAAAACCGTGTATGTCCAAAACCGTTCGTTTTGCATTATTCATTTTAAAAATGATTTAAACTAACAGCCGATCTACAAGCACACAAGGCCTCGCATTGCGAGGCGTTGTGTGCTTGTAGATCTGCTGTTTTCACTAAGCACACAAGGCCTCGCATTGCGAGGCGTTGTGTGCTTGTAGATCTGCTGTTTTCACTACTTTGTGCGACAGCCTTGTACGATGAAGCAGGGCTTTACTTTGCGAAAGAACATACAAATGTGAAACTTGGAGATACGAGGTCTCCGCCTGACAATATGACATCATTTTGTAGGCAGAGGAGAATTTCTGCCCCCAGTTTCCGTGAATCTTTTTACTATTTTTACTACTTACACATTTTTCTTCTCTTTGTTGTTGAAAGGAAAGTGTTAGAATTATACTTTAGTCGTTATTTTTGTCTCGGATCTGTTGAAATAGCGAGGGACAGAAAATGCTCTGGGGGCAGAGTTATCCTCTGCCTACAAAATGATGTCACGGCTTAAAAGCCCCATGGTGAATGCGGAGACGGATACAACGTTTCACCATGTAGACTCCACTGCAGTGACTGCACTCACCAACACTCTCCATATTCTGAATAGCCTTTTCCCCAGATCAACAGCATGGATAACAGCTCCTTTACTTTACTTTATTTGTTTATTTAGACGGGACAATGCATATTAATGAACACTACATGAAAGCAATGTAAATAAGCCGGAATTAGCAAGAATGCTAAATTTCATCCGTAGTCCCCACATGAAGACAAAACAATACATACCAACAAACAGTAACCCTACATTAGGAGAGGGCGCCTAAGAACATACATACAAATACTATTTTTCCTCAACCAAGAGAAAACAACAAAAACAACACATATTACTAACAGTACCCTACATTAGAAAAGAAAAGTTAAAAATATACGTACATGACATGAGCTGTACTCTTAAAACTATACATGGTCACAGGTTTGATTGTCAACTAACCATTTTTTTAGATTGAACTTGAAGGATGGAAATGACAAACAGTCTCTTATTGTTAGAGGTAGGTCATTCCAGATTGAACATCCCTGCACTGAAAGGGTGTTTTTTCCAAAAGCGGTTACCCGGTACGGTACTTCGCAATCCCCTCTAGTGATTGCTCTAGTATTGAGTCCTCTATCGGGCTTCCTTTTTATGAATTCCTTTAGGGGAGGTGGGCATAGACCATTTAGGGTCTTATATATGATACTGACCTGTTTAAATACCTTAAAATTAGCGAAACTCAAAAAACGGTACCTCTGAAGAATATTACAATGGTGATATGAGCGGGGTTTCCTATCGAATACCTTAAGCGCACTCTTATATAGCTGTTCAATGGGTTTGAGAATCGTTATACCTGTGCAAGACCAGTTTGTGAAACAGTACTCAATGTGTGATTGGATCATGCATTGGAGATAAGATTTAGCAGCACTAACTGCCAAAAAAGGTCTGATTTGTTTAAAGTTCTGAAGGTTGAACTTGATTGTGTTTGTAACCTTTTTTACATGTTTTTTAAAGGTTAGGGTTGAGTCTAACATGACCCCGAGGTACTTGAACTCTGACACAAGTTCAAGTTCCTCTCCACCCAGAAACACATTTGATGACTCCATCACAACTGGTCTTTTGGAAAAAGCCATGCAGACCGTCTTTTTTGCATTCAGGAGCAGGCATGAGTCTGTAAGCCAGTCCTGAACGCTGGTCAGAACAGAAGTTAAAACCGTTGACACCTCTGCATAGCTCTTTCCATGAGTCAGTATAACCGCATCATCTGCGTACATCTGGATATGTACATCTTTACATACATCAGGTAGGTCGTTTATGAACAGAGAAAACAGAATTGGTCCTACTATTGATCCCTGGGGGACACCAACCGAGCAAGTGTGATAAGGAGACTTGATGCCATTTATGCTTACACACTGTTCTCTATTTGATAGGTATGATGTAAACCATTTGATGGCCTCTGGGGACAAGTTGAAATGTGTTAGTTTGGACAAGAGGACCTGATGGCTGACAGAGTCAAATGCTTTCTTGAAATCTAAAAATACTGCCATTGCGCATGGGGCCTTGTTCAAAGCACACTTTAACTTTTCAATGAATAAGCAATTTGCTGACTCAGTGGAGTGGAAGGCTCGAAACCCAAACTGCATAGGATGCAGAGGGGTGTAGCCTTTGTCTAGATGTTTAACAATAGACTTTACAATCCACTTTTCAGCCACTTTTGATATAACAGGTAAGATGCTTATGGGTCTATAGTTTGATATGTCCGTTTTTGAGCCAGATTTGAATATAGGTGTTATAACAGCAGCTTTCCACTGAGTTGGGACAGTGCATTTTCTTATGGACAGATTTACCAGATGTGTGATTGGTGCCACCAGAGAGTCAATATTTGTTTTAAGAAAGTTTGTGTCAAGCCCGTGTGCATCTTTAGCTTTGGATGCTTTCAGTGATCTGACAATGTTTGTCACCTCGTTTTCTGTGACTTCCTCCAAATTAAAAATGGGGAGATCATTTTGAACAGGGCGTGAAACAAACTTAGAGGGTCTGAACAACTGTGTGATTTCATACACAGAGTTTAGAAAAAACAGCATTAGATTGCTAGCAAGCGTGTGGGGATCTTTCACCAGGACATTATCTATTTTAAGTTCTAAGTTGTTATTATCCTGCTTATAGTATTTCCCTGTCAGTTTATTTATGTATTCCCACACTTTTTTTCCATTTCCTCTGGCACTCTCTATGATGGAGATATAAAATCCAGCTTTAGCCCTCCTTAAGAAATTTGTGACTTTGTTTCTAGCATGTGTGAATAGCTGTCTGTCCGTTGTCAGGCCAGATTTTAATGCCTTTTTAAGCAGTAAATCTCTGGTTTTCATTTGATCTCTACATTTTTTATCGACCCAAGGTAGAGTAATTTTTCTCCCTTTCCTCTGGTTACCACCTCTGGTGAAAGATTCCATTACCCTGCCAATTTTGGAAAGCAGGATATTACATCCGGTCTCAACATCATCACATGAGTGTAAATCATCCCACTCAAGCCCTTGTAGGGCAACCTCAAGGCTATGTTGCAGATGTTTTGGGATTGTTTTGACTATAGGCTGGGACTGAGCTTTGCTAAACGCCTGTTTTGAGAGTTTTCTGGAAAAGAATATTATGTTGTGATCAGAGAGACCTGTCACAAAGTTAAATGTTTTAGCGATTCTTTCCACTTTATTTGAAAACAGTAAATCTATCTTGGTTGCTGAGTGACTGGTTATTCTTGTAGGTTGCTCTATTAATTGGGTCAGATTATAGTGGTCTGTTACCAGTTTAAGATTTTTCCTTATTTTTTTATCGTCCCAGTTAACATTTGTATCACCAATTAGTATTACTTCTTGATTAAAATCACACGCCGTGAGGATGGTCTTTAGCTGGTCGTATACTTCTACTTTAGCTGATGGCTGACGGTATAAGCAAATTAGAGTGAACTTCATCTCTGTGGATAGTGTAATTTCTACACCTACACATTCGGCCTGGATCTCAGTGGGCCATACAATTTGCTTACATTGTAAGGCGTTCTTGATATAAAGCAGGGCCCCCCCACCCTTCCCAGTTACTCTGTCCCTTCTGAACACCTTGTAACCAGGCATGCTCACTAAGGCATCTGGGGATGACCGCTTTAACCATGTTTCCGTCAGACCTAAACAGTCAATGTTAGAGTTTACAAGCAGATTTTCTAGCTCACTGTGCTTATTTACCATACTCTGGATGTTTAGATGGCCACAGAACAAACCTTTGGGTTTACATAGGGGGTCCCACACAATTTTAGCTTGGTTTAGTGTTTTAAAAAATTTACATTTTCTATGTTTTTTAAAAACTGGGTTTCTGTATTTTACCTTAGCCATATGTGGCTTTGGGGGTTGCGGGTGAGGGGGGGACCGTGTTGTGTCATTGTCCAGAGCTGAATTATTCTTGCTGGTGACCACCGGCCTAGCTCCGGTGCAGAGACTTCTAGACACGGTGGCCACCCCAGCTGATGACGATGATGATGATGATGATGTCCCAGATGACGGCCCAGCTCCTTTGATGAGACTTCTAGGCACGACGGCCACAGCCTCAGGTGTTGGTGGTATAGCGGGGCCGATGTCCAGCGGCCCAGCTCCTTCCAAGAGACTTCTGGGCTCGGTGTAGTCAGCCTCGGGGGCCTGCGATGTCCTCGGGCCGGTGTCCCGCTGCCCGGGGCCTCTAGGCACGGTGGCCACAGCCCCAGGTGATGGTGTTGGTGGTATAGCGGGGCCGATGTCCAGCGGCCCAGCTCCTTCCAGGAGACTTCTGGGCTCGGTGTAGTCAGCCTCGGGGGCCTGCGATGTCCTCGGGCCGGTGTCCCGCTGCCCGGGGCCTCTAGGCACGGTGGCCACAGCCCCAGGTGATGGTGTTGCGGGGTCGATATCCAGCGGCCTAGCTCCGCTGCAGAGGCTTCTAGGCACGGTGGTAGCAGCCTCTAGAGCTGGTGATGTCGTCAGGCCGGTAGTCGCCGTTTGTGTCAGCAGGTCGAGACCGAGTAGCCTTCTGAACACGGGTGGGGGTAGATGAAGCCAGGCTAACAGTTCGGTAGCCGCTAGCTGCGGTAACAGGGGCGTCTGGAGCCAAGCTGGCGGCGTTAACCGGTGGCTATTGTTGTTGTTAGCCACGTTAGCCTCGTTAGCCACGGTGGTGAGGGCTCCGAGGACTCCCGGTGTCGGGCCTGGGCATGGATGGATATCGCCCGATAGCATGAGGCATATGGAAATAACTTTTCCACAGTATTCTCCTCCGCTTCCCTTTGCAATGAGTGGACGCCACGCACTCTGCAGGAGGTGGACGAGCGTCGCTGTGGAGCCATAGCCAAACTGCTTGTTTGTAGCTGTTGTCGTGTCCCCTTCCAAGTAGTGGAGGTTTTCCAGCTTGGTCAGACTGCATGCTGATTCCCGAGCACATTTTGTAGAGTAGAATAGCACTACTAACAGCAGCGTGTTTAGATAAATTGTTAGGCGCGTCGGACGTGCAGCAACTGCTGCGCGCCGCCATTGCTTCCGCGCCGCTACGCTGTGTTGCATTGTGGGGGACTAACACCTGCTCCAATCTCCGTCCTTATGTTACATTCCAGGGCTGGGATCAAATTCACCAGGAGGAATGCATATCGTGAATGAATCATCAGGGACAACTGAGGTCACAATGGCACAGTCTTTACAGGGATTGCATTTCCTCACTGCCTTGCTGCCAACATACCCAGCCAGGTAAACAACTACACCATCATCAGCTGTTCCTTGCTGTCAACATACCCAGCCAGGTAAACAACTACACCATCATCAGCTGTTCCTTGCTGTCAACATACCCAGCCAGGTAAACAACTACACCATCATCAGCTGTTCCTAAAACTGGTGGCGTCGTGTCACTCAGCAGGCCCAGGACACGTTTTGGAAAGACCCCCTCAGGGGAGTTTAAGTCAAACCCCAGTGCATCACTGTTCTGGAAAAACAAAATGCAAAAATATTAGCCATAAGCGCTCCCCGTGTCATACAACATCTGACTTGTTGCAATCATCCATTTGCTTATCTTTGGCTCCTGTATTAGCAGGCAGTGTAGCAGTGACCTTCTCAGCTATAAAATCAGTACTCAATCAAGTATAGTTATTTAATACTGTAGCATAACTGTGGTCCTCCATAATCTTGGTGCCAGTGACGACCAGGGGATCAATCTGAAACTAGAAACACTGTTCCTACGAAACAGTGTGGGCTCGCTCGTGACTATATTCTGCATAACTGTCATGTGAAGCTCAACCAATACTCCAGCTAACACCACTCCCAGATGTTTTTCCGCAACTCAAATGGACCTCATTGGCTAAGGGCCCTGTCTTTGTACTGCCATGGTGGAACTTGGTGAATAAATAATGAAGATAACATAGTTTTCCACAATTAGATAGAAGCAAGCTTAAGTTAAATCATTTCACATACCGGTATATCTCAAAGTAAATAGTGATGCTGAAACTATTGAGCAGGTATACCTGGGGATTCTCCTGGGAGGCATAGTTATGGTCAGCCAATATCTGCTCAGCATCAAGCTGAAATGATAAGATAGTTCAGTAATTTCACATGTAACCTATTCACCAGTAAGACTCCCTAATCGGGAGATAGGCGACCGTCAGGTCGCATACACAAACTTTAGAAGGCAATGGTAGCCAATCAGGAGGGAATATGGGAAATGGGACAGATCCATGTTGATGACATGACTTAGAGATACTTTGATAGCAGTGTCCAAAAATGTGTTTGGCAAGAATCGGCATCATGGTGGCGCTAGAAGAGGGCCATGTGAGAAATGAGGGGTGGGGGTTGTGGTTTGGTAGCCAAGGAGGGTGTGTGCAAAGTTTGGCATGGATCAGGGCAAGGTGGCAGACTGACTAACAGACTGACTGACTGACTGACTGACTGACAGACAGCCGGTGGAGGTATTCATAATATCAACTTATCTCAAAGTAAATAAATTCCACGTACTATTTTGCACTCAATATCAAAATATTATCAATCAACGTAGCACTATGGCTAATATTGAAATAATAGGAAATAGACCTAAACTATGTCCACAAAGTCTCTAGTTCTTTTTTTTTTTGTCTTTTTTGTCTTTTTAGGATTCAAGCAATTAACACCACATACCATCTTTCTTTCAATGATTTTACCATATTTTTCAGTCATCTTATTGAACGTTTCAAGACATGATCCCAGAGTTCTATATTCATTTTAATTAATTCCTTAATGTATCAAATATTAATTGATTAATGAATTGTAACGTTTTATGATGTATGTTTATATGAATGAATGAATGAATTAATTAATTAATGAATAGTAATGTTTTATAATGCATATTTATATGAATGAATGAATGAATGAATGAATGGTAATGTTTTCAAAGTGAATGAAAAGGGCTTTCCTCCTCCTGCCAGATGTGTTCACTGTGATGTCACGGCCCTCTGAAGAAATGCATTCTGGGGATTTCCCAACCACAGGAAGTCTGAGAGAGAGAGAGAGAGAGAGAGAGAGAGAGAGACGCACGCACGCACGCACGCACGCGCACACACGCACACGCAAACGCACACACACACACACACACACACACACACACACACACACACACACACACACACACACACACACACACACACACACACAGAGACAGACAGACAGACAGACAGACAGACAGACAGACAGACAGACACACACACACACACAGAGAAAGAGAGAGAGAGAAACAGAGAGTAGAAAGTGAGATTGAAAGAGGAAACAAAGGATTAGTCACGGAGTTAAGGAAGGGGGGGTCGGAAACAGAACAGATGAGAAATATGAGACGCTCACGCACGCACGCACGCACGCACACACACACACACACACACACACACACACACACACACACACACACACACACACACACACACACACACACACACACCACAAACCATTCTGCAGATGGCAGAAACATGTTGTCATAGTAGTAATTGTTAGAAATGAGGTTCCATGACAGCAACATCATCATCTTGCCACTTTCATGTTGCTGTAATATCAGTGCTAATATTCTTTTTTATTTATTTTTAGTTCATATGTTGGTTTTCTAATTCAGGGTAGGCCTATTCTCTACAACAGGGGTCTTCAACAGGGGTTTAAACCACCCTGACGAGCACAAAAGGTTGAGGAAATACATTTTGTATAACACGGTTCTATTGTGAAAATAGCAGATCTACTGTACATGCTCACAACATGGCGTTGTGATCATGTAGATCGGCTATTTTCACAATTTTGGCCTCTAATATTTGACAATTTGTCCAATATACGCTTAAACCTTGTGTTGGTTTGTTTACTGTTGAGTGAGAAAACAATGTTGCACATTAAGTTAATCATCTGGGAACCCCCCAGAATAATGTGGGGACCCCCCTGGGGGTCCCGACCCACAGGTTGAGGACCACTGTGCTAAAGGACACTTCGACACTAACTCTGGGGGAGCCCGGGATCGAACATCCGTCCGCTCAACAGGCCCCTCTGCAGCGTGGCAGTGGTATTAAAATATGTTTTAATTAACTTATAATTAACATTATAATATTTTTAATTTGATCATGAGACTATCACTGAATGTCAGTCTCCTGCTTTTCTTCAGAATATGTATGACACTGATGTCCTATGACACTTTGTAGGGCACATTAGAGTCCACTAAGACAGTGGTTCCCAAACGTTCTCTTTTCAAGGACCCCCATAACTCTGAGAGTGTACGGATGGAACCATGTGCAGCCTATGGGTCCATTTGGTTCCATGTGTACAAGACAGGGGTCTTCAACAGGGCGTCCGGGACCCCTAGGGGGTCCTCAGAGTTGCTACAGGGGGTCCACCAAATCTTTGTGTGATAGAAGCTTTATTTCTCTTTTTTTTCATATTAATCACGTTAACCCTAATGTCCAAAAATAGCAGCTCTACAAGCTCACAACGCCTCGCGCTGGGAGGCGTTGTGAGCTTGTAGAGCTGCTATTTTTGGCAAAGAGCTTTGGTGTAGAGGGGGAAAAGAGCAGACTAAGTACAGAGTGAAAGGTCAAGTTTATTAAATATTGACGGTTCATGGTTAAATATCTGAAAACACAAATTGACATCAATCCAAAATACACTGATGATTGTGCTGTCAAACGATGAAACTATACAGCACAAAAAAAATGAAGGGAACAAATTGTTCCCTTAATTTATTTGAATTTATTTGAGTATAGTATACTGTTTGTACTGCTCAAAGAAAGCTCAAAGAATTAAGGGAACATTTTGTTCCCTTCATTTCTTTGAGCAGTGTATTTGGAATCTATGAACAGATGGTGGGGGTCCCTGCTTCATCTCCCCCTCAACTAAGGGGTCCTTGGCCTGAAAACGTTCAAGACCCCTGCTCTAAGAGCTATATTTTCATCCATGCCCCATCCCTAAACCTTTTTGCCTATTAATCTTTCCTATTTAAAAAAATAATTAAAAAAAAAGAACATTTAAAAATACTTAAAATAACCAATCTACATTGACACATTGTGAGCTTGTAGATCATCTATTTGAAACATTTAAAAAAAAATGTTTATTTATTTATTTCAAAATAGTTACAAAATGGCAAAAGAGTTTAAGTAAAGGCATGGACAAAAAATAGGCCCCTCACTCCACAAGCAAGCATGGTGATGGCCCCTGCCTTTGAAAGCTGAGAGTGTGGGGATGAACTCCCTTAAGCCCCTTTTCCACTACAGGGCCCAACCAGACCTAGAACCAGAACTTTCCAGAACCAAGAACTTTCAAGAACCCTTGAAGTTCTGCGACCAAGTTCTGCTTAAGTTTCCATATAATCAGACCCAAGGGTTTCCAGAAATAGCTTAGTTCTGGGTCTCAGTACAAGACCTAAAAACAACTCACGTCCCTCGATTTACATGTTAAATTCACTCTACAATCGAAAATGTATCAAATGAATGGAATTCTGTAATGTTTAGAATGAAAATGAAAAGTGGTTTTCATGTTGTTTCAACCTCGCTGGAAGTCTGTGGTTTAGACACCAGCTTTAAAAAGGCAGACTGACAGCTAGTTGGCATCTGTTGAGCGGGCATAGGTGGCATAGAGGATCTACTAATCAAGTATTCATCCAGTATAAATCGAGAATAAATCCAGTATAATTTAGTATAATTCCAGTATAAACCCAGTCTAAATGGAGGATCTCTCGGTCAGAATGACTTTAGTGTTGGTTCTGCTGTCTCTGACTTTTCCCAACTCCGCCCTAGCGTCTGATTGGCCATGCCAACAATGGAGCCGTGTCCGATTGGTTGATGTCAACGACAGGTGTATCCGACTGCTGGACCATGAGATGGTGAGAATTATTACTGAATGGACGAAAGAATGAGAGATTGAAAGGGTCCATAATTTACAGTACAGAATAAGACAGAATAAAGCCATAACAAGAAATAATGTGTTTGTTATTAGAAATAATATGTTTTCACTAGACAGAAACAAACACAGTTATACCTTAATTAGGCCTACCCCTACATCATGTTCTAATCATTTAACACAGATCTTCTCAAGGGTGCGCAACCTCTTTCATACTGTAGGCTATGTCCAGTTTGTGACAGAGCCAAATATCAATTGCTAGATATCTAGAAACGCTCTGGAAGAAATCGCCGAGCGCTATAGTCGCAGCCAGATCTTCTCGCAGTGCTTTTCACACAAAATGAGCAAAACCTCAGCGTTTTTGTCGGCGAGCGTCAAAAATGGTCGGCGACAGCACAATCGGCTCATAAAGTCGGGCAGTGTGTTCGAGCCCTTATTCGATTTCTAATTAGAACATAATGTAGAGATAATTAAAGTATAACTGTGTTTGTTTCTGTCTAATGAAAACATATTATTTTTAATTACAAACACATTATTTCTTATTATGGCTTTATTCTGTCTTATTCTGTACTGTAAATTAGGGTGGGACTAATGAAAGCATGACCGAATGAATGAATGAATGAATGAATGAATGAATGAATGAATGAATGAACGAACGAACGAACGAACGAACGAACGAACGAACGAACAAACGAATGATGTTGAAATGAATTCTATTTGAGTAAAATGTTGCAATTTGACACAACTAATCCTAATCGGTCTACACACATTAATTATTAATTATGCATCTGTCTGTCTGTCTGTCTGTCTGTCTGTCTGTCTCAGTCGGCTCATTTTCCAGTCAGCTGCGTGACCAATGGGAGAACACGATTCTACCCAAAACACCTGTATGAGAACAACACGGTAAGATACACACACACACACACACACACACACACACACACACACACACACACACACACACACACACACACACACACACGCACGCACCTACGCACGCAGTTTGAGTTCCCTCTGCCCTATACAACTTATAACAGGCGTCTTCAACAGGGGGTCCTGGACCCCTAGGGGGTCCTCAGAGTTACTACAGGGGGTCCTCCGAATTGTTGTCTTTTTTTCCTCCTTTTTTATATCAACCACTTGAACCCTATAAGTGTCCATACTCTTTTTCCTCCTTTTCTATTTCAACCACTTGAACCCTATAAGCGTCCATACTCTGAGAACTTTAGCCAAAAATAGCAGATCTACATAGCTTGTAGATCGGCTATTTTTGGCAAAGAGCTTTGGTGTAGAGGGGAAAAAGAGAAGAGTGAAAGGTCAAGTTTATTATGTAATGAAGGTTCAAGTGATTAAATATCTGGAAACACAAATTGACATGAATCCAAAATACACTGATGATTGTGCTGTCAAACAATGAAAATATATGTAATCTCTGAACAGGTTATGGGGGTCCCTGCTTCATGTCTGACCTACAATATAGTCATTTATCAGACACTCTTTATCCAGAGTGACTGCCAAGTAACCAAGTGCATTTACAAGTACTTTACAAGTGCAAGTACTGTACTTAACTAAAACCTAGGTGTTTGGACTTTACTTGATTATTTCCAAATTTCTATACTTATAACTTTTACTTCAACTCCACTACATATCGGATCCAAATATTGTACTTTTACTCCACTACATTTGTTTGAAAACTTTAGTAGCTTTGCAGATATACATTATAATATTATTAAACATGTAACAGAGTATTTCTACATTGCAGTATTGATACTTTTACTAATGTAAAAAATGTGAGTACTTTTTTTCACCACTGCTAATAACTCTCCTCTCCTCTCCTCTCCTCTCCTCTCCTCTCCTCTCCTCTCCTCTCCTCTCCTCTCCTCTCCTCAGTCTGACTCCTTGACGACCATCTCCATGGAAACGGTGCAGGCTGTAGCAGAGCATTTCCGTGGCAACATGTCATCAGCTCCATCGTCATGGCAACGAGACAAAGTCGACTTGTTCAAAAACCTGCTTTCCCGCCAAATACGAAACCTGCAGCCATGTGTAGACGTCACACAGGTAGATAACACAATACTATTATATATAATATATTCTTTTAGCAGAGCCGTCACCCTTTTCAGGGTTTACAAACAAGTTAACTAGAAATACTGTTCCTACGAAACAGTGTGGGCTCACATGGAACACCATGTATGGGCACAAAGATCTACCCAACAGGCACTCCAACATATATGGGCGTAAAAATCTGCTCAACGTCACTCCAACTCCTGAGACTCTTACATTTTATATACTTTATATACTTTAGTATCTGAAGATTTGGGAGAACATTCTAGGCCTACAAAAGATTCCATGTTGGTGTTGTTGTCATTTATATCAGGTCACACTTGTTGGTGGTGATGTCACCAATAACGCTGCTCCTCATTGGCTAAAGGACTTGTCTTTGTGGTGATGTCACCAATAACGCTGCTCCTCATTGGCTAAAGGACTTGTCTTTGTACTGTCGGTCATTTATTTAAGGAGAACAAACTTGACCTACCAGTAAGACTCCCTGGAGATAAGCGACCCGCAGGTCACATGTATACACAAATAGGTCCAAATGTTTTTTTTTTTTTTTAAATCGGGCCTGATGGTGGCACTAAATGGCCCTGATCCATATTGGTGACAGGACTGTATACTGTGTACCGCTTTGCATGATTTTAGGGCAAAATCTGTAGGAGCAAAATGTGTTTTGCAAGAATCAGCCTCATGGTGGCGCTAGAAGAGGGCCTTGTGAGAAATGAGGGGAGTTTGTGGTTTGGCAGCCAAGGAGTGTGTGTGTGCAAAGTTTGGGATGGATATAGGGGCAACGGTGGGCGGAGATATGATAGGAGAAAAGTGTGACGTGACGTGACGTGACGTGACGTGACGTGACTGACTGACTGACTGACTGACTGACTGACTGACGTGACTGACTGACGTGACTGACTGACGTGACTGACTGACTGATTGACTGACAGACAGCCGGTGGAGGTTTTCATAGTAACTGCGACCTGACGGTCACAATAAAGATTTGGTATGACATACTGGTCTCGCCTTTCAGCGAGCCCACAATTAATTGTGTAATTGTTTATTATTGAGCTGTACTCCTGGAAGGAGCCAAGCTCCAACATAAGTCTCTGGCACTCAAGCGATGGATTTGGTAAAACTTACATAGGCTTACAGTATGTCCTGAATGTGTTAACAAACATTATATCAACATAATTAGAAATAACATTGCATTAACATATTAAGTTACATTACTTTTTTTGTTTCATTCACAGGCAACAGGAAGGATGAATCCAGGACTGAAGCTTTACACTGATCAGCTGAAGAGTTTCCTTATACAGCAGGTCCATATTATTATTATTATTAGTAGTTGTAGTATCATTATTAACTCACAGAAGGTTATTATTATGTATTAAAGGAGTAGTTCACCCCAAAAATGTTTTTTTCCCCCTATTGTTTACTCACCCCATGGAGACTAGAGTTCAATAATATTTTAGTTTTTTGTCGCATTCCTCTGCCAATAATTTGATTACAGTAAATGTACCCCCATTGATTCCGAATGGAGACCCAAATGCATTTGGGTCATGTACAGTACAGTACAGTACAGTACAGTACAGTACAGTACAGTACAGTACAGTACAGTATAGTACAGTACAGTACAGTATAGTACAAATATCACTAACTCTGTGTGTGTGTGTGTGTGTGTGTGTGTGTGTGTGTGTATGTGTGTGTGTGTGTGTGTGTGTGCAGGGTCACAGTGTGTGTGCGTGGGAGACGGTTCGTGCGGAGGCTCGTCACGTCCTGGAGGAAATGAAGAGACTTCTGAAAGACACAGAGCGAAACTGAGACAGAGAGAGATGAGCTTGTAGATCTGCTATCTTACAGAGAGAGATGAGCTTGTAGATCTGCTGTCTTTGATAATGGTTGAATATTTTTAATATAGATATATTTTAAAGCAAGCATTTTTAACTAAACTCTTTGTCTCTGGGGGGTCCCTGCAACACAATGTTTTTAGAAGGGGGGGGGGGGGGCAAATACATTTAATTATGGAGGTCCTTGACATAAAAAAGTTAGAGCATCACTGCTTTTTCCACTGATATGACTATAAAAATATGTTTTTTTTATGTATTTTATTTAATGTATTCCATGACAACATGCATTTATTATTTATTTATTTATTTATTTATTTATTTATTTATTTATTTATTTGCTATTTATTGTTTGATTCAGTTTTTCATGAATTCTGTTTTGAAAATAAAACGATAAAAAAAGTCCATGACACTTCTTCCTAATCAAATACTTGCATGGGATTGGCTCTTATCAATATGTCTAGTCAAAGACTCAGAGCACCTGATTGGCTTGACTGATTGACTGATTGATTAGCACAAGTACAGTCAAAACACTGAGTCTAGAACAGGGGTCTTCAACAGGGGGTCCGGGACCCCTAGGGGGTCCTCAGAGTTACTACAGGGGGGTCCTCCAAATCTGTGTGTGATAGAAACAAAAACATGCAGTAATCCTGGTCTCTATAATGCCTCCCCCTGGCCAGCCGGGACGCCTGATGGAGGGGAAAGGAAATGATTGGAATAACGTGTTCCTTCCACGCGCTACATCCAAACAGGGGAAATCCCCCCTGTCAGGTGAAAAGAAGCAACTTGGACTACTCATGCATAAAAGAAAGCATGAGGTCAGTCCGTTGTCTCCCCAGGCGCAGCAGAGGGAGAGCAGAGCCCTATAGTGTGTGCCAGCGGCTACGTCATTGTAGTCCTTAGCGGCCATTTCTTGGGTCAAAACACAGGCGTTTCAATTGTTTGATTGCATAGAACTAATGCTTTACTCCAATCAGAACACCTGTGTAAGGCTGTATTTACCCAAGAAATGGCCGCTCTTAGAACTACATGTGGCACACCCTATAGGCAATTGGCACTGGGTGAAAATGGGTTGCAAAATCGTGGGATAATTATTATTATTATTTTTTTAAAGGCCCCTTTAGAAATTTCAGCCCCTGCCCCTCTAACATTCTCTGCACGTCCCTGCCTGTAAATCTGTGGAATATTGGTTGCTCTCAGAGAAGCAAGGGGGAGGAACTGGTCCTCTTG